>NW_008824658.1:5487457-5542901 GCF_000699105.1 Pygoscelis adeliae
AATTTTGGGCAGGCAAAAGGATGAGCGAAGGTTCTATTAGACACACGCGCTTCAAGGTGCTGCTCTCTGCTCCATCAGGCTGGTCTGCCGTTTGTTGCTTTACCATATCTGCTCTGTTAGTCACTAATGAACGTGTCTGACGAGGTTGCTTGAGGATGCCAAACCCCGCAGATGCTGGGGCAGCTCTCAGCAATGCAAACTCCCTCTGCCACCAACTGAACGACAGAACCTCATGCAAACCAGACATTTTCCCCTCTGCGCGCCCAGGGCTGCCCTTAACAGCATCCCACCCCAAGAGCGGACCTTGCATTTGGCAAACAGGCTCCTTTCTCACCCCCAACTATTTTTTTCATGTTATAGCACAGTCACCCCAGTACTTGTTTTTCCTGAGGATGAATCATATCATATGAGGAGTTAAATCATCGCCCAAGAGTAGCAGATTTAGCACAGAAGGCAAAATGTAATCTCTTTGAAGCCGAACTCTGTATCAAAGGCCTCAGCCTCTGTTTCCTTGTGGTTAAATATCTGGAACATGAAATTCATAAACAAAACAAAACAAAAAGCTAACATTTTACTTTGTGTTTTAACATACTTCGCCTCTCCCATTTTGCAATACCTTCTTGTACCTGGAGGTCTCCGCCAGGCTTTGCTGGGGTTTTATCAGCCAGCACCAGGGGGGGATCTGGCTGCCTGCCCCCACGATCGCCCTCCCTGCCCTCTCCCCCCGTCCTGGCTACCCTGACCCGCCGCCTGCAGCCACCAGCCTCCCCGCGAGCCTCTGCAAGGTCCCTGCGTCACCGACCAGGATTAAACATTAATCTGAAGAGTGACGATGCCCACACGGCACCGCCCACCAGACCCGCTCCCTCGGTGTGCTTACGATCACGGTGACAAAAGCCAGTGGCAATGACCACGGAGCACACCCCGGTGTATTTTTAACTCGTGTCCCTGGGGCAGGTTTCCCAACGGGCTGTGCTTTGTGGGATGCTCCTCGGGGCTGGCCCATGCAGGGGGGACTTTTTGGGAGTGCTCCAGCTCATGGTCCATCCCTCCCCAACCCCCCTGGGGCAGCGGGTGCTGCCGAGCCGGCTGTGCTGAGACCATGCTGCGGGTACCAGGGTTGTTCGCTGGGGCAGGTCTCTGCCACAGTGTATTTTTTCCCCGGGTGTCAGACCCTGAGAGGCAGATGGAGCATCCCGCTGGATTACGCCACACCGGCAGCATGCTCAGGGAAAGCACAGGTTGTGTCGAAAACCCAAGCGAGGGAGAAAATTACCTCCTACTCAAAAAGAGAGGCTTTTCTTGTGATTAGGAGAGGTGGGTAGGAAGCTCTCCCTGGGTTTCCTAATCCGCACAGGCAGCTAGGTGTAAGGCAAGAGGCGGTTTTGAATCGGGCAGGTTGTAACCTCGCTCCAGGAATGGCCCAGCTGAGGCAAAGCCTTCAGCCTCTCCGCGGATCTGCTCCCCATCTCTAAATCAGGGCTAAATCCTCCTCCCCATGACGCAGAAGGGATGAAGCCAGGGGAAAGCACCGTGGAGGTTACGGAGCACGGCTGCACACGGTTTGTTCAATAAACCGTCCCCCGTACAGAGCAGCCAGTGGGCTGGGGGCTGCGCGGGGCCAAGCCCTCCACACTCACCATCCCATCGACGGCGTGATCTGTCCAACTCCACCGGGAGGGAGGGGGTAGAAACCGGGGATGTCTGAGGTCTGGGAAGGACGGTGCACTCCTGGGAGAAGGGAGAAGGAGATCAGTTGGATCCAGCACCGCGCTCCCTGGCTGACCCGGGCTGCTCCCGACCCCCTGGCTGCTCCATCTACGGGCACTTGTGGGCAGCAGGGCATATATGTGAAATAGCTGTCTGCAAGTGGCAGGATATTATAATTGCCCTTTTTATTGCTGTGGTTCTCACTGTGGGGATGTGGTGGATCATCCAGGTTGCTGCAGAATCACAAACACTGGTGCAACGGGGTGGGGAAAGCAGCTTGCTCCTGCACAAGCATCATCCCTGCTCCGTGCCACCCTGAGGCCAAGCAGCAACTTGCTTTGGTAAGGATTCGATGGACTCTGGACATCCCTCTGCCCTTCCCAGAGAGCCTGTTCAGGTGCACAACTGATGGTCAAAGCCGTTCCTACAGCCCCTTCCCATCAGTCACCCCCGGGACCCCACGTGAGCGGCCAGCAGGGATGCTCCAGCAGGCATCACTTCTATCTTGATTTTAAACAATTTGAGTCCCCGTTCAAAGCAATCGTTTTGCGGGCTCTGTGGGTGCCAAGGAACGGCGGAGGTGGGTGTGGTGCCAGGTGGGAATTCACCCTTTGCACGGGGAATCCCTGTGTGATCTTCAAAGCTGCTGGCATGGGTGGCATGGCCAGAGGAGACAGCCGCAGCATCTATCCGTTACTATCTGGACTTGAAAACAGCCTGCGGAGCCGGGGCTGCGGGTGGGACTCAGACAACCGTGGTGCTGCTGGCAAAAGCAGCCCCCAGCTGACCCCCGGATTGGAAAACTGGAGGGGAGCTGGGGCTGAGCTCTGCCGCAGCATCGTGTAATGCTGACTGCTAATGAGCCTCAGACAAAAAATCGTGTACAGAGATTGTCCAGCAGCTGTCCTGGGCAATAAATACATTGAATAAATTGGTGATTAGTTGCAAGCAGTTTTCAAACTCAGAAGTCTGGATTATTCTCCTAGGTGTATTAATGATAAATTATTAATTAGGAATGACGCCAACAGATTCCAAACATCTTGTTAGGAGTTAGCTAAAATAAATATATAACTGAACCAAAAGGAATGTATAACTTAGCATGAGATTTACCTACAGCTATACTCAAGTGGGACACAGCAGCCCCTGAAGGTCAAACAAAACCAGCATCCGCATTAGGCAGCTGCCAGGATTTTCTGAGATCTGGACCTCCAACAATACAAGTTGCGTAAGCCAGAGCACAAGTTATTCTCGCTGGCCCAGTGGTTGGGGCACCAGAAGATCCTGCTTGTATTTCCTTGTCTGTGTGTCCTTGGGCTACTGTGAAATACTTTAAAGGGATGCTGTGAGAATGAGTACGACGGTGACTCTCAAGCGCTTACACTAGGTGATAATGGGAGATATTTCAGCGATGAAAATAGAGACGGGACACATCCAGAACGATCGGGGAAGGAAACCCTCGCCCCAGCAGTGTAGGGATGGGGGATGCAAAGCTGATCACAGCTGCACCACGGAGGCAGGTCCCAGTTGAGGACGATGGTCTGAACCTCTCCATAAATCGGACCTGGGGGGGTCTCCGGGATGGACAGACTCCCCCTGCCTCCGACGTAAATGTACAGGCTAAATGGGAAAGGGGAGACTGGAAAGTGCCTGCACTGAGGGTGCAGGCGGGTGTGAGGCCAGAGGACAGCTTCCCAGAATTACTGACCCACCGCAGAGACAAATGCTTAGGGACTACTCCACTGCTGATTGTAGCCTCCATGGAGGGATATAACCAGCTCATCCTTGGGTGAGCTGCTCCCGTATTGCTTAAGGCTTTCCAGTGAGTCCCTGGAGGCAGCTCACAGCGAGGGGCTTTCGGAGGGGGCAGTGCTCTTGCAAGGCATCTGCAAAGGCAGCGTGAAGGAAGGTTTGTCGGGTCACCTTCCCTGGAGACTTAGAAATCTGCACGCTTCCTCTCGAGATTCAGAAATCTGCCATTAGCTGAGCTTTTAATAGGTTTATTTTGTTTACTCTTCATATTTTTTTGCTGAGTTTATTATACTCTGGTGGCTGACAAGCAATGTGCTGGCTGGAAGAAAACCAGGATGTGCCTGGGTATCTCTTACACCGGACCTAAATCCTCCCCACCAGCATCCCTGATGAGTCCAGAACGTGGCCTCCGGGTTCAGACCAGGGATAATTCAGCATGTCCTCCAGCCAAGAGCACCCTCGATACCCCATCATTTTAGCAATGATGTTAACTCAGCGAAGCTGATGTCTCCGGGACAGTTTGGATCACCCTTGGGTGGAGGCCTTTGCCCAAATCACAACAGCTGGTTTTGTGCCTCCATTTTCGCACTGATTTCTGGGCTCTGATGGACCCTGAATCTTTTCCTGTATATAGTTCGACACAAAACTGTGAATTCGCTTGCTTTCACATGAAATCAAGACCAGGTTTGTGCAAAAGCCTGAGTAATCTCAACGGATGTTCAAAGATCCTGTTGCACTAACATAAGGTTGAGAAAAGTTTGATTTTACACTCAGCTTGCCAGTAACCCACGAAGAATAATGGGCTGGGGTGAATTCCTGTGCACATACCTATATTTTACAGTTCAGGGTTTAATCTCTACCTACTGTACTTTCCTCTGTAGCCTCACGAGCTAATTGACGTGTCCTGGACTCACACAGGAACCCAAAGAGCCAAACCGTGTGACAACCACATAACGTGTGGCTATGGACACACACATATAACAATCCAGTTAGCTATCAGACACCGATCCTATTTAGTCAAAATATTTCCTGTTTCAAGCCTTTATTTTCTCAAAATGACAACCTGACAACAGTTTGGGTATGAGTCAAAGGAAAGATTACTTTCCATTTTCTGGTTGACTCTTACGCATCATCTCGCAGGCTCTGGTCTGCTACAGGACAGCTTGCACAGAGAATTGAGCACACTTGATCAGCAGGGTTGGCACTTTCGATATCAAACTCCCCTTGACCAGGATTACAAAGCATTGCCAATAAGCTAAAACTCCTACTGCTAAGCAATGCCCCTGCTGACCAAAGCTCTTGGCTTTTCCCATTGATTCGGGACCAGGAAGGTGACAGCCTTGATCCCAGTGGTCTCCAGCACTGTCCCCCTCCCACCACGCAGATCCCCAGCGGTGCCATTACCTTGTTTCTGGTTGATGTCGGCGGGCAAGTGGGGCGAGTGGGAGCCGTGGCTGAAATGGTCGTTGCTGTAAGGGATGAGCGGGGTGAGCGGGTGGACTCCGTGGGACGGCTGCACGACGGGAACTTTGTTGGACTGCAAGACACAAGGAGGGAGAGGGCTCAGAAATCATCGAGCTCCATGAGCAAGGAGGGCCGGTGCCCTTTGCAGTCCCGTCGCCGCAAGTGAGGCTGGGAAATACTGAAAGTCCCCAGTGTCTCTCAAGGGCAAACCAGAAAAAGCCCTTGCCTACTTAAATAAACACTGCAGCACCCTGCAAGAACAGCTGGAGACGATTGCATGGGTAGGGGGAGAACAGCTCAAATCAACATGAAGTTTTCAAAATTCAGAAGAACTATTTTTCATTAATTTCCAGTATCTTTCCTTCCAGGATGAATGCTACAAGCATGTTACCCAACGCATTGCTCGTTTTCTGCCTTGTGCTACCACAGGGTCTAAATCTGGACTTTCACATCCTGCACATTCACTCTGAAAGCCATGCTCAGGCTTTCCTAAGGGGGGGTCTCAAGCAGGGAGAGCCATACTGAGGGCAATGCCTTTGAAACCGTGATGTGGTCACCAGCAATGACCACATTTCTGGTCTGAGCTGGGTGGGAAATTCCCCTGGGTCTGAGCTCCAGCACTGGGAGAAGGACTGGAGGGAGCTGAGGCAGCACTAGGGATGCAACAAACCCAGGAAAATTTAAAGAAGAAAAATCCAATCTCCTCTTGCAGCTACTCCTGGTTACGCACAGCGAGGCCATCGGAGCCCAACATCTTTGTAAAAGGTGCTTTTTTGTGAACACAACTGGGAGTACTTCTGCGTGTTGGAGCAGAGAGAGGGGAACCTGTTCAAAAGAGCTGCACAGCTGTAAGGAAAACACACACACACACACACACACACACACGCACGCGCTGCCGTCTACTGCCAGCCTCCTTGCCTCAAGCGTCTCGAGCTGCTTCCTACATGCCCGGTTTCGCCCATGGTTGCCTTTAAACCCAAACTGACTTTGCCTTGGTGGTGGAATGTTAGGATTCGTCCCAGATAAATCCAGAAAGAGAAACAGGAACTGACAGCACCCCAAAACAGGGAGAAAATGAGAACAGACCAGGTAAGACAGCTCTCCAGGGGCTAGGAGCCCGGTATTGCTAGCCAGACCTCTTGTGTCCCACCAGGACATCTACAGATGATTTGCTGCGTGACTTTTGACAAGTCATTTACGATCTCTGGACTTGATTCACTGGTGCCTTTCACTTTGGTAATGATTTTGCTCAGGCAGAATGAGCACGAAACGCCAGTTGGCTTTGGTGGAGGTGGCGCAGCTGGAGCCGATGGCTCTGGAGGACCTGCCCTGGACCTCTCCCTGCCGCAGCGAGATGTTTGCCCAGCAGCTCAAGAGCCCTGGGCAAGTCCTGCGTTTTGCATCCCTGCTCTGAGGAGGAAACCCATGAAGCGGAAAGGAAAACAGACCGATGGAGACGCCGCTTTACATTCGTCTTTCCCTCAAAGGTTTGCTCATGCAAATAAAAACCAAGAGGCATGCAGGTTTGCATTTAAGAATGAATGAAAACCCTAATTCCTGATGCTTACCAGGTGTAGATCTACCGCGTCCAGTGGGATACTGGGAATGTAACCCCCCTCCCCAGAACAAACTGGTGTGGTACAGGCGTTCCTGTCCTACAGCAGGGCCATGGGCTATGTGGTTTTCCCATCCAGAGCGGCGCTGGGCTGGCTCCTGCTTAGTTAAACACATGTTTGGAAATCTGAGCTTTCACTATTCTTGTCCGTGAAATGAGATGAAGAATAGCTTTTCAGTGATATTTCTAAAATTAGCTATGGTTTAGCTTATTTAAGAGCCAGAAAGCCTAAATTAGGGATATGCAGTTCTATGTGTACATTTTAACGTGATACTGGAGCAGAACGAGCTTGATGCTGAGCTGTTTTGAAAACCTCAACTTAAGCATTTCTGCCGCTCAAAGTGGGGCAGATCTTTCCTTCCCATTCGCACCGTGCCTGATCCAAAGCACAGCACCATCCACCAGCCAGCCTCGCTGCCCCACGACTGTTAACAGCTTTCAGAGCAACGACAGAAGACACAGACCACTACAAAGGCAGTTGAACAGTCCTGATGCTGATCCACAGGATACCTCAACAGTGAAAAGCACAGAGCATGTGCGGTTACAGCAAAGGCACGGGCTGTCCTTCTTCCCCATCAAAGCAGAACATGGTAGCTTGGTGGTACAATAGGTTGCAGCTCAGTTACTCAGATTTTCCGTCAATTCAACATCTTGTTTCCCACCTGTAAGAAGAACTGGCCTTCTCCATGTGCCTTCTACGTTTGCACTTGCCTTGCTCAAAAACTTTTCTCCTACTCTTTAAAGTCATAAAAAGCTGGTGGGGAAGGATGCTCAGGAGGAAGGCAAGACAAAAATTTCTGCAAGAGGCTATTCATCCCCCTCCCACTTTCTCCATTCGGGAGTTCGTTACAGGAACCCGTCTCCCACATTGAACCAACCAAGGGAAGGAGGAAACATTGCACAAAGATCTGGAGAAACAGAGAAGACTCATGCAGTGTTGATCCCCATTTGAAACACTGCAGCCGCTAATGGTTGGGGTCCGTGGCCATGTCCGCAGCTCCTGGTCTTCACCAGATGCGCTGTGGCTGCCACACGCATCTTTGCTATGAAATCATACCTCGTTTATAGAAATCTGTACGCCAGAGAAATGGTATCAATTCCTCTTTTTTACAAGGTCTAGATTTAGTTTCTGAAATCAGCTGCAGCGCATGAACCTTGAAGAGGCTTTTCAAAGCCAGAACTTACCAGCTGACAATGTCTTATGCCATAAAATTAACCCCATGTAAATGTTTTCTGCCCAGCAGACTGATTTAACATGAGGGCAGTTGGTTTGGTGTCCTCTCACAGGTCCCCTGGGAGGACGCAGGGTGGTGCTGGCTGGGGCATCAAGGCGATGCGCTGCGGTTTGGTGAAGCATCTTATTGCGTCTCCTCCCTAAAGCCGTGTTTCAGTACAACTCAGAGCAGTGGTGGTGGAGCTGCTCGCTACCCACCCGCCCAAAATAACGCAGCTGGTGCTCAGCGACACGGCCCCAACCCCGAGTCACCCCAAGGCACCTCCCACCCTTTGGCAGCTGCGGTGGGACACGAAAGGGGTCTGAGGACAGCTTTGTCTCACCTCTCCCAGCACAGCCCTTTGAGGGCAGGTTGGGGAATGAGCTGTGCAACCACGACCTTGCTACAGAAATGTACAGCATTTACAGCAACACCAATATCCAGAGGGGACGGAGCAGCAGAATGGGTTTTGCAAGCCTAGAGGGCCTTTTTCCCCTCTCAAATTTGCCGAATTGCAACTCTCCTAAGTGCCCACCTCCCTGGTGAGTGGTGCCTGCTCGGGTCGCCGTGTGCCTCGTGCCGGCAGCCGGCGCTGCTCAGTGCTGGGGCGCACACCGACCCTGCAGCGCATCACCCTTCTGGCATTAATCAGCCCCCATCAACCTGGCTGAAAATAATTAACAAAAAAAAAAAAGACTGTGAGGGAAGAAGCTCCCACTTTGAAGCCAAGAAGTGACTTTAATAACTAGAGGTAATTGGATGAGCAAAAAGAAAACGCAGTCGCATTAATTATTAAGAAAGACTAATTGTTGGCAAGGCAAAATTAGGAGACCTCACCGCTCACGCATGGGTGTCTGACTGCGATAGCAGCTTGAGGCTAGCTAGAAAACTCTCCTTTCGCTGAGCACACACAAACCCAGCAGGTCTTTCGCATGAGGATCGCCCTCACCATCAGAGCCGCAATGTTATTCGGCTCCGAGGCGCCTGGTCAGGCACAGCATCCTTCGCCTTTGCTCCCATCCCACATTACACGTGCCCAGCAAGGGCTGCAGCTGGGCTGCAGCATGCTCCGGCCACCGGCAGCCGTGGGGTTATCCAAGCCTGCCAGCACGGTGCTGGTTGATCAGAACTATAAATGAGGTTTTTTTTAAGCAAAATGTGGGTTTTTCATTAGAAAATGGTGAGAGATTGTAATCAAACGTTTTCTGGAAAGCACCTCGTGTTAGCAAGTATTTTGACTCCTTTGTTAAGACTGATCTGTTTAGTGGTAACATGCTAAAAATGAGTAGTTTTACTTTGCTGGCTTGACAGAGTTTTTTTCTTTTAAATTGATTTTTTTCCTAAGCTAATCTTAGCAAAATGTAGCACGGAAGGTCAAAAGCTAAAATTTGAGTGAAATGATCAAACCAAAAAATTTCCATGAACTGCAATACTCTGGGTTTTTAGCTCTGTGCAAGTATTAGAAAAAAATTGTAAAGAATTTTTTCTGCTTGGATCAGTTTAGGAAAAGAAACGAATAAAAAAATAAAGAAGTGAATGTTTTGTAACCCGTGAAAACTATTCCTTGCCACAACTGAGAGCAGCTATTAAAAGCAGCAGTGGTCACACCAAGCTGCCTGGGTGGCTGCTGGGGACCCCAGCATCCTCCCGGTGCTGGGCTGCACTGCTGCTCCTACGGGTGGGAATTTTTTTAATTAATTTTCTGGTAGAAGACAACTCGTAACTAAAATCAAGCAACTAATTCTACTGCCCCTTCCAACACTTGGTGCCCAATTTAGCGAAAAAGGGTTTGCTAAATTTCACGATGGCTGCACCAAGCACCCAGGATCGGTCCTCGCACGGGGCGGTCGGGGCTGCGTACCCGACCCGCACCATGGCGAGTTGTTTAATACATTAAAGGAGAAGAGTAAACCTGTCTGCCACAGTTCAGATTACACCAACCGAATAAAGGAGCTCATCTTACAAGGTTGATCTTGATCTGCCCTGTTGCACACAGGCACAAAGCATCTTTCCTAGGAATAACCCCTTCTCGGTTTTGATGACTGTATTTCAAGAGTTTTTACGTTTTCCCCAGATTTTGAACAAAAACAACCTAAGTGAAAAGCTGGCTTTTTCACAGTTTGTTTTTAAGGCAAAATCACATAGATGACACTGTTTTGTAGGAAAGAAACTTACATTTTACAGATTTCCCGTATGTTTGAAATAATAGAACGAATTTAATAATTTGCTCTCACTTTATAAAAGTCAGCCCTAAGCCCCCAGGAGACGTACCGCGCCGTCAGCCAATTCTGAATGTGCAAAAACTGAGTATCATTCACAGCATCAACCGGCTCCCCACTCTGAGCGGGGAAAACTCCACTCAAGTTTCTTCCACAGGATTTCTGGACATCTTAATCCTGCTACGCCACTTCTGTATGGTTTTTTTACAAGGTGCTTTAACAGCTACTCTGAAATGAGAGGGTGTGCGTTTGCAGATGAGCCAGCTGGGGCTTCATCACGGGAAAGCAGCTCCGGCATTCGGGCTCCAGCTGAGAACAACTTCTGCAGAGTCAGCATCGGAGAGGTGGGGTGCTCCCAGCTGACGGGGACCCCGAATGCACAGGGGATCTCATAGGCATAGGGGACCCCGCAGGCATAGGAGACTTCACACGCATAAGGGACCTGAAACGCATGGGAGGCTGCAGGCATTGTGGGTCCCATAAACACAGGGGATCCCCTGCACATATGGGATGCCCTGCACATAGGGGACCCCGTGCACACAGGGGACCCCATGCACATAGGAGACTCCTCGCACACAGAGAACTCCATGCACATGGGGACCCTGCAGGCCAGGGAACAGGGACAGACTGTCAGGACTGTGCACAGCACCAGCGTGGCTGGGGCCCAGCACCTTTGGGGACATGACTCCAAGGGGTGCTGAGCTCCCCATGAAGAATAATGGGGTGCTGCCTGCCCCTTGCATGAACCTCAGCTCCCAGACACCAATCACACCCTGCCTGCAAAGGCACCGGCCAACACCCCAGACAGCCGAAATCCCTGTGGTCAGCCGAAAAGGCAGCAAAAGAGGGACCAGCCTGTCAGAAAGCCCTGCACTGCAGGAGCCACCGGCCTTCCTGCCAGCCCCTCCGCAGATGCAGATGAGCTTGCAGGGAGAGGAAAGCCCCATAACCCCTCTGTGATGCCTGGAGCCAGGTGCCCCCATCACCCCGGGCCGTGCTGGCCCTGGCGGCTGCCTCCCGGGCGAGGGGAGGCTGGAAGCACCCCGGGGGGTGCAGGATTCATCCCCCGCGGCACGGAGGCACGAAGCGCCCTGTAGCACGAGCCAGTGGCCAGGGAGAGCGCTGTGGTTTCCAGCCTCACCGGGGAGCCGAGCCGCGGTGAGGCGAGATTAGTCACGTCACTTTCAAATTTTCCCACATCACCGGCCCCAAAAATAGTGAAACGAAAAAGCCGTGGGCCAGCCCGGCAGCGGCCGGCGTGGGGCGAGGGGCCCGGCCAAGGGATGGCAGCTTGGGCTGGCGGTTGGGCCACGCCCGCGGCTGACACACCCAAGGCAGAGGGAGGCAGAAGGGGTTTCGGCAGCCCGAGAGCCCCGTGCCGCCGGCTGTGCCATGTGTCCAGCTTCTGGGAGCAGCCCCCAGGGCCAGTGCTGGCTCAGAGCAGCTGGATGGGGTGAGCGCTCAGCACATCTCTGTGCTCCTCTGCCCTGCTCGGGTGTCTCCGGGGTGAAAGCCCTGGGTGCAGCGCACGTGCTGCAAACTGCAGTCTGGCCCCAAGTCTCCCCAAATGTGTTTGCTTCGACGTCACTTCTCAGAGAGGGTGAGATGAGTTGACGCACCGGCTATGAAAAACAAAACCTATGAAATTTTGCTGTTGCTGATTCAATGAGGAATTCATTCCTTTTCACTGCAAAATTAGTCATCGTGCCACAGAAAGAAAGGTATAAGGTCAGGCTGCACTGAGCATGCACTGCTGCTGGGGAAGGTACCCGTTACTGGGGGGAATGTGCCTTTTGCTCTTTATCCAACGATCAATCCAAATTAGCTATTTATTAGGGACATATTATTAGGGACATTACTGGGTACATCCCACAGCATCGGATCTGCTTCTGGGAGGGCTCGCAGGGCAACACTGTCATTCAGGGTGCTCGGGGACCCGGAGCCCGTGACTCAAACCCAGCCCTGCACAGTTTCAGGGCACCTCCAAGTTCTGATAAAATCTCCCAGCTCGGGGCCCCAGACCGTGTCAGCAGACACCTTCACCCCTTGTTTCCCTGTGGTGTTGCACCAGGAGATGCTGCGATAAAAGATCACCCCAAATACCCACTGCAGACTGTTTTTGGCACTGACTGCAAGCGCCGGGGCCGGAGCCCTCGGCAGCCCACGGGCAAAGGCAGCGTCGACTCATTTCTCGTCTCAGCACGTTTTTTTCTCTTTTCTCACTTTTGCTGCAGTCACATCGCTCCAGCCCGCTGTCGCAGCAGAAAGGAAACAGGGAAAGTTAAAGCCACCCACGCTCAGGTGCTGCCCTCACCCAGCCGTGCACCCCTCCAGCAAAGCCAAATTTTAGCAGCAGCAGCATCTCCCTGGCCGCTGCTTGGGCCTGGGTCACCCAGTGCAGCTGCAGCACGGAGGGCTGGATCCGGCCCTTACCCTCAGCACCACCAAGGGTTCCTCCAGGGACCAGAAGACCATGTCTCCCATGACCAGAAGAGCACCGCTGCCCTGCGCACACCATCTCTGCCTGGCCCAGAAGTGCTTACAAGCACTGGTAAAACAAAGGGGAAAGCAATAATTTGCAGCTATTAATTCTTGCATTAATTCTGCATATGAAATGCAGCAAGGAGCCGATCAGTTTAAGATACACATCGCACATACAGGCAAATATTGTCCTTGCTCAGGTTTTTATCCCTGCACTCTACATTTTGTGGTTGATGGAGTGTTACTCCCTCAACTCTTCCCTTTCCCTCTGATTTCCTTCAGCTTCTTTAAAATCCAGCTCTGCTTTGAAAATGCTCATAAGGCACCTGAGCAGCCCTGCTCTTTTTTGCACATCGAAGGGGATGCGCTCACCTTAGTGGCAAAACTCAGCTCCCGTGATGCTGACTCTCCCCTGCGACTTGACTCGGCTTGGGTATCAGGGGACAAGTTCCCCAGCGTTTAACACCTTCTGTGCCCCAGCACTCAGAGAGATGGCCAAGCTCCAGACACGATGGGGACAAATACAGAGAAAGAACTTCAAAACCTTTTAGAAGTTCTCAGTGACCTTCTGTGCTGCTGCTGGTTTCTGTTTTTAAGCAATTATGGTTATTATTTTTAAGTTAAACTCTGCAGGGGAAATAGCTGAGCTTTTCACCGTTTACGGGCACAGGAAGAGCCGTTTCACTTCTCAAGTATTTATCTTCTAAGAGAAAGATGTAGGTGGTTCTTAATGAAAAAAAAAAAAAAGGCGTGGAAAAATAAAGATCAAAAGTCCCTCCCAGAGGCTGCTCTCTTACGGTGACAGGGGGCAAGCGCGGAGGCAAGTACACCCCGTACTAGAGAAGAGAAACCCCCTGAAAAATGAACTTTTGGCATCACCGCCCAATGTTTACAGTCACATTCAGCAGAAGAGCCACCTCACTCCAGAAGCCCACTCAACTGTGCAGAAAGTCCCCTTGCTCTGCGCTCACCTTGCTCGGGAAACGTTGCTGCTGTGATGCTAAAAGCAGCTTCACAGTGGTACATCTGCTAAGGAGGGGACAGAAACACCCCCCGGTCCCGCAAAGGGTGACATTTGGCTTCGTGCAAACAAATGCCGGGGCAATATAACCCAGGGGCTGCACCACAACACCAAACCTCAGCTAGTTTCTCCCAAATGCAGGGGTAATATAACGGCGGGGGGGCATCGCACCCCCCCCAGCTATTTCCCCTGTTCTGCAACATCCATCCCTGGTTATTGCCTCTCCCGTGTTCTGGGCTACAGAGAAAAAAAAATCTCCGTCCCCTTCGTGCTAAGTGGTTCTGCGAATTTGAATCAAAAGCTGCAAACCCTGGAGTTACCGGTAACACTTGAGGCTTCAAATGAGAAGGCACTTACTTGACCCGCGGAGGCTGATAATATCTGACCTCCTTTATTTCGCTCTGCTTCTCAAAGACGAGTGGTCGGTCTGATACCCAGAATTAATCAGGAAAATGTCCAAGAGGGCAAGGGAGGAAAGCGAAATAAAAGTATGACACAGAGCCAAGGCTTGCCCTTCGGTGAGGCTCGAGACACCGTTTCCAAAGCACCAGAGACATTACCCTCTGTGTGCCCGGCCCACGGGCAGCACCAGGACCGGCTGAACCACAGGGTGCAAAGGCTGGGTGAAACACAGGGGGTTTGCACTGCACGAGCTGTGTCCCGTCTCAGGCACCAGCGGCCTGGGGCATTTTCACCGGTTTTGAGAAACCATTTGCAAACCCCTGCCCTAGCTGGGTCTTGGATCTGAGCCGAGGTGGCTTTGACGCTGGGTTGTCACATCCCTCCCTGCCGAGGACACGCTGGAGCAGTGGATGGAAAATCCTGTGAGATTTCTGGGCGCATCTGCCTGCGAATCAGCCCAACAGGAACCCTCCAGGTGCCAGTGCCGCGCAGTTTTTTGGAGGTGAATGTTTGCTTACACATCCCCTGGGCATCAGGAGAAGTCTCCTGGCTGCTCGGCTGGGCTTTTTCTTTCCATTTAAAACAAAAACAAAACCAGCCCATGTACTTGAAAGAGCACAGGGGATTTAACAAAACACAAAACCCAAAAAAACTCTCATGTGATTTAAGGCGTTTCGATTCTCCGAACATCAGACGGGGTGAAACCTGCCCCTTCACGCTGCAGCGGTGCCGGGGTGCACGGCCACCGTGGGTGACACCGTCTTGCTGGTGTCACCATTGTCACCCGGGGAGCTGGACAGGAGACGTGTCACAGGACTTTTGTCCCTGTCTCTAGGCTTGGGATGGGACGGCTGCCAGCCCCTCCTGGCAGGCACTACACTTCCTATCCTATCCTATCCTATCCTATCCTATCCTATCCTATCCTATCCTATCCCATCCCATCCCATCCCATCCCATCCCATCCCATCCCTGTTCAATCTGCTAGGCTCAAGGCCCAGCTTCAGGAGGGATCTCACCATGTGAGAACGTCACTGGTTGAAAAAAAAGACAACAAATCAAAAGTGTCTCACCCCGTCTGAAAGTAAATCCCCAACTCGGTGACTGTGCTGTGAAAAAATAATAGTAATAACAGTAATAATAATAACAACAATAATAATGATACCGTAATGCTGCTGACTTGTTCAGAGAGAGCTTTCTCCTGTGGCATATGACCGCCGAGGCCACGCACTCGCACAGCATCAGATGACACCAAGAGAAGATCTTTTAACATGTCGGCGGCGGCTGTGCCCAAGCACATGCCACCGGCTAATAAACAGGTAAGACAAAACAACTGGAGACGATAATTTGTAATAGTTATCGTCGTTCTTGGGTACACACTTTCCTGCTACGCTGAAATCCTTTGATACTTATATGGATGTCAAGCGCATTTCCAACACGGATGGCCACGAATGAATGAACCGCGGCTGCTCCGAGCCTTCTCCGGGGTCTCTCCCAGACCTTTCCGCAGCATTGCTGCCGGGCAGGAGCACTGCCAGGACGGCACAGGGATGGCCGGCTGCGGCTCGGGATGTCGCTCCCACCATAGCATTAATTTTTCCAACCAGCTGTGAAGCCCAAGGGGCGAGGGCTGGAGCAAGGGACATCCCTCCCCACCGGGCTCCCCCAAAATCCATCGGGGACCCCTGGGCAGGAGAGGAGAGAGCTGCCCACTGCCCAGCCCGGAGCCGCCCCCGCATTATCCTAATCTGTGCTCACACTTATTTCCTAGTTTCCATGATAAACGGCTCTCTGGAGGACGCGGAGGGAAGATAATCCCCTCCGGAGCCGGAGGGATGCTTTATTGACACCCTGCAGCTATAAGGCGATAGCAGCTTTCCTTGTTGCTCACTTTCAAGGGTGACATGTTTACAAAGAATGCTACAGCCACTAATCCTGGATGATACCCTGTGTCTGCCTGGGAGAAATCCTAATTTTCTTGATAGGAAGAATTAGTTCCTTTAATGCTTAATACCCCTTTTTTCCTCTGAAAGCAAGCAAGCGTTATTGTGCAGAGCGGAATAAACATTTTAATTAAAATGTGGAATTTATCTTCCAGTCAAACTCGTACGAGCCCCTGACGATACGTCAAACTCCGCTTTCCCATTTTGAATCTTCCTCTGATCTCTTAATGCGAATGGCTGAATTAAAACCTGGGCTCCGTGGATTTGCATATAATTAGAGAGCAAGGGAAATTAATAGGGAATTGAATGGTTTTCTCCTCTGCCCATCTGATGTTTTTACCAGATTAAAAAGGGTTGATTTTTTTTAATGACTGTAAAAATGTATTAAATATTATTTAACCTTTTTCTGTTGGGGGGTGGGAAGCAGACAGACTAAAGAAACAAACTTATACATATGATAATGAACGCCTCCTATCGTGGGAAGCAAATATCATTGTAATTAGGATTAGAAAGGAATCCTAATTAATCTTGTCCTGCCACTTGACTTCTAGAAGTTCCTTAAATGTTACCTCCAATGAGATGTAAAACAAGGAGCAGTTTAAAGGCTTGCCAGCTAATCCCCGCATACAGCGGGTGAGGAGCTGTCGCGGCCGTGGCCGCCAGCGGCACGGGGCGAAGGCTCCCCTAACCTCCCGGCCGAGAGCCGCCAGATTTAGGACTGAGCGGTCTGATCCTGGCACGTGAGCTGGATTCAGACTGAAGGGGAACACGCAGTTCTGCCTGAATTTCCTAATTCCCCGTGACGAACTAGGTAACGAGATAGCAAGCCAAGGGGGATGGGATGCACCAAGTACCACAGCAATGCCTGACTCCATACAGGGATCTTTTCAGATCATTTACCATGTTTTTTTTCAGTATTGTCAAAATAGTTCATTTAGCAATACTTACTGGGCTCGTTTTCAGGATGGGACTCAAGGTAAGGGATGGGAAAGTAAGGAAAACTCCAGCGCTGTGCCATCCCCACCCCATGCCTCGATTTGATCTTCTCTCCGCTCGTGATGATAAAGATTACCTACCGTGCTGGTATTAAGTCATACATATTTTAACTCGGCTCTTGTCATGTGTCATCTAATCCTGTTTTTCAGGTATTGAGATTCAGATTTAATTGCATAAGATTTTACTACGGGAGTGGATGGTCATGAGATTATTTTCATCTTCGGGTCTCTGTATGGAAAACAGCTTTTAGAGAGCTGGTTTCCAAACTTCAGACCCTGGCTGAAGGTCTCGTTTCCTAAATACAGCTAAATACAGTGCAAGGAGGTGCCGTAATGGGGGATTATAGCTTGGACTAGTAATGAAACAGAGCAAACTTTATGCTTTATGCTAAGTAATAAGTAATAAATGAATCCTGCTACAGCTAGGTTGGCTTCTCAGCATATTTCTTCCAAGAGGTCCAGTAAATTTTTGGCTGCGGCTTTATGAGAGTGACTGTGAATAACAGTCCGGGAATAACATGGTTAGTACAGACATGAAAAATTTTCACTTCGAACCCAGAGACCACACAAAATGTGCCCAGTCTTGGATTTCATTTTAACCCAGGCTGATCAAAAGTTCACAAGGCAGGACTGATCAAAGGCTTCACGTTGAAAAAATGAGAAAGTCACAATTTCATATGGTTTTGATGAGAAAAATAATTGATGAAACTTTGCTCTTTCAACTTGGTTTTGCTTTGAGTTTGGGGTTCATCTGAATACAAGAACAGGCGCAAAGCCGCAAGGGCTGAAATCTTAGTACAGTTTTAATGATCTAGTTCTTACTATGGGAGCTCACCACCTGTTCCAGGACTGCATGGGGTCAGGAATTTTAAGCAACATTACTTATTTCTGTCAGAAAAACCAAGTAATGGAAACCACAACTCTTCGTAGGGTGCATCTTCACCAAAGTTTTGTTGGGAAAAGTTTAGGTCCAGGACAGAGTTTCGAGCCACCTCCTGGTTGATGCACTCGCCGTCCCAGGAGGCAGAAGACTCAGATACAAGCCATGCTCATCCTGAATCTTTCTTTTTATTTTCACACTCTGATGAGATTGCAATAGCCATCTTCTGCAGGACTGTGCCGCTTTACATGAACCACGCTGGCCGACCACAAAGAGGGTCCCAGTGGCCCAACCCCGACTGGGGAGAGCAGCCCGAGCGTGGTGGCTGGTGGCACGTGTCCATTCCCATCACCCCAAATTTGAGATATCACGACTCCATGCAGGTGGTAAAGGGGAAAAATACCAACTTTTCTGGCTGAGGTCAGACTTGTTTTCCAAAACAGCTCGCCCTGGGAGCTCGCCCTGCCCCACGGTCAGCTGCGACACAAGACTCCATGAAAAAGGTTTTCCAGAAACGTTAAACAAAGCAGAACTGAGCAAACAGAAGGGTGTGTATACAGCCGATCCCACGCTAGGTAGGGACCAGGACTGCTGAAGCGCAAGCAGGCAGCTGCGTCCCAGCGCATCCCCGTACATCGCCGGTGCACAGGTCTCTGCAAGGTCTGCCTCTGCCCGCGCTGGACCTGCCCGCACCGTGAGACCCCAGCGATGCCACCGCGCAGGACGCTGGTGCCACCAGAAGTGTCCCCAAGGCAGGTGACTCTTTTCCTTTAGGCAGCGCATTTTGGGGGATTTGGTGGGAAGTGGAGGGTGGTTTCTCAGCTCTTCCTGGGGGTCACCTCAGGAGAGTGTGGGGGCTTCGGCCCTCTTTGACACGAGAAGAACCTCGGGGTTTCCATGGAGGCATTTGCTGAACTCGCTGATTTGGGTCCTATTCTGTGCCTGCTGTTGCCATGAAATACAAGCTGATTCACTACAACTGCCACTGCATTTACACCCATTTAGATGAAAAGAAGAAGAAAAAAAATTCAAGAAGAAGGAAGAACAGATGATAATCCAGGGTACCATCAGTATGTCAAGCTTCTGGCACAGATTTTTTTCCTAACCAGATAATTAACTAATTTAACCCACTACCAGGGATCAGCTATTTAACCATAGGTCAGTTTGTAACACAGACTTTTTTTTTTTAACTTAACTGTAACTTTGTAATGTCCTCTGTTCTATTACAATAACTGACAGCAGTAGTTGCTGAATGATGAAACTGAGGTTACACAGAACATCAATTATACTAAAAAAATATATCTACCACACCTACATGCACACAATCTCCACATGCCTACAGTGCAATTTTTTAGCTTAGGTATTATTTAGGGCCTGAGCTGGAAGTCCATGTGTCCCACATCTGCTTTCGGAAAATCTGGGAATGAAAAACTTCTCTTGCTATCAGGACAATGATCCACAGGCAAAAAAATCCTCGCTTCAGGACATTACTACATGATCAAATCCTATACTAGTATTTAATTTCTTAAAGTAAAAGCGCTCTTCATAACCAGTGGATTGTACATGTGCTGAAAAATCCAATTAAAACACTATTTCCATCGGGTTAGGATTTACATTTTTCCCCGCAAAGTTTGCAATTAAAAAATAAACCCATCTATCTTATGGCCATCATCTAAGCTCCTTAGAATGCAAAAGGTAAAAACCATATAGATTATAAAGGATTACGCTTTTTTACACCTCTCTTGGTTTTAACTGAGGTGCTACACAGAGAAAGCAATTTCATCTTAAAACACATGCTTAATATAATTTCTTCCCTTTAATTTCTTGGTTGGCTCTCTCCACTATTTCAGGACATAAAGCAGCCTGGGACTTTCTGAAGAAATAAATCCCCAAACGCAGCCAAGACCCAGTCGATGGGATTTAGAAGGAAACTCCATCTCAGAACAGGCGAGTCTGTAAGTCCCCAGTTGAAGAGTTTGGGGGTGACCCTCCCAAGGGCAGAATAATGTGCCCGTATGCTCAGGTCGCCGCTCCCCAGCCTGCACCCGCATCTCCTGCACCGGCCCCTGCAGGGACACGCCGCACTGCATCTCCAAAGGGCTTTTAGCAGAAGTGTAACAACTGAGATACTAGATTTATTAGATACAGAATAAGGTTTTTAAGTGTACAGGATGCTTCTCTAATTCAATCCATGCCAAAGTCAATGAAAGTTTTTCCACTGATTTATCTCACCTAAGGCCAAAGACATGCCGTTATCTCCAGTGCTGGCAGGCATTCATTCAGGTTTTGAGAGACTGTCAAAGTGGAAAACGCTATACCTCACGGCCTGGGAGATTTCAGGTGTTTTATCCGCTGCATTTTCTTTTTGTAAATGTACATAAACAACGCAAGGTGCTTTCAGCTTGTCAGGCACGCCAATTATGCAACACCGTGCACGGCAGAAGCACAGTATAAATAGAGAAGAAAATCACTCTTAGATTTCTAGTTTAACAACAGCAGGAAATTTTAGTCTGTTGAGCTCTGCACTGTTTTAACACCTCTGCTTCGACTCGAATTTACTCATTTCAGAAACCCGCTTCACTTCCCGGCCGCGCTCCTCGGTACGAGGAGGCACCTGCCCGCACCGGCTCTGCAGCTGCAGGCGCTCCGTGCAACGTTCCCGGCTCCGGCTCCGCGGCAGAACCGCCCCGATCCCGGTTCCCAGCCCCACCACATGAAAGGCGCCTGGTTTTCGGAGGGGCTGTGTGCTGAGCAAAGGCCACAGCGCTACATCACCGGTTATCTCCGGTGTTCGGGGTTCCTGTGTGAGCCCCACCAGCCACCCAAAGCTTCCCACAAGATAAATACCTGTTTGTTGTGTTACGAGGAGATTGGTGACACGGCCCATAAAACGTTGCCTTTAGTCGAGCCCTCTTATCTTCACATCTATCTGCCACGGCGCGACTGTTTCGTATTTGTATGGGGCTATATTCAGACCAAGAGTTTAACAGCAATTGCATTTCTTAACTGTAAAGTGTTTTTTTAGGGCGGAGACCTGTTATCTCCTGCATCTGAACAAGATCGAGCTCAGCAGACTCGCTTCTGGTTGTGATCTTCGCCATGCAAACAGTAAATATTGCTTATAACAGAAGATTTTATATAAAATATTTTTATACATTTCATACCATAGTGTAATAATAACTACCATTTACCGACCAAGCTCTTACATTCAGCTCGGTGGCGTTTCTCTGTCTGTCTGTCTGCCGACCCCGGAGAGAGAAGAGGAGTGGGGAAGTTACTGAGAAACAGAGGCTAATGAGCATTTTTCCTTATTTTGTCTTTATGACAGCGAATTTTGCCACTGATTTCAACAGGAGTATCATCTGGCCACTAGCATAAAAATTTATGAGGATTAGAAATTGGTTACGAAGAGCATAAACACGTGCACATACACATGTCAAGGCAAACACGTGCACAAACACACATGTCAAGGCTCTCCTGCGCACTCCCCGCACGCCATCTCTCCATCCCAGCAGGAGCTGCAGCACATTTCCAGTTTGCAGGCAGCAGTTTTGTGCAGAGAGGTCTTACACCCTGCAATCCACATGCTGCAGAAGACGCGACGCTGGCACGGAGACTCTCAGCTGAACTGTTTGGTGGGCTCGTTTCCACACGTCTGCAGCATCGCAGTCCGACTGCGTGCTGGGGACCGCGTTTTCCATGCTGACAGAAAATGTGCAGCCCGTGCAACTGCGATCCGCGCCCCTTAGCCATCCCAGAGCTGCTGCACGCAGTATATCTGTAGGGTGCCTGCACCAAGGAAGCATGGAATTATTTTGCACCGGTTAGAAAATGGCAATAAATCAGCTGGCGCTTATGGACAAGGCATGGTGACCCCCCAGCAGCACAACTCCAGTACGACACTAACCCTGACCCTGGGCCAGGAGGTGACACAAACACAAGGTCTTGATGGCCCTTTTCCAGCAGCACTCCCACCCAGCAGCACGGCATGGGAAAGGATGGCACATCGCCGCCCAGGCAGTTTTTGGGTGAAGGGGCTGGGCACAGCCCACAGATTTGGCCAGGCTCTGGGGATGGTGCAGCTGGAGGGTGATTTGGCCACGAGACTGCCGAGGCTTCACCGACATCGACATAACTGTAACACGGGGATGTGCACAAACTACCAGGTCCCGGAGACCCGGCGGAGAAAACAAAGGAGGGAAGCCAAGATAACGTGTACCGGTACTGCGTCGCTCCTCTAATCAACACCCCGGCTCCCGGCACAGCCCACGGCCCTGCGTGCCACTGGCCCTGAGCCCCCCATTCGCCTCAGAGGGGCCAGCGTGGGAAGGAGCACCGGAGCATCAGGCAGAGAGTGTGATCCAGGAACATCCCATGAGTTCCCAGCGAGGAGGGAGGAAAAGGTGCCCTGCATTCCCAAACAAGCTGCTGGGCACCGGCACGCTCACCCCCTCAGTCCCCGAGCACTACACCCGACGTTACTGCGAAGCAGAGGGGGAGCACCCCACCAACCCTCCTCATTAATCCTCGGGCTCATTAAGTTACCAGGACCCAACTATCCCCATTAAACACAATCCATTCGCGTGTTCCTTTTTTAAAAAAGTATTAATATTTTAAATTACTATAATTTGTGCTTGGGACTAATAAATCATAATTATTCAGCAGAAAACAAATTGTAGTGTGGAATTTAATCCCTCATATCTACTCTATCTACTATAAACTAGCTACCAGTGATCTAAGAATGAGCTACCTAGCAATCATAGATTACATGATTTGTTTGGTTTTTTTTTTCATTTTCCCATTGGGTATTATCTGAATATGTGCAGTGCCTCTGTTCTCACCCAACGTGTCCTAAGCTACGCTGGCTGCAATGACATCTGCTGGTGGTTACAAACCTTCTCAGCTGGCCTAGGTACTTTTATTCACTGTACTTAAGAGAAGCAGCTATGTGCTCCTGCACTTTTGGTTTTGTTGTTTGGTGTGTCGTGTCCCCCCCCCCCCAGCTCAGTGCAGAGCTATGGGATGGTATTTATGTGAAAAAGAAGAATTTTGCTATATCTGAATAAGCTCAAGAGGTAAAACTCACTGACCCAGCAGTGCACGGAGCACAACGCTGCTCTGAAACTTCTCAGTGGTTTCTTTAAAAAGCCCATGTGCCACGGTTAAAAAAGGAAGGGGCGGGTTTCACCGTAATGGAAGAGTCAGTGTAATTACAAGTTACAGGATCATGGCAAAATCCAGAGCAAAGAAAGGCATTTCCAGTGGCAGATCTCCAGCAGTTTCAACGAAAGATAACCTCAGTTCTGTCTTTGGGTGGCAAAGACGCGTGTTGGGAACGGGGCGATGGCAAAGGACCACACGGACTCGAGTTTTGTAGGGCTCCTGGGCCCACAGACTGGAAAACATTTTCCTTTTTCTTGCTCTGCTAATGAACGTCCCCTATCTCCCAGTGAGCTGCAGCAACCCCGCTCCCGCTGTGCTGGGTACTGCTGCCCAAAGCACCGGAACGCCCAAGGAGCCCATGAACTGTTCCCAACGGGGCAAGGCTCTGCCGCGCCGGGTGGACCTGGACGGTACGCGTGCTGCCGGGGCTGCGGGGCAGCCGGGCAGTCACAGCTTCCCTGCGGTGCCACGCTGCGCATCGGGTGCCCAAGCACCTTTAAAAAAACTTCCTCGTAGGGTTTGGGTCTCACGGAAAGCTAATTATCTTTATGCTAATAGCTGAGTCTGAATCCTGGTTCCCTTTGCACCAGGACTCCTGCTACCAAACCCGAGGTGTGCAGGGAACGCAGAGGAGGAGACACACCACCAAAGCCAATGCATTTCAAAATCTAGAGGCACGCTGCAGATGCCAATATGTAAAGGAATTTGTCATAAACAATCCTTGAAATAGGCGAGCAGTCACAGAGGGTGGTGTTTGATGGCGTCTTTTTGCTGAGACTGAATTCCTCATGCTTCTGCACCACAGACTTGAACGCTGATTGCAACACCCCTGCCCTGACCAGGGTAAGACAGCTGGCACCCAGGCAGGACACTTAAGGAAGTATTTACAGTCATCCCTGTTGCTTGGGATTTTTTGCTAGAAGGTACATTACTAGAAGAAAAACACTATTACAGTTTTAGAAATTTCTATAGAAAGTTAGTCCCCAGAGTAGAAAGAAGGGAGCAGCCTGATACCACAACTACTCTACATAAGGGAAATACATCTCATCACCACTTACTACACGGGATGGGACCTCTCTCTTCCATGATATTGCAATAACTTGAGAGTAACTTAAATTCTGGAGATAGTCACTTAACAATTTTAACGGGAGGGGGCTGCAGGCAGATTTCTTGCAGGGAGAAGCTTTTAAGTCCAGCAGCCATCCCATGCCACAACATGACCCAGTCAAGATCTTGTGGCCTTTCAGGCCATGCCGAGAAGCGAGACAATGGGTGAGATCCGGGCACAATGGAGACCGAGGGACGCAAAATGGTTGTTAAGTTTTGCATGGCACTGAAGACTACCAGTCTACCAGCTTGGGAGCTTTGAAGAGCCAGATTTGTAAAATCGAAAGAAATGAAAATAAAATAATTAAATAACTCAGATGGCAGCCAACACACTGCTCACCTAGCATTTTCCCACCTCGGGCAGGAGCTCTGATTAATGCTAATTAGCTTATCTTCACATTAGATCCTGATGATTCATCACTTACTACCCCAGGAATTATGACGCACTGAGGAGAGATATATTTGTAGATTCCATGGGTGTATGCCATGTCTGGAACACTAAAATGATTTTGGCATGAAAAGGGACCAACCACAAGCCCAGCTAATCAAACCAGCATTTCTCAACCAACACCTTCCAGTAGTTATAAAAAAGATTCAGAGCAAAGACAAGACTATGGCACTGAAGACAAATTTATCTGCCTCATCAGTGGTGTACAATCGTTGCAGAACAAAGGGCTTTATAGGCAACCTGCCAGGAGCCTGTGGCTGCTCCTCGTTTGCATATAAATTTAAAAAGAATTTTAATAAGTGTTAAATGCACATGATTATTTTTTATTTATAGCTGAAAGTAGGTGTATGCAGCACTTTATAAAACACAGAGAAAAGAAAAAGCACCTTTGGAAGTCTGAATGGAAATCAATGGAAAAACCTGTGACTGCTTCTCTGAACTAATGTCTGGGTATGCGGCTTTATTCTCCCGTGGCCACGGGCACAGCGGGGATGGGTTTGAATACGAGCCTCCTCCTTTCATATGTGATGCATCAAATCAGAAAGGATGTGCTCACAGATGTGTGCACCTCCCGGGAGAGGCGCGCAGATGGCCGGCCTCCCCCGTACCGCTGGGTGACTGTCACTCAACACAGGTTTGGAAATGGAGTAGCATGTGCTCACACAGCTTTGATGGGGGGGGCGGTCTGCAACACGGTGGCATGCAGTTTGGGGTGGACTTCGGCTTCAAGTGTCATTGCATTCAGTTGCTAGCAAGCATGCAAACAGCCTGGAGCTTCTCTTCTTCTGATAGTTTTTGAACTGTTGATTATATAAATCCCAAACCCTCTTTTTATATGTAAAACAGGAGTAGCTGTCATACTCCTTCCAACTGAAATTATTCTGTTCTGTTCTATTCTGTTCTGTTCTGTTCTGTTCTATTCTATTCTATTCTATTCTATTCTATTCCTATTTCTTGAGCATGTGTCACTGAGCTGCAAGGAAGGGAAGGTCATTCCTTCGCACTCATCGCACCACTAGGACGTGCCACCTGCCTGCATCTGTTGTAAGCAGGATAAAAAAAAAAAAAAAAAGTTGAATTTTTCGGTGGGGGTTGAAGATTCAGCTATCTTTCAAAAGAGATGTGGAGTCATGAAACAGAAGAGATCAAAGACTTATTTGCGAACTTTAGAGCTATTATTGGATACGGTATCTTCTCAGTCAAAGTATCTTTACCTCTTCTGGAATTCAGAAGAATTTCCTCAGAAGTAGATCCTTGCGCCACTGCTGAGCTGCAATCCATCAAAGCACCTTATTTACAGGAGGTTAATTAAGGAAACTGTTCTAACCCAGTCATCTCACAGTGATGACATCAGATACTCTTCCTTGAAGCCTGTTTTTTCCAAGGAAGACTTTTGTCATACCATGCACCTACGGTACCAGTTTTTATTTCATCCGTGTGAGAGCAGGCAGGGAAATCTGGGACAGGACGCTCCCCAACCCACTCGCTCAGGAAAGCAGCACCGGTGACCAGAGGCACGCCACACCGTCAACACTCTCCCATTTTTTCTAGCTCATGGCTCCTGTGAAACATGAGCCTAAGCTAAACCCTAAACTTAATTTGGAGAACGATATTAACACCAGACCCAACCCCAGTCCCAACTCATGGGACTCTAGATCTTAGTGTAGTTTCTACCAAAAAAAAGCATTCTAGCAGCTCCACCTGGATCCCATTTTAAGGCAGGTTGAATATAGCTTGCATCTTTATGGCTCTGGCGAGAGTTTTGGTTAGGGTTAGTATTTGACAAGGGGAAAGCGATGACACTGAGGTTGAAGTAGGTGTTAGGATTATAATCCAGGCCAGGACGAACAGATGAAGTTGGGTTATGAGAAGGTTCAGTGGAGGCAGATGAGCAAAGTAAGGGGAGAGGACACGGAGCTCTTTGAGACCATTTTCTTCTGGGACTGGTGATGGCTGCATGGGTTTGGGAAGGTCCAGAATTACGGTTTTATCAGAAGAAACTGATGGGCTAGAGTAATAAAGGGATTTGGGCACCAAAACTGAAAGCTCATGTTGAGTGAATCTGTGACTCCTTTGAAATCTGGGGTCACCAGGAGTCACTGGAGCAGTGAAAAGGCTGAGGTTGAGGTCAGGCTTAGAGTTTGAGTCCAGCAGATTATATGGTGGACTCTGAATGTGCCGCCACATCTGGAGCCATTATATTTAGTTTGGGAACTGGGAGATGTTTCTAGGGCTGGGCTGACATTGAGTGTAGGATTAAGGCTTGAACCAGGAGAAACCACTGAGACTTCACTACAGAGGGGTCACTAAAGCAATCTGAGAACTGCTGAGTGCCCCTGGGCCACACTTCCAACCACGGCCAGCAAGGCACTGATGACCAAGGCTCTAGGTAGTAGGTAAAGCTCAGAGGGAAAGCGCCAACTAAATAGTGTATCATGGGAATTCAGAAGCAGCTACACTGTCTCACGGCTTTTCTCAGCCAAATCTTAATCCTGAAATTTTCCCCTCCTACCTTGTGTCTCCTAGCAGCCCTAACCCCCATGCAGGTCAGTGCTCTGTCCTGGTCCCCAGGCTCACTTCAGTTGTAGCTTGTGCTCATTCAGTTCATAGGTCTCTACCAGCCCAGACCTTAACCCTAACACATACCTTATCCTAACTCAAAGCCAGATTTTATTTTTTTGCTAAATTGTACATTCAAGCCAAATCCTCACAAAATTGTTGCCATGTGAAAAATGATCACGTCTTGGTTCTCTGAATTGTGGCTGATGTTCTGTATTCAGCTCAGTGTGGGTCTTTGTGCCAATGGAGAACACAAGGAGTAAGTGAGAATGAGAAACTACACATGAAATCTGTTTCCTCCAGGGCAGGCTGACTGACCTGTGAAACCCACACGTGTTGTGTTACAGACTGTAAACCTTCAACACTGTAGGAGGAATCAAAAGTAAAAGCAATTATGAATGTGGAAGGCAATTCTCTCACCCACCCCATTAATGCATAATGATAAATACATCCAAGTGTCCTTTGCATAGAGTCTACACTGGGAGGTCTCTTTTTTTACCCAGTCCCAAAGTGGAAACTTTCCATTTCAGATGATGCATTGTAGATCTGGTCAACCATACTTTTCCCCCTGAATTTTTGAGTAACAAACAAATAATACCACCAATGAGATTTGCATCCTGCCCTTCCTTTCACAGGCACAAGTCACTGGAAAACAGGCAGCAGCTGTAACTGTGCTGCTAAGGGACAAGACACGAAAGGACTCCTGACCCTCCTTGTATTTTCGGGCTTTACTCCCTGGATCTTGATCCTCAGCATGTTTGGCAGCAGAGCAGAGGCAGCCTAGAGGAGTCCTGTGCACAAGTAACTCTTCCCGGCTCTCTTGGCTCCTGCAGAAGGGCCATACCCTACCTTTTCCCTGCCACCTCCAAGCTGGGAAGATACTGTCATCCACGTGGGATGCTGAAGTGTATAGGTCTTGTATGAGCAAAAGCAAAGAAGATTTTTACACCTTATTTCTGGGAAAGCACTTATAAATTAGACTTACAAAGACTTGAACTTGCCTACAAAGATTCATAGAGGCTAAATGTCTGTTCAGGTTTGTACAGAATATGGCTAAGGTAATCTCCACGAGTGTTGCCTCCCTCCCACCGCTGCAGTGAGCTCCTGCCGTGCAAAGCCCTCACTCCACGGCTGGGGGGGTCGGAGCTCCGCTCACCCACTGCTCCCAGGTGGCTCCAAGCTGCTGCTCACTACCAACCTAACTGCTCTGCAAACAAAAATGGTATGAGGAAATCACCCTACAGCAGCATGTGTGTGTGTTTATCTGTATTTGTCTGTGCACACACCAAGGAAGTTAATTTTAGTTTCACGTCTGAAATTCTTCGCTGCTTGAGCTACACCGTCTCCTCTGCCTTCAGTCTGTGTGTAGCGAAGTTCAGGTGAAAAACACTATGTCTGTATTTTCCATGGTAAACCACAAGGGGTTTAAATTCACATCACTGTATTTGCAAACAAGCAACTTCTGCATGCACAGAATCCTGTTTCATTTGAAACCCTCACCCCCAAAGTGTCTTACGTTAGAGCGCATTCAGAAAAAAGAAAGTTAAATTCTCAACCACAAGCAAAAAACCTCACACTGGCCCCACTGTATCCTGTGTACCATTAGCGAAATAGGAGCCTGTGTTTTGATTTCCATGCCATGTTGTCTTTCTGGTCTGGCTAGGGTTGGTCTAGACTGTATTCTGAACAGAAGGAAAAGCTAATCCTTCACCTCCCTCCCCTGTGCATCTCTGTGATACGGGATGAGCCCAGGCGTTCTCAGGCACAGGAGCAGGAATAATCACCCTTCAGGACCACGCATTAATTTGTTCTGCTCTGTTCCTAAATTCAGTCTGCTTCCATTATTGCTCTTGTTTTCCACCCAACCCACAGCATGAGATTTTGCAGGCTGGGTATTTCAGGCTCTAGGGCCCAGACCCTAATTCCCCATCTCTGCTCCTGGCTTCCCATGCTATGGGAGCCTTTTCTTTGCTCTATACATTGGCTGAAGAATGGAAAGCAAAACTAGGGCTCTAAAAACACTTTTTACCACCCAGACACTTCATTATATTGCTCCCTTTTTAGCAGGTGCTTTAAACAGAAACATTCGACTGAGGGAAAAGAAGATTAATCCATTTGTGAATGACCAGATACTCTCATTAGCACTGGCTGCTAGTCTTTTCTTCAGAAAGTTGCACCACTGAATCTGGCTTGCCTACATTCTTTGTAGGTAATGTAATCCTCATTTAGAAGAGAGTTTGTGGCTCTCCAACGTCACTTGTTACCTCCCTTCCACAAATAGCAGTGGAAGGCAGAAGATGCAGAAATTAGACTTTATCGTAAAGGCTTAATTTACCATGACAGAAGTGAACCAAAAAATGGGGACAAATAAGCCGAATTCCTCATCCCAGCTCCTGCAGCATCAGCACTGTGGCAGCTCCAGGCAGCGATGCCCAGCGTTCGGGGACAGGATGAATTGGGGATACACCCGGCCCTCGCCATGGCTCCACGTACCTCCCTGCGTGCTCCCTGTGAGTAACGAGCATTATACCCTGCCGACTCATCCATTACTCACGAGTAAATCCATGCGTGGTGGCTTGGAAATGAAACATAAAAAGAGACTTTTATATAAATATCTATCTAAACGTGTTGCTGAGGCTATTAGCTAGACTGAAAAGGAAAGTACTGTGCAAGGCCACGTTAGCAGACATTTGCTGGGAGGGTGCAGGAGTTATTCCCGGCATTTCCAAGAAGTGGCCCACCACTCACTGATGGATCGTTTCCAGGCATTTCCACTCCTACCTGTGATTACAGCAGCTCAAGCTTCTTCCCTCCCTCTCTCTGGGCATGTTTTTGGGCGACCCAGCAGTAGCTTTGTTCTCCACAGCTGGTGGTGGCCCCAACACTTGAGGAAAACACTTCACCCATCCTCTCTCCATCAGACAGCAGAGCTGACTCCCTCTCCTTTCCAGCTGATTTTACCCATCTGCTTTGCAAGGAAAAATCCAAATTTCTGTGAACCTGTTGTTTAAGGGAGCAGGAGAGCAGAGACCAATATCCAGCAGCTCTCAGCATGCTCTGCTTATCATTTAAGAAGCAGAGTTTTAAAAACTACATCAGAGTAGCAACATTCTGGTCCTTTTCTGCTCTCTCCTGATCCGATGCTCACAGAACGTGTTATGTCTTAACCAGGCGCACCGATGGGCAGAGCGATGCAGCCCGGTCAATCACCCTAAATAGCACACTACATCCTACAACCGAAATGACAAACCAGATAGCCATTTCTGCTGCAGATGGAAGTCGGGACATTCCACACATATGAGCACTGAGATTGAACCAGTTGATATAAAACAGTTCTTTCCATAAAGTTGATCAAGAACACGCTACGCTACAACGCAGGGCAACGGGCAGTGCTGTGGAAACAGCAGAACCCCAGCGCGGTACCTGAGGGATGCTGCTGTCCTCAGGCACTGACCTCATGAGCTCCCCTGGGAGTTTGATACGTGGGATATTGGTGTCACTGGATTAATTCCCTGTTTCGTAAGCACCACTGTGCTGCTGCACCTCATCCCTTCATGTGTGATCTACCTGCTGACACCATGCCAGGAATGGGAAAACAGAGAGGACAGAGTGGCCCGGGGATGCAGCCGGGGAGCAAGGGCTCAGCACCAGGTGGCACGGGGATGCAGGAGAAGGATGTGCTGGAGACACAGTCCTCTGCCCCAGGAAGATGCAAATAAATAGCCCCACTGCCACCCTGACCTGTATCTTCCCCCAAGGGGGGAATTCCTCTGAGGACTGGGGAAATCCCACAGCAGCACTAGATTTTCTGGGAAGGCTGGAGGACAAAAAAGGCACCTGCCTCCGTTCGAGTCTCTAAAACCTTAGAGGCCTTTCTGCCAGTGGAACATCAATGAAATAATACGGAGTGGTTTGTGGATTTTGAAAAAGCAGGATCACCACCACCTGGCAATAGTGTGAGTCAAAGGCACATCTGAAGTCCTCTTCAACTGCAGAAGAGGTGCTCTTAACAAAGTGAAGTGGTCAAAAGGAGATACATTTACAGTTGTTTTCCAAAAGAAAGTAGTTAACTCTTTTTTCTTAGTTCAGGTGGATGAGCATCAGTGAATGGCTCCAAAAAATGCCCAAATTGGGTTCCATGGTTGTTAGCTTGTGATTTCATGATGCAATTCCAAGACTGACATTAAATGGCTGGTTTTTTCATGTTAGTCATGCAACCTTCCTCTGGGATCTGAATGTCAAGCTGGGTCAAGCTCTCTCCTTCCTCCACATGGTCACCAACTCTAAGGAATATATAGGTCAAATTCTATGCAGACACTCCTGTAAAGCTATTATTTCAAATTATACGTCAATTATGTGTGTTGAATTTAGCAACTCTTCCTTTTAAACACAAGCTCGCTTGAGGACTTTAAAACTCTTGGTATCTGTAGTAAAATATTTTGCCTTACAGTTGTTGTCCTGAATCCAGACAGGACCAGCAGCGAATGAAAGTTGTCCTCTTCAAGGAGCTGTGTGGTGGCCTTTGAAATCAATTTCTGATGGTCACAAAAACTCAGCCAACAGAAAATCTCAGCACCACAGTTACTCCTAGCACCAAGAGGGAGGCAGAGAACTGAAGGGACAGAAAAAGTAATGACGTTTGCAACCTGAAAGAAGAGATGTTGATCTAGAGCTTTCTACCTCTTTAGCAAGAACCTTTACCTTCAGTGATGCAGAAAAATTGTACAGCAAAGAAAACTACGTTCACATGTAACTCAGGTGGAGCTGGGGAGGCTGGATTAGAGTTAGGATCTAAAGAAAACATAAAAGAATCATATTCCTTGTTTTGCATAGGGCAGTAAACATGAAAAAACACCTAAAGCACAGAAATAAGCATAATTCATTTTCTTTCACCTAATCTGGTCATCTGCAAAGAGACCTGGATAGCATTACACACACGGGAAACCAAAAATGTAAGAACACAAGCGCAGCCAATGATTTCAACAATTAAATGAAGAAATTCAAGCAGAATGAGATGAAGATGAAAGAGAATTTCTGAATGACGCCGGTCGGAGTCGTTTTGCAGGCCTTCGCAGCATCACATACTGGTTGGCTCCAACAGCAGGACATGAGATTTTACTACTTCTGTATTTTTCCTTCATAAATGAGATTATAGATTTGTGGGTTAATTACCTAGAACTAATTCCCTTTTATTGTTGAAGCACAATACTGACAAAATGACAGAAATCTGTGATTGATCAAGCAAGAAAAAACCCATTTGAAATGCGGACAGAGTCAAACCGGGGGGAAAGGCGCCCCCGACTTTCCCAAGCAAGGTTTCATTTAGTTTGATGATCTAACTGCCCTACACTTAGTGCAGTGCAGATTGCAGGCTCCTGGTGAATCTGGAGAATGCACCGTAAGCCCTGCCAGCTCCCAGACCACATGAGTCATGCCTTAGGATTTTCAAATTCAAAACGGCAAGAAAAATGATCCCTTTTGATACCACGGAGGTCCTAAAATGTCTTCGGGACCGGGATTTAGCTCTCTCTTCTCTGCCTGTTGATGAAGTCCCCTCCCAAGTGCCAGTTTGCAGCACGTCAAGAAGAGCTTTGGCCTGTTGCAGCGATGAGGTGCACCAGGGTTATCACCTGGGAACATTTTGGACATGTAATGATAATGAAAACAATGATGGCACTTGGGGCAGGTTTCTTCCACGTCTGCCAGAGGTAGAGGTGTCAGGCATGTGAGCAAGTGGAGAATTCACAAGCTAATTTAGCAAAGAAAAGGAAGTTTGACAGGCTTTGAGGTAAAGTCAGTTAAAGCAATGGTGTAGTACTGAGGTAAAATAACCAAAGATATGAACCCCACGTCATCCTAATCTTCGTTCAATCAAATCCATTGAAGGAGGCTGAGAAAGAAGTCTATACTTCATTCTGTACGAAATGTGCAATTTTTTTTGAGTCTAAATTGCTGGCAACACAGCATTTGAAATGTGGCATCTTACAGAGAGCTGACCTGCTGGAATATCATTCAGTTTATCATAAGTTTTAAAATGTTATGAACACCTATGTTTGCTCAAGAGAGGCATATGAGTGGTTGCTATTGAAATTCAACAGGACTTATGCAGCAGAGACCTCTGAATACCCAGTCAACAAAGCTTTCATGTATCAAAACAAAAAAATTTACAAACTAAGTCCTTGATCTTGCATGTATAAATCCAGTGCTTGCAAATACATATACATACAAATAATTTTATGCACAAATTGTCAGGCTGGTTTTGACAAGACCATCCATATATGTGAAATCATTTACCTACATGAGCATCTGCAGGTTTGAGCCTTACGCACAGCAAAGGCTTTGGGAACGTTGCCCATGGAAGAGGCAGTAACCATCAATTTAGTAACACCAGGCATTGATGGCCATAAATCTTTAGTGTCCATACAAATCAGACAAGACCTGAGTTTTTAGTAACTAATATATAGGTTGTGCTGCTTGGACTTCGGTCCTCTCTCCGTGGGACCCTTACCCCCTGATGGTGAAGCTGCACTACTGCAACCCTCTCTTGTGGCCTGGTTGTGCAGTGTAAGCCGCAACTTGTATCACAAGCTTACCCCAGATAGCCTGTATTCATTATTTAAGAGAATTACAGAACTGAAAAGGGATTAAACCAATAAAATACGCAGACATTAAACAGCCACCTTCAGAATTTTATCTAAAAACCTACACTATTTTTAGAGAATGATACCCTTTGTGATGAATATGTTAACTGTGGTATGGAAAGGAGTGAAGAATTATATCTCTGAATTGTATTACAGAATTACACTCCCTGCCACAGAACCTGTAGGCTAGAAAAAACACACCGTAGAAAGATGATCTTAGATCCTCTGGGAGTCTTGCACATGGGCACATCTTACCTGGAAGTAAGCTTCTGAGGAATCTGAGGACATGGCTCTTTTTGGGAATAATATCATAAGCAAAAAGAATAGCCAAAAAGTAGGAAGAGCTGCTGCTGGAGAGAAAGAGCAGAACTGGATCACAGAAACCAGGGGAAAACACAGAGCCCCGGGATAAGGAAAGCTTCAGGGCTTTCCCAACTGCTGACAGCACGCAGACCATGCCCATGCCAATTCACTGCAGCTGAACATCCAGCCCTAGCTACAAAGGTAGGTATCCAAGGATGTCATTCCAGCTTCGAAGCTAAAGAAAACACATTACCCACCAGCAAAGAGATCATTTTTGCCACTAACGTGTTTTGCAAGTGTAGGATACAGCACTCCCAGCTTCTGCCTTTACTTGTCATTTTGTGTGCATAGCAGCAGATCCAATTCTTTCCTGATGAGATAAAGCACTTTTGCGCAGCGCTTGTACTAAAGGCAAATTGTAAATGCAGGGTTATAATTTATTTATGTACATTAGAAACTAGCTAATCTGCACTAGTGACTAGATACCCTATTGGAGGTTTTCATATTTTATGAATCAGCAAGCAAGCTAATGAACAAACAATTAAGGGGTGAACAAAGAAATGTACTTTGTTACTTTTAGTGAGTCCTAATAATATATTATATTAGTGAATACATTTGGTTCAAGTGATGCAGTCTAGACAGTAACCCACACCACGCGCTAAGATATTTTACAAAATAAGTGAAATGTCTGCGCGGGGTGCGAGGCAGGGCTGCCGAGCGCTTGTGTGTGAACCAAACGCTGATGGGCGAGAGCAACAGGCAGGCAGGGAATTTCTGTCTGATGCGATGAGCTGACAACCGAAAAAGAGGAATGCTGCCTTGAAAGGTCCGGGTTTATATCCTTAAATTCAGCCGTGGGTCAACAAACATGCAGCCGTTATTTGCATAGAGAAAATCAATATATTTAGAGGAGGCAGAAATTAACGCAATTTGCACAGGGTGTTGTTGCGCTGCCCGGGTAAGCGCGGATGCTGCTGTCGGCTGATGATGTGCAGGTGGTGGGAGGGCTGCGACTCTCAGCTCCCAGAAAAGAGGTGAAGGGAGGTGCTCCGGCAGCGCATCCCCCCCTGCTTTCAGACCAGCCTGCTCCTCTCCACCCCCGGCAGGAAGCGTGGCACATCTGCACCCCACCGTGCATCCCGTGGCAAAGGCACCTTGCCTTCCGGTACGGTGCTACGGGCATGCAGGCTTCACACGAGATGCACCCGAGAGCTCCGGGGCGGCTGGCGATGGGGCAGCCCCCCCACCCCAACCCTGCTGCCAAAAACTGGGGCCACGGCTGCGCGCCGGCGGCTCTGCTCTGCTGCCAGCTCCCGTGCCCAAAATATCCTATCTGGCAAACAAGCCCAGCAGCTCCACTAGCTACCAGCAGCTACAGCTCGCTGTAGCTTTTTAGGCCAGCTATAAAGCTGGTAAACACTTGGACTTGTCTGACAAAACATTCGAGCAGGAGGAAATGGGGTGTGTGCAGAAATACTCCATTACATATTGTAATGGCAGACATTAATTCAATGTTAATAACACTTTGCACTTTTCAATCACATATTCTAAAACCCTTTAGATAGGTGGGGAAGCATTTGGCTGATGATTACTGGGCAGAGCCCAAAGGTGTATTCTTCCCTTAGGCACGAGGAGATGAAGTGACTTGTCAGAGTGCAGAGCTGGGAAGAGAATCTACATCTACCCATTTCCAGACCTACATTCCCATCTAGTTGCCAGAAAGAGGAGTTAATTTAAATATTACCGTTTGCTGACCTACTTACAACGCTACCATCACAACTTGGAAGCCGTGATCAAGTATATTCCCCTCTATACTTGGGCTTTTTTAGGATAACGCTATCTTTGAAGTACGCCTTTCAGCTGCATTAAACAGATGGATCATTATTATTTGCTCTACTTTCTTAACGAGTCCCTGTTTGCTGCAATTCTGCCACTGCAGACTTTGGATAGACGAGCTCAGCCTTGAAACCCTGAAAAACGCCTTCCCAGCGCAGCGATTGCTCACTGTTATTATCACCCTATGGCCATCGTCACACCTTGCCCAGGGAGCCGGCAGTACCTAAAGACACAGCGCCTGCGCAGAAAGAGCAGAAAGTTTGCAGCCGTGCCTGTACCTGCTCCTGTTTGTCCTCTTCCCCTTGGTTTTCTTTCTACACAACCTTCTCCTTCCTCAACCAGCCCATTTTCGGTACTTAGTGGGCCACTTTGTCACCTTTTATTGTCAGCCTTCCTCCCCTTCACCAAAACCCCAAACCCTTTCCTGCTTGCAGAGAGAACTACAGGCACAACCGAATGTCAACAACCACAGCATGCAATGTGAAAGACGAATTCAAAATACACACTGTCTCCTTCCCGGCGGCCAGCATCACCCATCACAGCTCTCCTCCTGCGGTTTCTCGGGTCCCGATCCCCTGCAGACCGTCAGGCATCCCGGTGTCAGGCAGGGCAAAACCCTGCCGGAGGTTTAAGCTGCTGCACTAGATTAAAAAGCTGATAGTGAAAATTTGAAGTAGGAGGACAGAGGAAATGGTCAGCGTTGTGCCCAATTTCAAGGGCTGACCAGTGCTTCCTAAGTAGGGCACGCCATGTGGCGGGGAAATCACTGTTGCCTGACCCCGCTATGGCGCGGGCTGAGCTGTCCCAAAGCGTCTCCCCGGGAATGGTCACCCTGACCACGCTCTGCTCATCCCACATGCTGCCTGGAAAGCCGACCTGTGGAGCCACGGCATACAGCTGCAGAAGGGCAAAATTCTGATTTTAATTACACCGGCTCCCCCCAGGCGATTCCGCCCCGACAGAAACGCCATCCCCAAAACTCTGTGTTTCTCTCCTGGGTCGCCAGGAGCCGTTAGACGTCCTCAGCCTCGCTGTAACCTCACTCTATACAAACTGTTTACAGACATTTTATCGAGGTGCACCAGGTGTGGATGCGGTTACCGACTTTGAGACTGTTTACCTCATCCTCCTTTCTGCATCACATTGTCACAGACTGTATATAAAAATCAGATAACAATGGTACTTTGGTCACAGCCAGCTCAGCCTCTGCACACTCGACGCACACATGCGCTGGAGGACGCGGCGCATGTACAATCCTCGCAGCAAACCACACATGAGCTGCTGCAATCAAGTATCTGCCTTATCTCATTTTTTGCTGAAGTAAATTACACTGAATTTTTTTTTTACCCTTTTCAAAGCTAATACACAAATGACAGGATGTTGTTGAAGGAAAATATGAGCTTTCATAAGCTATTATTATTAGCACATGCGCACCTCTCAGCTGCTTTGATCTTACTGTAGGTTCATGTTTATTCCTCCTGACTCGGTACCAGCTGAACTCAAACCCGATGTCTGCTCCGATAGAGATCACGAACAATTAAAGTTGGATTTGTTAGCCACAACATCGTGGAGCCAGAGCTACGGGATAATTACAAGGGTGACATTTGGCCGAATACACTATATATAGTTTTCCCAAAGTCTCTTGGCTGTGACGAGGTGTTTGCTGTAAAACGGAAGGGTGGTAATGTGTACTGGATAAGCGCTCTTTGATATTTCGCATGTAAGTTAGAGCATGTTCAGGTTTTGTTTGCAGCGGAACTGTGCTTCTTCCATTGTTTTCTGAGCAGAAAAAAGCAGCAATGTTCAAAAAAGCCATTACAGGCTGCCTTAAAAATGCTGTCAAGGATTTGCAGCCATCTCAGCTGGTTTCAGTGACCAGAGTAAGTTTCTATATATTATTATTTATGGGTTTTTTAACACTTCTGCTGGCAGCGCAGAGTCAACCCCGCTGCAGGAAAGTAATTCCCAGGCTGTTTCTGCTTCGGTCATCAGGGGAGTTGTTTGCCGAGTGCCAATCAATTACACGTCCACAACCTCAGTGAAGGCAGGGGAGTTGTACAGGCAATACTCAGGGCATGGTTTGGTGGTGATGCACAGAAAGAAAAAACTAACTTGGCTCTTAGTCCCTGGACTAAACGTGCAAGATCAGCAATCAGAAACAACCAAGCGGCTGTTCAGTGACCAAATATGACTCTATTATAAATTAATTCCTGGAGACCCCAGTACCCGGCAGGATTCATTTGTGCTTGGTGCTGTACAGGCTTATAGGACCAGAGCCCTTCAGCTGTAAAGCCAGCTGAATACAGGTAAGTGGAGGGAATGAGTTAAAGAGAATAAAGTAACAGGAATGGGATAGGTGATTCTATCAACTGGCTTCATGCACGATTAGACAATAATTTTAGACAGCCGTGTTCAAAGCCCAGCCATGCTCTAATACATCAACAGGCCATGAAAGGCAGCACGCGGGGATGAAACGCTGCAGCGGTGGGAGACCCACGTCTGGAGTGGGGACTCGTCCATCCGTCCTTCCCTGCATCTGCTGCTGCTACAGCCCGTGTGCCCCGGCTCCCCCTCCTTTGTCCCCATGGGGTAAATGGACATGCATTAAAAATACCCCTGCAAAATGGGGGGGGGAAGGTTATTTTTAAAAGCCTGCTCAGCTCATTGACCTCAGAAGTGCCCCGCCAGCGTTTGCAGCCCCAGTCACACTGCTGGCACGTGAGGGCTCGGGCTCATGCAGAGAGATGCCACCAAAGCGTCAGGGAATGCCACCAGGTTTGGAGGTGACACACAAGGTGGCAGGCAGCTTACAGCGTTGGCACAGGTCCGCTGCAAAACCAGATGCTATTTGTATTGAAGGGCGATGGGAGGCTGTGCGACAGTAGCATCAGGAGGCTGGAAACAGCTATGTGAAATATACATCAGGGAAACAAAGTACATCAGGAAAAAAAAAAGATATTCTCGATGAATGTTTTTGTGAAAATTCTGACCTGGTGAAAAATGTTACCTGTTCAACAAATGGAGTGAAAAACACCAACCGAGCACGGGCAGTTTTTGAAAAATACCGCAGACGAGAAGTTTGCAGAACTCTGAAAATTCCCCATCAGTCCTAGCGACTGTGGAAAGGGAACTGGGAACAGCAGCAATCACAGGAGACAGCGGCTGCCAGGGCTGCTGAGTGGTATTTACATCAATGTCCTGCCAACAATACCATTACTGGATTATCAGGGCGGATTAAGCCTTTAGCCAATTACCCCGACTGGTAAATTGTAGATTGTCTAGACTTTTTCATGTTCAACAATATGCATGAAGTTTCTCTTTATCGCTACAGCATCACACGATGCTCCTGTGGGATGTAATCCTGCGCTTCCCCGGGAGGTTCAGGTGAGCCGTGCCTGCAGCTCTGGGTTGACTTAGTGTGGCCCTGTGCACAGACAGATTTATTTCAGACAGGATTCTCATAAATTCAGAACGACTTCCAAATTTCTTGACTAGGAGATCAAAGAGGCAAGCATTTGCTTCATGCCATCTGTGGAGCTGCTCAACAGGGCAACGCAGTCTGGGGAGGGGGGAGGAGAAGGGAAAAAAGAAAGTCTCGGAGATTATGCCCTCAAAAACAAGCTCAAATGCCACCCTCACATTAAAAAGCACTGGTTGGCAGTAACAATTAATTTCTTAACTGAAACCCGCCCAACTGTGTCCAAGTGTTTTAATTTGCCTATTGCTACAATATGCAAGGGAGCTGGCAGTAATGGATTTGCAATTAAAACTAAAACTGGCAAAGAAATCGCAAAGCTGGCAAAAGAGCTAATCTGCAAGCCATGATCACAAGATTACAAAGTGTTTATGCACATGCTAATTACCCGAGTACATAGCTGAGAATGACTTGTAGGAGAGAATACTGGGTTTGCGTGATCTAAATCCCTGGATCCACACGGCCAGCCCAGCCGGCACCCTACCTCCTTCCCATAGCTCCCACGAGCTGGGGAGCACAGGGGGAATCGCCATGGTCCCTGCATGGAAGCTGGGAGAGGGACAAGGGACAGGCAGGCGGGGTCCCCCCGGTGCCATCCCGCATCGTAGCTGGGGAAGGACGGCAATTGCTTCTCGAGCAGGTCAACGCCAGCAGTCACCAGGAGCCATGTCCTTGACCGCAATATGGAGCCCATCAGTGTGAGATTAAAATCACACTAATAAACTAGCACCCAGTTATTCACCGTATGTGCTTTCATCCTGCTATCTCTTGGCTCTAAAAATAGTTATTTCAGCAGGTCCCTGGAGATCGGCAGGTTGCAGAGCACATGGGCCTGTGCTGCAACCACCGAGAACAAACATGCACCTACGGCCATGAGCACGAAACCTGTACAAATTACCTGCAAAGGACAGGATGGGAAGGGAAAAGGACTTAAAAGTGATCAAACACCCGTGCAAATAGCTCGTAACAGAAAGCAACAGCGGTCAGGGGCACCATGAAGAGCAATTTTGAACCACAGGAGAGAATTTCAAGGAGAAAACAGAGTGGAAGAGTAGTCCCAGAATAAAAGGCTGCTGGGAAAACTGAGATTCTTTAATATATAGGATTAAGGATTGCCAGTATCCTCAGGGAGGAAATGCAAATGGAGTTCAGACCATTTTTTCCATAAAAATTAGGAAGGAGAAAGAATAGACTTTGAAGTTCAACATGTTAGTAAATGAAAGCAACAGCAAAGGAGACACAAAGAGAAAGCAAGCCCTGGACGCCTAGAATTATGTCTTAAACACTTGGTACTGAAAGACAGAACCCGAGGTGATGAGGAGACTTCCCTTCATGCCACGCACAGATCCCAGAAAATCTCTAGATTAGAAACTGCCTGAGAAAAAAGTATTGCACAACAAAGGTAGGATGGAGTACAGCATTCAAATGGGATTCTTCGTGCCTTATTCAGCCAGCCTGGGACGACGAGGCTGCGAGGAGCACGTCAATGAAGACCTGGTGCATATGCCAGGCTGGTCTCGGATGCGCAGAGCAGAGAAAGGGTTTCTGGACAGTGCTCTTTGCTCTACAAAATGGTGGCTGGAGTTGGTGCGGAAGGAGGTGACAGCCAATGGACATCTACGGAGATGTCAGAAATCCAACGGGCACCTCTACAGAGGTTTGCTGGCTTGGCTGCGTTGACAGGGGCTGATCATTCCCGACACTCTCATGAAAGCCAGACGGTTAGTCTAGGCCGCACAGAGGCGGTGAAGGACCAGAAGGACATTGTAAGGACGCACAGCAATAGTCATTGCTGGGTCTGGCAGAGGGATGGATGGTCTTTATGGTGACTTCTCGGAGGTATCAACTGCCTTGCTCGATTCTGGTAGCTGGCTGAGATGGGCAATTTGTATTTGGCTGATGGTCATTCCAACCTGTGTGCTCGGGTAAGGCAATTACAGAGTGAGTTCAACCCATCGTTACTGGTGGCCGTGGAATGCCATGTGTCAGGAAATGGCATCCGACCATCACCGATGCAGATAAGCACTATGGAGTTAATTAGCACTACAGAAAGGGTGGTTCAAGGGAGAAGTGCTTCAAAACCTGGCTTGGAGATTAATTTTTCCATCCCTACCTGTAACGCACTGTCAAGCAGTTAATGGTACGTCCAGCTATTGGGGTAACTGAGTGAAATTCAGGAGTCCATAGCATAGAGGAGATGATACACCATGGTAAAGAGGAGATGATATAACGTTGGGTCCTTCAGACTATAAACTCTATGACTCTACAGCTGTTCCTTGCTCCAAGTGAGATGTGTGGACTGTAAGAGTCTAAAGAATGCAACACAACCACAAAGTCTTTTGTTGTTTTTTTGTTTTTTAAATACATTTGGGAGAATTTTTTCCTTACGTCCAGAGATTCGGTTGGCTTCTCTGTACTTGTTAGCCAGCATCTAAGCCAGGCTCCGCTGCTGGGGTCTGCCATTCTGCCTTTCGCAAGGAAAGCCCCAGATACAACTGTTGCCTACTTAAAGTCATCTACAAACCAGTTTAATAAAAGCTGACTGCATCTGCTTCCATGTTATTAGTTCTGCCCCAAAACTCTGTTCCTGGCAACACAATGTTCCACGCTAATGAGCCAAATCTTCCCCTCCCATGGCAGTGCTCCTAAACCTCCACACCATTCAGTTCACAAAGTTACCACCCTGTTTTTCCCTCGGGGGAGGGAAGGATTGCAGCTGCAGAGGGGGTTCTTCAAATAATATGAAGGCCAAAGATCTGTGGGAAAATCTGCTCTCAGACAAATAGCACTTGGGGGCATCTGCAGAGTGAACCAGCCCCTCTTTACTTCTGTCTGGGTCCCACGTCCTTCTGGCAGCAGAATTTTTTATGAACCGGGCTGCCATTAATCCCCTGCCAGTTCCTACACCCTACCATCCTCTGTGGGTAGACTGCACGGAGTGGGAGATAATGCTGCAGGGAAGTGGTATTTACTTCAGCTGGATTTTGTGGCTTCATGGGAGACTTTCTACTCGGGGCAGTTATTTCTCACCCGCTTCTGCTGCAAGAAGGAGGGATTTGGTATAGATCAGGACGACCTTCCTCAGCTCATTTTCCAGCGAATTTTCACCCGTTCTTGCCACTTTTGTCCCTGCAGCACCCAGAACGAGATAAACAGCGAGTTGAGGTTATCGCGCTGTAGCGATGCTGCTCAGATTAAAGAGAAATCAGATAACCCTCATTACCTAACTGAAACTCGCTGCTAGACTTTTATAGAGAAATGATAACGTCTGAGAGCTGGAGGACTCTGCTGCCCTGGCAGACACCCCACGGCACCCTGGCTGAGCTGGGAGGGCTGCACCCCGGCTCTCCCGCCCGGCTGCCCCTGCGCCAGGGGTGCAGAGATGCCCGGGATGCGGAGATGCCCGGGGCGCGAGGCAGAGCCCCAGCCACGGCGAACACATGTGGTTTTGGCCTCCGCGCGCTCACACCTGGAGCCTCCAGTAAGGAAAATTAAGGCTTAGAAGTTGACATGGGCACGACTGATGGCTTTAATATTTTACAAATGGATGCACTAGCGAAACGGCTGTCTCTACCCCATCATGCTGAGTTTCCTCGTGTTTCTAAAAGTTGGACTGAACTCATCTGACTGCCTCCTCTAATGCTTTCTGTTATAAACCTTTCTGCACCACATGCGACAGCAGCATCTCCCTGGAAAAGATTTGATTCGCTTCTGACTTTGCCTCAAGCCATTAACTGACAAACTGGCAGCTAACTACTGTTAACAAATGATTTCCTAGAGATTATTGTTTAAGTAAAAAAGGTTCCAAGATAAATAGACTCATTCTTCATGACAAGGAATTTGAATTATGCATCCAGGGGTTTGGTACATGTGTCCAAAAACTATGCCGTGCAATCCTGGAGGTTGTTCTCATCAGCATATTACAAGTGGGTAAATAAGACATGACATTTTGTCCTCGGTTTAATAGCGTGGATTTGTACGGCATGTGTATTTGAGACAACGTGTTGGACCATCCAGTCATCGTTCCCATCCAACTAATGCCACTCTATGAAATTACCGTTTCGGCTGAAAAAGTGATTTGTTTTTAAAGCAAGAAAAGATGCCAACCGCCTTGAAGGAGTTGTGGTTTTAGGGCCACCTGCAACTTGCTAAAAGATTATGAAATCGCAATTTGTTTAATATCTTGAAGTAAGTAGTCTAATAAGCAGCACAGCTTACTTTTTTGGCTAGTCCTTCTCTGATTGTTTCTGAAACATCCCCTCTCACAGCGGCCTGTGTTGGATTTTATGTTTTTTTTCAGTATCGACGTGGCTCTCCCTGCAGTGCTCTCCAAACATCGCTTACGCATGAAACGATAAAGCTTCAAAACGCTCCTGGGGGAAACTGAGTCACGGAAAAACAAGCTCCTGGGGGACTGGGAGCAGAAGCTGGGATAAAACCACGCTTCGCCGCAGCCCTGCACGGCAGTTACAAGACTATCCAGTTCCTCTGCTATAAAACTTGGTAACGTGCCTCACTTCTTACCTGATTTTGAGAACATCCTGTGTTAACACATAAACAACTGGTGTTACTAAAGTCTGTTTATTTGGCTATTTACATGCGTCTGACACGGCACCTGGTGCTCTCCGGTAAGAGGATCGCTCGGCTCTGTATCAAACGAACTCCCAGGGCGCAGGCAGGAGCGAGGCAGCTCCCCACCCACGGCAAACAGCAACGCACCCGCCCAGGAGTCAGCCATTTACCACGGCGCTGTTTTTAGAAGCAAATTTGGATGAAGAGTGATGCTTTTGGATACGCGAGCTGATCTTTCAGGGATTCACTGCAGCCTGCCTCATCCCTCAGTATGCATTTATATGCAGATCCACGTACTAGATCAGTACAAATAGTATATTATTTAAAACACTTCATTTTGCAAAGTTTAAATATATGCATGTAGTTATGTACTATTTCCAGTAAATGTCAATAACCAAGCAACTGGCACTGACATATTAGGTAATTTTCTGTCCTCTTGAGTGAGGAAATTAAATTTTCTCTACAACAACTCTTGTTCAAGTGCTGTCAGAAGTCCCAGCCAGCACACATTTAGTGTTTTTACTTAAATTCTGCTCCTAGCAGGAAAAGAACAGAGTTTACCAGATAGCAAAAAACTTACATTACCAGATATAACCCTGGTTTCAGCCATCAGATTAATTATAGAAAACACAAAAGGACTTAGGCATGATGTTAACTTCAAGCCGGAAGCATTCAAAAACTTTTTGGCTTTTTCTAAACATCAGTATCTGTTGCATTATACAGAGCACGTATGCCAACACAAGCCAACATTTCTTAGCACTTAGTTGGAAGTCTATCCTTAAATTACTGCCGACTGCATTTAGAAATGAATGCATTTACTCTATGAGGTTTAGATAAAATTATTGCCTTGTCAAGGTGTTCCCACGTCCCCCTGTCCAGCTGCTTTACGGAGCTAAATTAGCAACAGCAAACACATTTCTGTGATGTCATTTTACAGCATTTCATTCTTCAAAGTTGCTAACAGCCTGCAGGAATTCAACTGATCGATCTGAAAACTTGAGAGCCTGTTTCCATAGGAAAAGGACTCCAGAGCTGGACAAGGGACAAGAGCTGCCCTGAAGTTAAAACAACCTGGAGAATGACGGCAAGTCTCAGAGTGAATCACTCTGAGTTGCACTGCTTGAAGAGTTTGTGTCTTGCCCCATTACAACCACAGCTACTTCTGATTTGAATGAAACTTCAGGCTTAATGATTTTCATGCCAGCTATTTAAGAAGCAATGTAATTTTCTTCAACACCCTATTATTTCATTTGCTATCTCCAAAGATTTTGCTCCAATTCCAAAAGCAAACTCATTTTGAGGAAACAGGCTGTTTCCAACTGGCTTTAGAGGGGCCACACACTTAAAACCCTGGACAGACTTAAACCACAACCTTCAGACATCCTCGTGTTTGAGGGTGTACGTCTCCAGCATCCCCATCTCTACTTACAAAAGAAAAATGCAAACAAGAGATCAGCACTGAAGATTCAAACGTTTTTCTGAAAACTATCCCTATAGTAATGATTTCAAACAAATAACAAGCTAAAACCAAAACACAACAGTAATAAAATAAAATCTGATGAGCTCTTCAAAGAGATCTCCAGTGATATCAATTGGCAGGACTCTGTTGTCTATCCCAGAGCTATGGCAGTTTATCCCAGCCAGGGCTTTGCTGCAAACACACCAAAGGCAGGAGGCTGCATCCTTTCATATTTCAAAACAAAAGCCAAGTTCTGATCGCTGGGACGAGGAAGAAATTTTTTGTTGTGGATACATTACTGTATAATTACTGTAGATTTCATTTGCTGTCTTTTGAATACTACCGCAGATACAGAGGCCGGGTAGATGTGGCAGCTCCTCGTGTTATCATCTAATGCTCTAGGTTTACATTTTGACAGTTAGCCCTCCAAAATATCAGGGATGTGCGCATCTACTGAAGGAAAAAGAAAATATTTCCATTGATAGGAGACAGGGAAATACAACTGATACTGTCAACTGCTGTCAAACTGATAGCAAGGAAAGAGTTTCATGTCAAATTAAAAAAAGATAAAAATCATTTACCCATTTTCTCAATGAAATCAGGGTTAGAAACATGAGGAGAAGATCAGAAAGGAACACCCCGGGTAAGAGACTATTCATGGGACCAGAACGTGGAAAATTCCATAAAGCACAAACGTTGCTAAGAATATTCAAAAGTCAAAGCTTTCTGTGGGTGTGCATGCATAGAGATGTCAACACAACTATTTCATGATCACCGAAATTGCTACTAGCCTGCATCCTCTCTGAATGGCTATTTTTAGGACCCAGCCTTTCATGTGGTATAATGATGTGGATTTTACAAGAGCATTTATAATGTGTTTCATATGGTGTACAGTCCCGGAGAAATTGCTTTGTATCAGAGAAAGTTAAACAAAAAGGTTTGGGTGGGTTTTTTTTTAAATTTTATTCCTTATTTTATATTCTTGCTTCTGTTTTGGATTTAGGGTTAATATGCATACTTTAATTTATCCTATGTGACAGCACTGGCTGTCCCAAGGGAACACTCAGCACAGCACGATGCGATCCCGCAACACATCACCTGGATTTCTGAATCCGCACGTCCCTTTGGACAGCCGGATTTCAAAGCTGGCAATGCCACACTCTGTAAGTTATAGCAGGAAGCCAAAGCTCAAAGGCCAAATTTCGACCTCGGGTATGCTCGTGTCGGGGGTTGTGCACTGTCTCCCACGTTAGAATCAGCCTTTCTTCTTTTAGGGCAAAGTCATACAAAGCGAGGTTTGTAGAAGACAACTCCTCCTCGCTACCTCCGCTCCCGCGCCAGTAATTCCAGGGCAGCGGCACGTAACGAGAACGAACTCATCAGCCTCTCCGTGCTAAGAACAACAGATTTTCATGTGGTAGATCTTACGATGGTTTATTTCCTAAACATGAAAGCAATCTCTGCAGTGCCATCTCCTCCGTGTTAGAATAAAAATTCGACATTTCTGATCCTTTCGGAGCATTTTGCTGGGAAGAGCATCTCCCCAGCACTTCTTCCACAAGTCTATTTATAATTGTGTCCCCCTCGTGCTGAGTCAAGCATACTTTATGATCTTGGGCTTTCACATTTTGCTTTTGCGCAAGTCCCATCAGAGGAGAACCTGTTCACGCTCGTGTATGCTATTCCTCAGAGCAAACCACAGCAGAAAACAAATTCAACATATAGCGTGCAAGTTGAATCACTTAAAAAAAAGTCTTTTTTTTTTTGGTCAGTCCATGATTACTGTGTAGCTCTTCAAGGCAGACATGTACTTTGTATATTATAGTTCCAGATTCTCAATAGAACAAAGGAGATACTGTTGAGACTTTTTTTGCCTATCATTTAATCAAATGTCAAGTTGTTATAACCGGAGGGGAAAAGTGCTCTAGATTCTAGTATCCAGCTTTACTTTGGTTTTGAAAACTTACCACAGCATTGTTGTTTATTGTTTTCTTTAACAAAATACTAATTTTGGGACCCCGTGAAACACAATGAACCAGATTCTTTTCATTGCAGCCGAGCTGTGTTTAGCACAGAAGCGGCGGACGGGAGAGGAGCGGTGGTTTAAAGCCGCTTCGGTGACCTCTTGCCCAGCGCCTCCAGCCAGCGGGATGCTCTGGATGGGTACCACTAGTTCTGCCAGGTTTTGCTAACCCTCCTCATCCTCAGTATTAACTCAATGTTCCACTTTCTCCGTGAAACTGCTTCACAGAGGCAGCGGTGGTGGAATGACCCTTCATAACTTTGGGAAGGGTCATAAATTATAAAGACCCAAAGGCAAAAATCAGAGAACAGGGCCGCAGGACAGAGCAGTGACAAGTTGCTCCGTAAGGAGGTGAAGGTGAGAGCTCTTTGTCCAAGATCATTGGGAGGTGACCAAGAAAAAGATCCTGCTGTTATCAAGGCTCAGCGGCGCACGATGTTGCAATCGCTTCCTTTAAGAAATGAAGTAGGTGGGTTTGTGAGCCAGCAGCATGTGCTGAACCGGCAGTCCCAAGGTGAGAACGAAGACCTCGGCTGACATTCGCAGAGGGCTTGGTACAGACTTTGCAGGTTCCCAGGACATCTCATCATTCACGCCACGGAACACTCGCCCTGCCTGGGGGCTGGAGGGAGCCGTGCCCTCCCAGACAGACCACTGGACAAGCCAGCAGACAGCACAGGCGTTCGGTCTTTACTGATTCAGCTGGATTAAAACTGGAAACTAGGAAACGAATAGCCCTGCATCCTGTTACCAACCCTCTGAGTCACCCGTCCTCCTACTGAACCTCTGTTTCATCCTCCAGACACAGAGACTAATGAGCAAGTATCATGTTATAGCCTATTTTTTAAAGGGAGATTTGGAAGAATAGCACCTGAAAGAGCCTGTGGAGGGGAACTTGCACATCCCACCTTGGCACCAGCCTGGGATTTGGTCAGGCTGAGAAGTCTTCCCTCCTGCAGTGGCTCTGCAAAGAGTTCAGGAAGCAACTTGTACCTACTCTCCTATTTCTGTGCCCTCCGCCCATCATTGGTAAATGATGAGGTAAGAGCATATACACATCAGGCTGGGAGAGATGCTGATGTAAGCCATCTCCTGGCACCAAGAGCAGTGAGCTGGAGCAGCAGAGGCAAGGGAAACCAAGGAAATGAGCAGCAAACGAAAGGAGAGGCATTACGTGATGGCTGCGGACAGCCCAAAGCCTCGGAGGGGTGGGATGGGGAGAAGCTCCCGCGGCGGCAATGCCCTCTCCAAGAGGGAAGTGCTGGGGATGTCTGGCATCTAGTCCCTCTTCAAATCAATGCAACAGACAGGAGAAGACAATCCTTGAGGATTTCTTGAGGAATTTGTGACTCACACATGGTGCAGGAGATTTTAGTAACTGAATGGCAGCACATGCTCACCTGTTGTTCACCCAAACCCACCCTGTCCAGCACAGCCTCTCCGTGAGCACACACGATGCTCACAGATGTGTGGGTCCTTCCTTCACCTTCTCTATGGTAAATTAGCGAGGGGGCTCAAAGGCCAACCCGTACGAAACGAAGGCTAAATTCTGTCTCACTGAATCACTCACAGCCAAAGGGCAGACAAAGAACTGCGGGTGTGAAATTAATGGCAAGGTGTAGATGTTTCCTCAAAACTGTTGATGTTTCTCAGCACTTGACTGCGCTTTACCAATAAGCATCATGTCATGTACACACAGACACACACAGTCCGGACCAGCTTGCAATCTTAGGTGTGCAGCTCACACCACCCGTATCCTGAAAACCTGCTTCACTTGCAGATCATGCTACAGATAGAGAGGGATTCAGCCTGTGATTAGGATCTGGCCCTTCACAGATGATCTGAGAGCAGAGAGTCATCCCTACTGAGTCGGCAATGTCTGTTTAGGCACAGGAACACACGCGTGGTTACTTGAACGGGTACCTCCGAAGAGCAAATGCCAGCACACCCGACCGTACAGATTTCTCAGAGTTTCCACCCGAGCGCAGGAATTTAATGGTGCCTGTAGAATTATTGCAGGAAAGGGACTGCAAGCTGCGAGGCGACACACGTCCTGCCGGCGAGCAGCAAGAGCATGTTGCAGAGCTCCTTGCCGCCCTCCTGCCGCTCCCCCCTTCTCTCAGTTAAAGCTTTGGATACCAGACCAGCTCTGTTCTTTCATCTTGGACATGCCATGTGCCGCTAACCCCCACATCACTTTGTTCTTCACAGTTAAAATTTCAAAAATATTAATCATTAACATGGATGAGCTTTGGGAGCTTGGCCTGATGTTAGATTTTGCTTTTCTCTCCAAATTCTCAACCGGTTGAGCTAATAACATTTCATAAACAGCAACAGTTGGAAGCTGGCAGGAACGGTGCCTTTACCATACATAATCTCACAGCAATTCCCCACTGACAAAGCATCCCGTGCTTGGGAAGCCAGCTCCAGGGTAGCCTGCGAAGCAACCCCAGTGGGAGAGCCGATATTGAACTGTCTGGATCACGTGCACACTTATTCACATGCATGGATTTACATAAAACTTGCTTTTGTTTCCCTGTGACATTTTTCTTTCTCTTTTTTTCATTCCAAACAATTTTAAAAATAAGGTTATATTAGACCACACACAGGCAGTGCTGTATCATGTCACTGCTTCTTAAGCAGAACTCTCTAATTTATTTCAAAGGGAAGTTCTGCTTCAAAATTGAGGGTGTGATATGAACTCAGAAATTAACGCAAGAATTTTCCTTGGGGGAGAACCAAGGCTGAATCAGACATGCAATAAATGACCTCGGAAGCCCTGTGCCTTGGTACATCCACCTATCCAACATTACGCTTTAATATAAAAAGTTATTTTCACCATTATCCTATTTCAAGCTAGGTAGAAGAGCTGGAAGAAGTGGATTCGCTCTGGTCAGGAGAGAACAAATTACTCATCTGTCTGTCTGCCAGGACGTCCATCAACAGCCACCGCACTCCTAACGCTTTCTGCCAGGAATATAACAATTTATGGGGACAGAGTACTGTCCTGGCGAGGTCCCGTAGCGCAAGCCCTGCCGCCAGGGAACCTGGCTGGGAAGCTGCCAGCGATGTTGCTCTCCCACAGCAGCAGGCACTGCTGGTAACACGTGGAGCTACCGTTCGCTTGCAGCTGCCCTCCCTCCATGCACAACATCTGGAGAGGGATGCAGCAGCAACAAATCCTCATCACAAGGCGACTCCAGGGAGTTTTCCCACTGGTTTCAACAGGATCAGAACTCGACACAGGAAAAAGCAATACTAAACTATTGCCCTGATAGTGCAAGCTAGGACAGAAAGACTTCTACGCAGAAGCAGCTGAGCTGCATATTTCCTTCCGCCAACTGCTGCGGGGGCAACAGCCTCCTCCTGCAAAAGGATGGAGCAGCCTTGGGGGAAGGGGGCTGCAGCAGAGGTAGCCGTGTCCTAGGGCTCAGCTGCTGCCGCTTGAGCTTCTGTCCGGCGAAGGGCAGCAGGAGGCTTTCAGCTCCGTGCTTTTTGACCTCATGATAGGCATTTGGGACCTGTGGCCCCAGGCCAGCAGTAACCGCACTTTCATCTTGCCCTGCCCAAGGGGACATTTCAAACCCACTCAACGGGAACCAAGCTCAAGGAGCCCGGCGGACCGCAGGGAGCAGGCTCCGAACATCGGCATTATTTCCTAGGCCTGCCATCTCATTTGGGGACTTCAGACGTGCAGAGCTTGGGAAGGTACCACCACCCTTCTGCTCCTATGTGAGCTCTGGTTAGACAACTTAATAATTATGAAAATCAGGTAGTGTCTGTTTTCCAAAGAAATAGAGGCTCTTGGACCTCTGTTTCTCACACAGACAGAAAGTCCGGTGCCTCAGCTTTATATGTCAACATTTGAGTTCTGCCTTCACACACCTTACATGCGCACTAGACACAACAGAGGTGCACAGAAGGTGTGAAGAGCTCCTCCGGGAGCTCTCCCATCGACTGGAGTGGGGAGAGCTTGTGCCCTACATACGGGACAGCACGGCTCATTCCCCTATTTTATAAACCTATTTACGAAAGGAACTTAAAGGAACTTATAAGTGCTCCTTCTACCATTTAACTACCACATGGTACAAGATATAACAATGTTCAGAAAACCCCCTCAGGTCTAAACTCAATTATACAACTGTAGCAAGAAAAATATTTTAATCTGATCAAAGCGTTAACATGTTTGACCATGTCTGACCTCTAATGTTTGTAACCACCTAAAAGGCTGATGTTCTTACTAAGGATGTATCTTAATTTGATTTAAAGTCATTTGTACTATTTAAAAAAAGGATATAGTTTTATGATTTTATATTTCATTTAGAAAAACAGTTCCTCAACTTGTTAATTTTCTTTGGAAATTTCTTGCAGATTTTTCACCGGCAAATCCTATATATTCCACTCTGGAAAAAGCTGGACTTTGCAAGAGTTGGGAGAATCAAAGCAGAGTCATGAACCATCACACATGCGACACCCGAGAGCCGGGTGAGAAACGGTTCTCTGGGTGCCTTGCAAAATTTCAAGATTTCAGATGCATGCACAGTCTGCGCTGAGATGCTCTTAAGACGCTTGACCGAGAGCGTGCCCTCCCCAGCCTGGACAGCCAACGGGGGTTCACAGCACGCTCCCAAAACACGGGACACGCAGGCTCAACCCGCTGCCTTGTCCCCAGCTCCAGGAGCAGCTTCACCTGCGCGCCCTGGCCACCCCCCAGCCCTCCTTTCTCTCTTTGATAGCTCTGCTGCCAGTCGAGTCTACTTGGGCACGCTCAAACCAGCATCACTCCAGCTGAATTACCCTAAAGTGGCGTTTGCCACCTGCAGCAACGGTGGCCCACCGAGCCGAACGCCCAGGATCAGCCCGCCGCAGGGTGGCCCTTGCCGCATCCTGCTGCTCACTGGGGACATCAGCTGGGCTTGGTGCTGCTGCTGCTGTCAGGTACCCGGACATGTTCAGTGCATCACTTGGGAGCGACACCAGAGCATGTAAATAACACAAGTGGGTGTGTTTTGGTAAAAAGAGACAATTTTGGCTGGGGAGATGCGGACAGCCTAGCAGGATGCTGGGGTGAGCAGTGTAACAGTTAGCGGGCTACAACCACCTTGAGGGAAACAAAGCAAAAGTGATGCTGCTGAGAAAATAAGAAAAGAAAAAAGGAAAGCAGCACGCCAGTAATGCCGGTAGCGACACACCCACCCAGGCAGGCCCTCCAGGCCGGCTCCAGCACCGCTCGCAGCACCCTGCCGGGGTTCGGAGGGAGCCCGCAGAAAAAAAAAAATGTGGTTTTATGGTGCGTTGCAGGGCCGGGGTTCAACCCACAGCCTCAGTGCCGGCCACCCTTCGTCTTTCAGGGAACTGCATTATATTTTTCAATCAGTTAAATGTAAAGCCCTGACAGTTTGCCAAAGTACTCCTGGATTAGTTTTTTAATTTTTATTTTTTGAAGATTCTGAAATTAATCCTAGCTGCAAACAACCATTTCCAGGAAGCCCCATTAACCAGAATACAATCTCCACTACCAAGCGCATGCATGACTGTGATACATAATCCCATTCACTCACAGAACCCTCCTCCCCGACTCCACTTGTGCTAAAGTGTTAATTAAAACACACTTTTATGGATGGTTAAGTATCTGCAATCTTCGGTCACAGATCTGACCTCCTCAATTATTGGAAGCAGCCACCAGATTATAGCCCACTTTATATAGTATACACAGCAGCAATAAATCTATATGAAAGCAATACATAATTTACTATGATAACCTTTGCGCAGTCAATATAAATACAAGACAGAATTGCCCAGAAAGATATATCAGAATAGCTACTGTACCAAGTTGAAAAATCCGAGAGACCGGCCTTTATCTGAGGAAGAAATCTTCCCATGTCTGTTAGGTAACAGATTTTTAGCTGAAAACATCAAATCAGCTTTTTAAGGCACACAACGTAAAACACTGCAGGATTCGAACAGGCCTAAGTAAAGCTGGCTGAGGCAGTGGATGATTTCCGTGGCTCTCAAGGGGACGGGATCATTCCTCCTCTGCTACTCAGTTTTCTCCCCTTCGAGTTCTGCACAGTCTATTTACTCCTGTCTGTTGCTCCGACAGTAACCTCTTGGGTTTTTATTACATTATCAAGGCGAAAGGCGATTCACAAACCACAATCTACTTTTTAGCTTAATTGCTAATAAATTGGCTATTGCACTTTGTTGCCCATCTAACAAGGTTTTAAGATTAAAAGAAATATTCTACTACAGCAAATAGTTGCTGGGCTAATGTAACTCTGAATTTACCCAGATTCTATACCAGGCAGCAAACTAAATGCATTTAAATAAGACACATTTAGTATCATAATTTAAAACGTATCAAGAAGAGAGCAACTTTATATTTTAGAGGGGTGAGGGGGACGCCTGGTATCTGGAGGAAGGGACACAAGGCAGGAAGCAACAGAAGAAATGCTTATTTGGATTACAACAACGTATATTGGCCCTGCCTTGCAAACGCATCTTTTCTTGCTGTAAACTGAAGGAAGACTTCAAAATTTAGGGACAGATCCTCAATATCCGCAAACCGATTTCAGCAAAGTTACAACGCTCTGCAGCCGGGGAAATCAGCTCCTCCAAGAAGGGCTGTGCTGGGGGTCCGGGCAGGCTCACGGAGGGACCTGTCTCCCTCCCTCTGCCGCCCAGGCCAGCAGGGTCGGGCGGGAGGCCACGGCAGCGATTCCAGCGAACAATATTTTACCACACTTTAACTTGAGTTTCATACCCCACAATCCATCAATTTTTCATAACGCCAGCTTAACATCCTACCCCACGAGTGAACAAATAGTTGAAATTAAGGAGGGCATTATATATTCTTTCAAACCTTATCCCTTTACAGGTTAAAAACTAAAACTGAAATAAGCCAAATGATGTTCTGTTCTCACGTGCCGACTGCAAATGCAGAATAACGTCTGAAATGAATGCAGCAACGCCGGCTCCCCAGGAGCGACACGAGCACTGACTATCTGCTGCCGTGTCGTGACATTGTTTTCTGAAGTTCTGATAGAGATGGTGATGGGACAAGACAGCTTTTGTAGAGAAGCCTTTAGTTTAATTATTCAGATAGCAAAACTTCTAAACATTAGAATATACAGAATTACTAAAGCTGATTTGACCTGAGGGGGAAAAACTTTACAGGAAGAAGATGGGAATAGCCCTCCAGCAGCATTAAGCCTTTTTCTAAAAACCTCTATTGCCATTTTAGAAGCACAAGATCCACTTTCTGGGCCATCATCCACAACAGAGCCCCGTCCAAAGGCAGACCAAAACCTGGCCATTTTACAAGCAGGTAACATCGAACTAAAGTTAAGCTGCGGGACACATCCCTGAACACGAACACCAGAAGCTGCTCGCCTCCAAAGCCTGTGACCCACAAAAAAGAAGGGGCATTCTTACATTAGATATTAGGGTTTGATTGCTGGCGGAGTAAAGGCGAACCTAGAGGATGGGGCAATTGGGAAAGAAGCTCCTCCAGCAAGTCTGGAGCGAAGCAGGCGCTGGCTGCCGAGCATTTTTCCCCCTTCCCGCTCCTTCTCCCTTCGGCTTGGAGAGGACAGCGCCCGGGCATTTTAGAAACAGGGCTGTAATTTGTCAGGAAAAAAAGCACGTCTAGGTGCCCGCACGATACCTGCAACATACTTCAGCAGTGAGAGAGGCCATGAAACTTCTCCGTAAGGAGAGGATGAACTCACCAGAGGTGACATAGATCCATTTGGCAGATATGGGTCTGAGAGCATTAGGAAAGGGTAGCCAGAATACGCAGATCCTTTATACATCCCTGGGTCCTGATGCTTCATACCTGCTAAATTTAAAGTTCCCCATCAAGATTCGCCTTACGACAGGTGATTCCTCTGCCTGTTGGGCGCCCCCAAAGAGGTTACAGCACATTTTGGGAGTCTTTTAGCCCCGTGCTCCTCGGAGAGGGTGTTGGTGGGGGTGCCAGGGTCCCCCGGGGGTGCGGGGTCCCACAGGGGGTGCACTGGGAAGCCTCGTTGCTGACAGGAGCAGCTTTCCCCTGTGGCAGCCAGCCTGGCATCCCTCACTCCCAGGGGTTGCAGTGCAGCGGGCTCGGGGACCAGGGGGTTCACCCACCCCGGGACTGGCAAGCGCTTGGCCGGCTCGGCTGGACG
>NW_008824658.1:5544281-5545271 GCF_000699105.1 Pygoscelis adeliae
CGGTAGGCAGCTCTGGGGGCTCGGTGCAGCCCCTGGCTATGTGCGCACATCTGTACACAGACGCATCTCTGCTCACACATCTGGGCACACACCTGTGCCCACACGTGTGCACGCCCATGTCTGCACGTCTGTGCGCACGCGTCTGTGCGCACGCGTCTGTGCGCACACATCTGTGCGCACATCTGCATGCACACATCTTCACGTGCATCCACGCGTAGCTCTGTGCGTGCATCTGTGCGCACATCTGCACACACGTCTGCACGTGCATCTGCATACACAGGTGCTTCTTTGCACACACACATCTGCACACACATCTGCACGTGCATCTGCGTACGTAGGTGCTTCTTTGCGCACACACACCTGCACGCACATCTGCATGCACACATCTTCACGTGCATCCACGCGTAGCTCTGTGTGCACACGGCTGCGCGTGCACGGTCTGTACACATGCGTCGGCACACATCCGCATCTGCGCAGCCCCACAGACGACTCTCCAGGTGTCTGTGTGTACATCTGCACACCCACCTGCACACGCACATCGGCGCGCACATCTACACATCTGACACGCGCGCGCACTCACGCACCTACACACACCCCAGTGGGATCCACACACATCCCCCAACACGTCAGCACAAATGAGCAGGCAACTGCGCACGTCAGCACACACAAACACACCTGCACACACAAACACACCTGCACACACAAACACGCCTGCACGCTCACATTTGCCCGCGAATCTATAAGGACAGATTGGCAGCACACAGCTGAACACAGAGGGCAGAAGTCTGTACATGGAGCTGCAGACATGTCAGCATGTATATACGTGCACACAGACACACGTCAGCACATATATGTGTGTGCACAGGCACACACCAGCACATATATGTGTGCGCACACAGACACACATCAGCACGTATATGTGTGCACACACAGGCACATGTCAACACGTATGTGTGTGTGCACACAGACACACATCAGCACGTATATGTG
>NW_008824658.1:5546345-5569527 GCF_000699105.1 Pygoscelis adeliae
CTCCCTCATCCCCGGCCCCTTCGGAGGCACAGATGTGACGTCGGATTGCCGAAAATTATTAGTTTTCCTGACTGGCCCCGAGGGTCAGGAAACATGAAATTACCATCTTCGCAGCCAATTTTGAAGACACTAGACACTTCTGTGCCGGCGTCGGAGGGTTTTTTTAAGCAGTTCCCATGGAAAAGGAAACTCCCCATCTCTTCTGATCACATACGACAGGTCCTGTGCATGTCTCCGGTAGCTTAAAACAACACGCCGATATTTATTTTCCTTAATTAAGATTGCATAAGATAGCCCTGGGTCCTGGAGACTTTTCTACAGACTGTAATGACGCCATGTAAATTGTTTTTTATGACCCAATATACTACATATTGTCACATTCAGCCCTTGAATAGGAAGCTAAAAATCTCGGTCCCTATTTTTCTTGTTAATTAGGGTATTATTACTAGGGATATAATCTCATTACTTTTGGGGGAGGAGAAGAACTAGCTGGAGCCACTTTGAAAAGTACTGAATATATTTAAATGAAGCAAAATCCGTCTTTCTGCTAATTGCTGATTTTGCATGACATAGAATTCTTGTTCTGATTTAGGGGGCACAGTTTACGCTAGGCTAAAGGGGACGGGAGAGGGGAAGGATGCTGTTTGCTTTTTTCCTGCTCGGCTCTCCCATCCAAATGAACGAGCGGGCTGCCCCATAGGAAACTCCGTCGGCAAATTTCCATTCTTTTAAACATCACAAAAATAAAATAAGCTGCAGCCACTCTGAGTGACAATCATTTGAATGAAATATTTGCTACTTTAAGATTTTTTTTTTTTTTCTTTCAGAGGATACTCTTGTTTTGCATGTGAAAAAAATCGTCTGAGATTTACAGCCCTCCCAAATGGAGATAAAGCCTTGGCAATGAGTTGGAAACCTGTTGTAATCTGTGATCCAGGAAACAAAGAGCCTCATTAATGCAGAGACTTTGGTGAGCCTTTGATGTTAGCTAGCATAGCATTCACTCTCAGTTCCATTTGCATTTAAACATTCATAAAAACATCATCTCTGCTTCCTTTGCCTTAAGCAATTTAGGAGTAAAGTATAGCTTCTATTTAAAGAAACCCACTGTGGTGAGGCTTAGAATACAAATATCACATAATCTTCAAGCAGAGCAAATATTTTATCCTACATTTCTGGTGGGCACATTTAATAATGTTATATTTAAGACCCAAAATAAAAGATCCATCTCATTTTCATTAACCTTAGACCACATATTCGAGTCAAAAGAGGGAAGGGGCCCTGTTAATTCTAAATCCACTACATACAAATTTGTGGAAGTAAGAGAATCCAGAGGATTTTACATTATTCCCAAGAGCTCAGTTTTTGAAAACTGGATGCCTACAGCAAGGTGCCTAAATCCGTATTTAGGCACACAACACTGAAAATTTTGAACAAGGTTGGGTTTTTTTACATATGTAGTTTTCTGAACTGCAGAATCTTCATCCTGGTTTTAGAATGGAGTAAAAAAAGATTTTTTAATTTTTTTTTATTTTTAAATTTTTTTTTACAAACAGAAATGTAAAAGTAAAACACTAAAAAAATCAGTCTAAACCTAAAATGTGGAGATTTTCTTCCAAGAGAAGGCACTGTTGCTCCCAGACGGCATCCTGAGGGAATGGCAGCATGTGGGGAATTTGGGGAGCCACTTAGAAAACAAAGGCCTATCTATGTTATTATTTTCAAAAGTATTATTCGCCAACACACCTCTGAGAAGTGGAACAGTGCTAAAAATACTGGAGTCGGCTTGACTTGATGTTTGGAAATATTCAACTCAGGTTGTCCACGTTCACCGTACCATTAAAAATAACAGAGCGCGTTGCAATGGATCCCGTGTCACATCGGAAGCTCTTTATGTTTTCACTCTTGGGAGCAAATATAAGGAAATCTTTATGTTCGGTGCTGTGAGTCAGTTCAGCCAGACTGATGTTTTAAGCATTATAAGCAAGTTTCCTATATGATGAATATCCAAAATTAAAAACTGAAATGGAAAACACTTAAAAACAACTTTACCTTGGATAAAATATTTCTGGAGCTGGATCAAAGTAAAACAAAAAGCCTGGCTTACTTGTCAGATCATATCTGCACTGAACTTCAAGGTTTGATTTGTATTATTTACATGGAAAAGGTCCCAAGAAACCAATTTGGCACTAAGTATCTTCATTACGTTTTTTCGCTTGTATGGGTGATTAAATCAATCTAGAGTTCCTATTTTAATTTTTTTTGAAAGGTGCAGCCATCTGTGAATTGAGGAACTTTTCTGATGTCATCTTTGTGCTTCAGACATACTTTTTTTCCCCTCCTTTTTTTTTTTATAAGAAGACTTTTAAAGGAGCATGTTTGTTTCGCTGTTAGAGTCGCTCACTTTCCTTCCAGTAACTGTTTAGGATTAAAGGTGTGTAATAACTTTTTAGAACATTTTGACTGTAACACCTGCAGATAACAGTAAACCAGATTAAATTATAACCAAGCCTGTCTGTCTGTCAGTCAGTCTGGCTGTTCCTCATCCTGCATTTATCAACATGTTCTCTGAATGCTGTGTGTGAAACGCGGCACATGTATTTTTGTACCGCGCTATGCACAGCAGCATTACATGGCTTCACCATACGCATTGTATTAAGTGAAGCCTCTCCTTTAAAGTCAATGTAAATGTTGCCACTAACTTCTCTGAGGCTAGAGTTTCACCTTCTGTTCTTTAACAGGGGCTTCAGAGTGAAGCACTTGGATTTATTTAATTTAGTTTATTTGTTTTTCTCAGTTTTTTTTATTTAATAGAATCAGTATGGAGTAGCTCCCATTTTACTCTCTCTGGACACATTTTATCCTCTCATACAAGTTCATTTAATGTGGGTGAGGGACACATCTATCCCTGGCAGGTTGAGCACTGTACATCTGCCTTCCTATTTCAGTGTATTTGCAGCAAATATGTTTCCCTGATATGCCTACCCAAATCAAAGTATGCTTTAATTTGAAAACAGATTTATTTCAGTATGTTTTTTCATAGCCAATTAATCAATTCTTTATTAACAGAGGAGCCTTCTAAATATTTACCATTCTTTTGGAGAAAAACATTTGCACGATCATCCCATAAGGATGCCTTGATTGATAGATTGGCAGTGCAAATGTTTCAGATGAGATGGACGAAAACTCCTGTGCGGGTTTCCAGCTGGGAACAGGAGCTCCTGGAGGATAGGCTGGTACCAGCTGAACTAATCCTGGCAAGTGACCAGCGTAAATCAGGCCACTGAAAGCTCTGTTTTGCCCAAAGGGGTTTACACTGGTATAATTATCCCAGCATAGTCATAGCAGGAACATTTCCTTAGTCTAGACAAGCTCTAATAGGTAAAATAGATCTATCGTTTGCAACTGAAACATCTCGACCCAGCTGAGGCAAGCGCAAAGCCTCACATTCTTCTGTCCACTTTGCCTTGCCTTCGCTCGCATGCGCCCGGGTGCAGCAGGATTTTGCATTGGTTTGGAGCATCCTCCAGTTTTGTTGGTCTGCGACAGAAAAAAGGGTCAAGCAGTTGCTCAGCCACTTCCCTACTTGACTCACTCTGCCCATCTTAATCTTGCACGATTTTAAGTGTTTATTTGACTTTGTGCATTGATCTAAGCGTACTTAAAGGATTCACTGGCAGCTGCCAAAAGATTGCTTTTAAAATGCCAACAGAAAATTGACCCCCTGACACTGCAATATTTAGGTTGCTTTCGAATGTCTACATGCTTTTCTGGAAATGTTTCCAGCTGTTAGGACTGGAGATTCCTTTTTTCCCCCTTGGGAGGCAAGTAGCGAAGGCACTGCAGTCTGCCGACTGGGGCCAGCATCCTGCTTTCTCCGGGAGAAGAGGATAATCTCTCTCAAAAGACTTCATCAGATGTCAGAAGCCGTAGTGTGAAATCCATTTTGGAGACTGTGATCTTTGGACGACTCCCTGCATGTATGGCACAACATGGCACAAGCCATCGTCAAATCTCCCCGCGCAGTTTTTACTTTTTCCTTTGTTTATGTAAGATGCAAGATGCATACAAGATACGTAAGATACCCTCTGTTTTGATTTTGTCAGGTTGTAAGACCGTCTCTTCAGGCAGTTTTCCCTTAAAAAGTCTTTTCTTTGTTCCTGATACAAACGAGACTTCGGTTTATTAAAGGACTTTAAAAGACTCATCTATTTTTCACTCTGTGTGTTTTGTTCACCTCTTGCTGTTGGAACTGGACCAAGCAACTGGCATCGTGTTTAATACTTCTTATTACTTTCACTGTCAGGTTCTCAGGCGCTTGCCCAATGCTGAAAGATCTGAGTTTCAAACAGGAAGGAGCATGTTTATTTGTTTACAAAAACACTTTTCCAGGGCCGCATCCTGTGGTCATACAATCATCCACGTAGTCCCTGCTGCGATGAGTCATGCCTCTAAATTAAAAGGACCCACGAAGACGGATTTGCAGGATCACACTCATTGCTTCCCCAACTGTTTTTCCCTAAACCATAGGGAGAAGTATTTTGATTTTTGGGTCTATAAAGCCTTATTTTTACCAAACCAAAGTACTGGGTTCCTTTTTTCTCTGACAGTGTCCTTTACATTTTAACAAAATCCTTACAAGCCAATAGAAGTGGCCCCTTGCTGTACACTTGGTACAATAGACTTAAAGCACACTTTGTCCTGGGATTCCTGTTTGTACATTGGATGGAACAAAGTACAGGAGAAATCCAAATATTGTTCTTTTAGCTCAGGCTCTGGTCAGACATGCTATCCAGGCTGCAGCTGAGCCTGGTTAAGAGGTTGTTATACAGAGCCAGCTTCCAACCGCTTCTTCCCTTCTTGCACATCTCCCACCGAAAGTGGCTGTGCTCCATCAGATGGGGCAGTGTAATTTCACACGTAAGCGTTCCCCAACCTGCTTCTGTCCGAATGAGCCCGTTTCTAAAAGACAATCCTATTGTTAAAAGGGCACTAACAAGAATAATTCCAAAAAACGTGGGTTAGATAGATCTGAATGAGGATCATGGCTGACAACGGGGCTGGACGGCGGCAATGAACTGCTGAACTGAGTGGCAGACAGTGAAATTGGTTTTAGTTGTCATGACCTGGGACATCTGAATGGAGGACTGCTGCCTCTGGATGCTCAAGAGGGCAGTGAAAGGAACGAGTCCCGAACTAGAGGCTGCTTCGCCGAGAGGTACCTGCGGGGGCTGGTGCTGCTGGGGAAAAGCGAAAAGGGTTTAGGATTATTATGACAACCTTGGCTGCAGCTCTTCCTGTGATCCCCACATTAGCACATCAAACTCCTGCAGAGCAGAGCTGGGGGCTTTGGCAGTCTCCCGCCTTACACGAACACGCATTTGAGTCCCATGGCAGGAAGCCCTCCCTGAGTCTCTGCAGTCTGATCACCCCTTCCCAGCGCCAGAGCTATGCAGAAAGAAAGGGGGAAAGAAATGGAAACAGCTGGTAGGAAGTGAGACTAAAAGGAAATTGTCAAGATAATGGTGGTGGGATAGGGTGGCCAGGTCGGAAGCCAAAGGAAGATGATTCCAATGTCTAAAAGCCACCCGTATCATGTGGGGCGTATCGATCACTTCTGATACATTCAGCACCACTCCAGACCCATGGCAAAAGGTGTCTTTCTCTGCACTTATCAGGGTTTTTTTTCTGCATTGTTTTTAGTTTATGATTGTTGCCTGCTGTAAGAAAGAAGACAAATAATTGAAGAGATGAGGGGGAAAATGAAGCAGGGAAAAGAACATGGGAGTAGGGGGGAATGCTGAATTTACAAAATTATTGAAAGGAAAAGGAGGAAAGAACCGAACATATTTACAAATCTGAATTCAGCAAGGCAGGGCGTTCTGCTAATCAATGCAGAACACTTCATTTCCTACTTGGAATATATTTTTATTTATTTTGCAGATGTTATTTCTTTCAGATCTTTACTGATGACTTTCTCAAGACACACTGACAAGAAGCCAGGGTGAGCTTGTCAGCATCATACTTCTCTGTACTTCAGACTGAAAAATGAAAGAAAAGTGAGGAAAGGTAAATGCGGAAGGCAGGCTTGTATTCCCGCACCATTTATGCCGCCCCCCCTTATCCTTGCCATTTCCCTCTTGCCAACAGTTTCATCACTTCCCCTAGTTCGAATAGATGTGGGGGACCTTGTGCAAAGTACAGCACGGTTGCTCCCACCTACTTCTCTGCACTTCTGAGGTGGCTATAAAGAAACCAGATTAAAACAGCATTAAAAGCTGTGCTACAAATCCTACCATATTAAGGAAGACAATTCTTATAGTTGTTTTGGGCTAGCTGAACAGAAGGGGTGCCTTTGAGTTGAACTACATGTTTCAACAGTATGTTGTTCTGAAAAGTGTTGTATATGTGCCGACATCCGCTGTTGGCATGTGTACAGACTGAAGCTTGCCAGCTCCTCCTAATCTGGAAAGAGGAGACATGCAGTGCTAAATACATGTGTCATCACTAGTCATTCCCCCCCCTCCCCTTCCCAATTTTATCATTTGATTGTGCAATATATTTGAACCAAGTCAGCCCATTTAGTTTAGATGAACTTAGGCCAAATAACCGTACTGGAGCTGACTTCAGAGGCTTGAGAGGAGTTGCTGGAGAAGCTCTTCCATAAGTAAATGCAAACACTGTTATGCTCCTTATTCTACTCCTTAGACCAAGGCCTTTTGGTAGGGTTGCAGTCAGAGGGAGGGAGGGAGAGCCCCTAAGAAAACAAACTATGCAGCTCATTGCATCATATGACTTTTGACTCCCATCATGTTAAATCTTATAGGCAAAACAGGGCCAGGCCTAAGCAGGGCTTACAAAGGGGACTCTAAGGAAACCCATGCTGCAAGGGATGGTTTTGGTGACTCAGTAGGTGAGAAGGGTTCTTCTGAGTCAGGACTGAACCAGCATTTTTGCATGACGTTAGCACACCCGAGCTTAGGATGTTTTTTAGACTGAAAGCCTGACTACTTATGCCAGTAAGGGTCCTGGGAGACTTTTGCACTCATACAGATGGTGATTCCAGTCTCCTGGTCAAAGTCCAGCTGTATTAATTGTGTTTTCCCTCAGTAACTGCTTTGTATAGTGTCAATTATTGCCCCCTTTAAGGCTGTGACCATGGTCTATACCACAGCCCTGAAGTATGATTGTAGCTGGGTGTGATGCACCTTTAACTAGTTAGATGGAAGCTAACACCTGGGCAACTACAGCATCACCTGCTCAGTATTTAGGCAGGGGTCTCAGGGCTCCCTCCTCTCCTGATGATGGCTAAACCACTAGCGGTATGTGAGCTTGCTCATTTAAAACAAGCTTGTGTATGTCCACAGGGGCTGTAGGCACACCTTTGAGTTTCTGGGCTGACTTGTGCTGTCTTGTGTGGCTCTGCTCTTTACCACCAGCACTTCACTGACCATGGGGTATGCTCAGGAGTCACCCACAGCTCTCTCCTGTTTTTCTTAAGTGGCTTTGGTGCTCCTTATCTTGCCAACAAGTGGGCTGATAACAGAAGCCCTGAATACAGTCAGGAGTCCAGGGTAGGGTTTGGTGGATCCTAGTCCAGACTTTAGCTCTTGAGACCCTCGGTTTTGGACTGATGTGTGTGGGAGTCTGCGTCCTTAATTCTGTGGTGAATCTGCTAGTCGTCTGCTTGTGATGTGTATGGTTCCAGGGATGATGCAGTAGTAGCAGATGATGCGTTTCTGAGGGCTATGGAGGTGTGGAAGGCATGCAGTTGCAATAGGCAGCTTGGTAACAGACAATTAGAAGTTGCTAAAAGCTTTGGTGATTAGAGAAGAAAGCACAGAAGCAGAGACGTTAGAAGGACAAGGAGAAAAAGTACGTAAAAATGTGATCACCCATTTTAATGGCTAAATATGAATTATGTTATGAGATGCTTTCATCTTAGTATAGGTTAGCATTCCCCAGCTTTTTATATTTGTATATAAATATTTTTCTTGAAGTAAAGTCAGCCTAATTGGAAGTAAGAGCTATTCTATGTCGTTTATTTTAATACTCTAATATATTTCCCCTAGTTAATCATTGCTATTTCTAAATATAAATTTCCTTTCCTTTTCTTTCAAGTCACTTAAAATGAAAGGGCCTGCTTTACTCTTTGACCTTCTCTAACAAGCAGACCCTTGAAATGCAGCATTTCCAGAAAGCAAGCTGTAGGAACGACAGATGGATTTAGTAAATTACAGCCTGCAGATGAATTGTATGAGGAGCAAGTTTGGGATGGAGGCTTAAAATACACAGAAATTTTCTATGCTGTAGCTTTGTTTCTTGCTGTCAAACGCTGCCTGGTAAACGCATAGCTTGTGTGATGCTGGCTTTCTGTAATGATTGATTTGTAGAAGCCGTTCCATCCCAAATTACCAGCTATTTGGGTCTCAGCCTGCAACCCTACTCAGCCAGGAGACTCTGTCCTCTAGGTACGTTTCAGTATTTTGCATTTCTTCTATTTGCTAAAGCTATTCTGACAGGCTACTTATGCTGATCAGCAGATTCTAAAACCTGTTTGTGGTTTCCCAGGGATTTCACAGACAAATTAGTGCATGTGTATTTGCAGGACAGGTGACCCCTAAATGGTAAAAATGTAGTTTATAATCAAAGTGCCTTTCCTGTAACAATAATCTTGAGCTAGGTGTTTGCTTATCTTCCAAGGTGTTAAGCCTTTTCAGGATTAACAACTCATTTTTCAAAAGTGTGGTCTCGGTTCTGCAGACCTTGCTAACATAACTAAATCTTACTGAGTTCACGAGGTGTAATTGTGTGCAAGGACTGCAGGAATGGACGTCACCTCAATAGGTTTTCTCGACGTGGTTTAGCTATTGCTCTGAGGTTAGAAGCTCCATAATGTATTTGGTACAGAGTAGCAGCAGTAAGTTGTCATTGTGATGAAACACAAAGCTTCTGTGGGGAAGAATAAATTATTTGCATGGATGTGATGCATGCTTGAAGGGAATTTGATAAGTTGCACGTTGAGCACTGGGAAAATTTCTGAAAACGATCCACGTTGTACTTTGCAGTGTCAGGAACTTAACATTGAAAAGAGATCATCACTGGCTCTGGTTATTGCACAGTATTATTAAAGGTCTTCTGAAATTAATATATCTAAGATAGCATGGCAATCAATACAAGATCAGGTAAGCTCAGAATTTTTTACATAAATAAGGATTTATTTCTACTCTTATATCCATAAGATGGTCAACATACTTTACAACAAGTTCCTATGCTGTGTCTGAGTTTGCAGTCCTCAAAGTCACTTGCATGTAAATCAGTCGTGTGACAGACTTCAGTGAATCTCTGCATCAGGGTTTTGCATGGAACCAATGTTGTTCAGTATGGGACTCACAGGAATCGTGTCTGCTTTAGCTAAAATATGATTCCCTTTGGTAAGGAAAAGACGCATATGGTAATAATGAGGATGGTAATAACAACAATCTTGTCAACACTTGGGAAACTTGTGCAAAATATTCTCAGTGCTGCTTTCTGCTTGCCCTCTAGATGCAGGCTGCAGTATCAGCGGCTGCACTTCAGTACTGCCCACTGCCCTGGTTCCCAGATCGTACCGACCGGGGACCTCTCAGCATGCAGCTCGGCTCCCATCCCCAGGCATGCCCTGGCTTCCTTACAAAGGAAACTAGTGCATGTGGGGGACGGGCGTGCACGCAGATCTCCTCCTGAATCAGAGACGGTGTGGGGCGAGGGTGTGTACCTAGGGACAAGGATTGCAGGGTGTATTGCAGAGAGCATCTGCCCAGCAATGTATATACTGCCTCTAGGGAACCTTCCTTTAGAAGAGTGTCTGGCATTGTAAATGCTCTGCTTGCAGAGCAGGTCTCAGTGCTACAGTATTTAATGTGCTGGTAGCATCCAGCGGCCAGGCTACAAATGCCATGCTTACACTTGGTAATGGTGTTACAAGACTGCAGAATTTTCCCATAACTCACAAATCCAAGCAGGACTGCTTCTATGAGAAACAGGGGCACAATGCAAACTTTAACAATTAATTCCAGTAAAACAACAATCCTAGCCTGCACCTGTGAGTTTCTTCCAAGGTAGACCCTGTGAGTGAAAATACAATCTCGTTTTGTTTTGGTTTTTTTTTCCTTTTCAAAAGGTCCACCCCACAGCAGTCATCTGCGCGGTAGGTTTCACTGCATTCCTAGGGCTACTCACTTGTAAAAGGGCTGTAGCAATGCACAGTAACCGGAATAGTTTTTCCGTGACGTGATTTGTTACTGCTCTAAGGTTTGCAGCTCCATATTATGAGTCGTTGATGCAGAGTATCAGAGTTGTCACAGTGATCAAACAAAGTCCTTTTCTTAAGCCACTCGCAGCAAGGCTACATAACGGTTTAAGATCTGAAATGTCCAGCTGAAACTCTACAGAGAACTGCTTAGGGAGGCAGAATGTAATTACCCATTTGGAGTCTGGCCAGGTTTCCAAGGTTAACACCTTTCATCTCGACATCAAATCTTTAATGACCACATGTGGTAAAGACATTTGTTCAACATCTCGTTTGGGAATATAGCATATCCAGAGTTACTGTGCCTCTGTTGTCATGCTGGAGTATTGGTTCAGTATTGGTCTAAAGGAAAATGGCTCTCAGTTGCCAGCAATACTTCTCGGACAACCACACATTTCCTCTGGAGACTCTTATTTGAGTATAACCAGGACCTACTGGTCTGATTATTCTTTCCTCCAAATGGTCTGATCCTCTGTCCTTCTTACAAGCTAATAGCAAACACTGCAATTACCCTTATTTCCAGGTTGCCACATAAAATAATTAGAGAAGTAGGCATTGTGATTTTGGAAAGGTAGATTAGAAAATGAAGGGGAGTGATGACAGCATGTTCTTGCAGTGCCAATTAAAACACTGCTGAGGAGATTCAACACTACTTCCTGGAGATCCAAGCAGACAAAAGAGATTCACAGGGATTCACTCAAACAGAAGGACTGCAGAAAGGCTCCCTTCTGCTTCTAAGCATATGGCATATGGAAATACAGCCAGGGGAATAATCTATAGAGTGAGTTTCTTTAGCAGTATGTACCATTTAGAAAGCGGATGGAACAATCTGAAGCATCTTTAAAGAAGATTTGTTGTGATATCTGAGATGGTCTAGCTGAAGCAAAGAATCATTAGTTGCATTTGCCTATTAATTAGTCTTATTTAGACTCTAACAAAGTCTTCTCTTTATGACCATTAAACTTTCCCCTTTCTTAATCTCTGCTTAACTGTAACTTTTGCTTAAAAAAAATAAATCTAGGTTTATGAGGGTTTGAGGCACATTGAATAAAAGCACAAAAGGAATGTGTGCATGGGGGTGGAGGAGATCACAAATACCTCATAGTATACTGAATCCAAACCGTATCCAGGCTGTAATTCTTAATGGATGTGGAGAAATACCTCTTCTTCAGCAGCATTTTTAATTGCCGAACGAACAACTGGAACCCAGTTTTCTCTTATAATGAACTATATGATTGTCTCCACATGCCAAGGTGGTGCATAAGGCTTCCGTCTAAGTCTTGGGGTTTTTCCCTTGATTGCACATCCATGATGTGAAGGCCTAGTCCAGCACTTTACACCCACTGCTCTTTAGGTACTTTGCAGTGAAGGTATGTAAGTACTTTCATTTTACATATTGGAAAAGTGAAGCGTAGATGTTGCTTGTACAAAGTTAGTCACAAACTAGGTTTTTTAGCCTCTCTTCCAATACTGATACTGGAGCACACCACTATAAAGCAAGAGGAAGTTGGGTTTGTCCATCTCTAATAGCACAGCATCTCCTGAGCTCAGTGTGAACCTTCCTGGATTCTGTACGATATATTTTTGTTCATGCGAAGCAGCATTTGAAGTGCAATAAAATTCGAACTTGTGAACTGAAGCTAGATAGGGCTAAACTTGGGTTAAATTCTCCCCTTCAAAAGGCCATTTTGTTTTCAGATTATTGACATGTATCTGTTGTTTAGAAGATTACAAATTGGACTGATAAGAAAGTCAGTCTCATTTCTACCTGGCATCTGTCACATTCAAACATCTATCTGCTATGGAGAGCTCAAATGCTCACAGGTGTTAATGTGAGCTACGCAATTTTGCTATGCCCCTGTTTAACTGTTCCTCTGGACTCTGTGATGGTGTCTCTCCTTAGTGGGAGTAAAAGATCAGGAGTTTGGTAGTTTCTTGTGTAGAGTGTGACCATGCACTGTGGCAGTTTTCTTAGGAAGAGGTGTTGTAAGCCAAGATAGAGAAGAGGTTTGTAAAAGCTCTTGTAAAAAGGGTGGTGAAGCACTGGCCCAGGTTGCCCAGAGAGGTGGTGGATGCCCCATCCCTGGAGACATTCAAGGTCAGGTTGGACGGGGCTCTGAGCAACCTGATCTAGTTGAAGATGTCCCTGCCCACGGCAGGGGGGTTGGACTAGATGACCCTTAAATGTCTCTTCCAGCCCAAACTATTCTATGATTCTATGAAAGCTTTGGCTGCTTTCCCTTGAGGCATGTACATACCTTTTAGCCAAAGAGAAGCTACAGTCGTTCTAGCAGCAGCCATAACCACGGTGTGCCACCCCTATTGGTGTGCTGCATCCTTGTTGAAGAGGAGCGAGAAGACCTCCATGTTCTGTGCAGGTCTTGCTGGGGATGCCAGTAACTGTTCAGTCTTGATGGTGTATTTTGTAGCAAGGTGTCATATTCTTTAGGAAAATATGAGCACAATGACTCTCAAATACTAAATACAGAGGTGAAAAGAAAGGAGACTGGAGCATCCAGGACAATATAGGTGACAGGTCACATGCAGAGCTGACCATCTAGAGACTACATTGAGACCATCTTGTCTATTATAATAAAGTACCTGCTGTGAAACAGTTTTCCTTCCTCAGGGTTAAACAAATGCACGCCTGTATCCAGACAACGTTTGGGATGTGGTCTCTTTCAGCCTCCACCAGAATCTGGTTATGCGCTTGTTTCCTATCTTTCTGTCAGTGGCACTTCAGCAATTCAAAATGTCTGAGTGGGTACATTTTTGGCTTTTTTTAGAAATAATAATAAAAGAAGCACATGTTCTTCTTCAGCTGGTGTTATGCTGTAGCTCAATACAAGATCATGAGCATGCTTTTGATACCACAAATAGCTGCGAGGCCAACCTGGAGCCGCTACCTAATGTCCCCAGGAAAAGGGAAAAGTTTCGTAAACACTTTTGTTTTAAGGTATTGGAAAGCACAAAGTTTCCACCTGAGCCAGGGCTGTCCTGTTCCTCTGTACTCCCTGCTCTGCTAACCCACTCTTGCCCATCTTCTCAGGTACTGAGTGTTTGGGGCATAAAATGTCTGTTTGCTCTTTGCAGTCAGTGTTCGTGTCTTAATGAAGTAGGAGACTCCTGACTGGGCCTGGGGCGAGCCTTGCGCTGGCAGCTGCTGCGCTGTGGCAGCAGCCCTCTGCCATCTCCAGGTGGGTCTGGCGGTGCCGGGTGATGGCATCTGTGGTTGACCCGCCTCGGACGGGCTGCCTGCAGCTGCACGGACTCCAGCTGGGATGGCCGCCGCCTTGCAGGGCTGCACGTGGGGCTGAGGCCAGCAAAATGGCCGCCCTTCCCCTCCAGGCCGGTGCCTGCCACCCTCTGAGCGGGAAGACAAAATGGCTGACAGGCAGGGTGGGGAGGAAGACTGCGCATATATACAGGCCTGCGCTGGTGGTGGCCCTGTTTCTCCAAACCTGGGAAGGTTAAATGCAGAGAAGCGAGGTGTTTCTTGCTGTTTTCGATGCTGTGGGGTTGGCTGACACGCGGGGCTGGCAGGACTGCGGGTGCTCACTGGGAGGCCGAGGGGCCACCTGTCCCTGCAGGGCCGGCAGAGGAGGAGGCTCGGGGACAGCCGTGCCCCTCTGTCCTGCTGTGGGATGAGCTGAGCTGGCCTTTACCCCTCCTCCTGCCCCCGTGGTGCTTGTGTTGGCCTCCTTCCACATCCAGCGGGCTGTTGAATTTCAGCGCGGCCCTGCCGGCAGCAGCTGGTGCGGGAGGCCATGCCTCAGCAGGCACTGTGCCTTGCTCCCCAACGGCCCGTGCCCAGTCCTGCACAGCTCCCACACTCCAAATTTTATCCCGAAGTCTTGTGAGAATCTATGAAGCCCTTGCTCCTGCAGTCCCAAGGCTTAGCTTGCTTTCTGTCTTTTAAAGAAGACATACTAAAAATTCTAATTCTTGTGACTCCAAAGAAAAGCTTGGAAAAAAGACCCTGATGACTGAACCAGAAAGGAAGAGAGAGCCTGAATATCTTTATCAGTTTCGGGGCTTTTTTAAATCTTTTTTTTTAATCAAACCTATTTTTTTCTTTCTTTCTGTGTGCAGTCTGACTAATGACTTGTAAACTTGTGTTGGCAGAACTAACAACAGCTTAAATAAAATGACTAATTGTTTTCATTCATCAGCTATTCATTGCAAGAGCAATTATAGTTTCAGTGTTCTGCCCCCAAATGAGGGCTAGATCCTGCAGTCATGTATTATTTATATTACCTGTCTCCCTATTTACATTCTTTAGCACATAGATGGCTCTATTCAGTGTCCAGGCTCCTTCTTGTAAAATCTGGTTGCTTCAGATTCAGGTCAGAATTTGGGCGATCCAATGCACCTCACTGTGATTTCAAGCAAGAAATAAATGACAATCTATTCTTGTAGCTTGAGTTGTTCATATGGTGGTAGGTGGCTACTAACATGTTATGATGCCCTCACTTGCCTTTTTCTGTTAAGCTGAAATTTAGCACCAAAGGCAAGTTGCCATACTATCACCAAGACATCAGGTTCATTTTGTGAAGCATACTAAATATTTCCAGCTCATTGGTAACTTTTTTTATTTTCCTACATATAAGATTTAAGAAAAAAAAAATCCCCATAGCAAACCTCAGGTTTCCTTGGCAAAGCACACTCAGTCTGTGAAAGAACCAGAAATAGTTCAATTTGAAATGGTTAAATAAAAGACTAATCTTTCACCTGCCTGTTTGACACGAGTCATAGGACAGACTGAGTAAGCTGCTCTGGGAATGGAGCTCGTGTTCCCTGATGCCCCAGGTAGGGGTGAAGGATGAGTCTCTAAAGGTCTCATCGTCTGGGATTTTGTCATAGTTGTGTGGTTAGAAACTGTACCAGCATGGAACAGCTCAGCAGGGATTCAAGTCCTCTGTAGGTCCACTTGTGGTCGCATATGCTGTCTGCCTGGAGCACAGGGAGTGTTCAACCCGCGGAAGCAATGGGAGAAATGTGTAGGAATGGAGTCATGTTGCTATAAGCACCTCCATCTGTGAATCTTTATTGCTTTTCATGCCACTTCACTGCAATGTAGAAGAGGCACAGAAATTATCTACTTCGGTTCTATCTTAGAGCTGAAATTGAGCCAAAAGCCCGAGTAAGGACAGCTTTACTGGATTCCGTTGAATTCTGGACATGGATTGAAAGTTTGTAATGTTCCCTTGCCTTTCTAGTGGGCAGAAGGAAAACTGAGGCTTTGAAAATCATTGAAGCCTAAAATAGGTAATATCTCATATAATCCGAACTTCATAGCTTGATCCTATTTCTGCTTCTACAAATTACATTTCTGTGTATGATACCCTGAAAGGTACAGTATTCATTCCTAAATCCCTTATCTGCTTCTTGTCCACAAAGCAGCTGTAGTTGATAGCAAGTAGTTCGGGGGAGGAGGAGGGGGGGAATCAAAGTGAAAATGGTAATCTTAACAACTCTGCTTTGTACTTGGTAGATCTCAAAACACTTCAGAAAGTGTTTTGTGCCTGATTTTAAATCCTTCAGCCACCCAATGTGCTAGTTAAGAGGCGGGAGGAGAAGCATTTGTTTGTAACTGAGTTATTAAATGTAGGATTTGTGTCTTATAAAGTGGCAGTGTTGCTTTTCAAGGCTGATTAGGAATGGTGAATAGATTTGGGTTCTACAGCCCTTGTAATAAATGCAAAACTCACTCCACTTCAATGGGAGATGGATAGAGAAAGTTGTTCCTATTCCAGCATCTTCCCCTGTGAGTGTCATGAGTAGCGCTGTCTTGAATTGCACAAATATTGTACCTAGGTTTTGAATATTCTGGAAGTAATCCTTAATGCTAATGGGTAGCAAAGTGATACAAGAAATATGAATCTCCTAAGAATTTAATTTTAAACACTCCATCTGACAGCAATGCAATTCTGTTACAACATCAAAACTACTTTGCATATATATATTTCTCTTTTTCAAGGCTCTCAATATGATTTATGAGCAGCAATTAACTAAACCTTTTAACACCATGTGACAGAGGTGTTGCTGGGCCCATTTATGAACTAGGCAAGCTGAGGCACAGAGGTGTCAAAATGTAGCTTGGCAGTGATGGTATTGCAAAACGAAGACCAGAACCCAAGAATCCTGAATTGTAGCCCCTATTCTGAGAGCTGTCCACTTATTATTAGAAGATCATTAAAATCCACTGGGCTTGTCTGGCAGACTTTAGAAACATACATGCTTTTAAATGCAGAGGGGTTATCTTTATTAGATGATGAATGTAGGTGGGTTTTAACATAATGCTGAAGAAACATCTAAACCATGGTGGAATGAGAATCAATATAAGTCATTAAAAGAAATCCTGCTGGAACAGATTTTTCCTGTCATTCAGTAACGTTTATATTTTGTGTTCACTTTATGCTGCTTTACCTATGTAACATAAAATCCTTTTAGAAATGTAAATGGCAGATGGCTTGTAAGATACTGTACTTTAGTGCTCGCAGACCATGGGCTTCCTTCCCCCTCTGGTCAGCAGGACTGAAACTGTTCGTATCATAGCCTTCAGTGTAAGGGGTAGGTGTGGGCTCTGTGTGTGTTTTGCACTTACAGGATAGCCTGCGTTTGCAAATTCCCGTTGGAAGACTGGCTCCCATGCTCTCATTGGGAACCTCACTGGGATGGTATAAGGCTCCTGACTGGGGAAATGGTGCTTGGGAAAAGGTGCTCCAGTCAAGGTAAGATGTACCTCTGCTTAGCCGAGACTACAGCGGTACGCAGACCTTGCAGTGTCCCTTGGATACCATGTTCACCCTCAAATGCACCGCCACTGGTGCCGCTGTAATGCTACTGAGGCAGAGCTGGAATTAGATATGAATATCTGCTTGCGGTCATGCTCCCAAGAGGGTCTGCTACTGAGGCAGAGCTGGAATTAGATATGAATATCTGCTTGCGGTCATGCTCCCAAGAGGGTCTGCTCTTGCAAGGCGTTCTAGATCGGTAGAAGAGGTGTGCTAAGTATCAGTTGATGCTGAAATCAGGATACAGCTGTGTGTTTTAGAAAAAAATGGGTGTTTGAACCTCTCTTTTACAGCATTATGTACAAAAGAAGAAGAAATTTATAACACGTCTTGTACTTTCTTACGCGCAAGTACATTCATATTAGTAATATGGTAAGAATTCCAGAAGATCTACCTTGCTAATTGTGGAAGGATAGAAACATGTGCAAACTTGATAAATACAGCATGGGGACTCGCCATGTGTTTAAATGTTGGAAAGGGAAACGCTTTATTCATGTCTGAAACAAACAGCTATGTAGTAGTGGAAGTAGTACTTTTTTTTTTGTTGTACGGAGATTTCTGCCACATGGCTGATGACTTAATCAGGGGATTTTTTTTTTAATAAAAAAGGAAAAGTAGAATGCAGATGTGGGTAATTAAATATAGGAGATCCTATTTCTGGTTTTAGTGTAAGTGCATTTATTATTTGTAAACCTGACTCATTTGTAAAGACACACACAAAAAAATGGGCACACACTCAGAATTATCCAAGTCCTTGTATGAGTGCGAGCGGTATTTCATAAGCTGGTATCAAAATGTTCCCCAGTAATGGTCTGGGCTACCAGTACAGTTATTGCTGTCGCTGATATACATGTTCTGTATGTTTATTTTCACATGCAACTATATTAACCTCTGGGTAGTATTTTATCCTTTGCACATAAGTACTTAAAAAGAGAATCAGGTAAGCAGATAATATTGCTGAAAATAAACTCAAAGACATAAAACCCATTCTCAAAATCAAATCAAAGGCAAAACAAGTAGCTTTTTAAGATCCTGTAATCCAACACAAACTTTGCAACCCATAAGACTGGATGGTTTGACGATCCTCATGTTGCTCTGGGCACCTGATTCAACTCAAAATCCTGCAAAATTGTAAGGCAATCCCTGCCTATTGTTTGTTTGGTGTGTTGTTTCTTTTTTTTCCTCTGGCTGAAGGTGCAAAACAAAATAGGCCTGTGGTCCCGCTCCCATTACAGCCTGTGAGAGTTTGCTTACACTGAAGTCACTGACAAAACCCTCAATAGCTTTAATGGGGGCAAGAACAGGCTCACCGTGATTTAGTCTAAAGTGTTCAGCTCAAGGCAGAAAGACGGGGGCTCTTTGAAAATGACAACTTGTGGGTTTTGGAGAGCTCATTAACATATTTGTCATGGGGGAAAGAGGGTAAATAAGGAACTTGAAAAGAAAGACAGATATTAATTACGCTTCAGACAACATTGTTGTGTGCTGATGACATACTGTAGCTCTCCAGACGACTATAATTTGCAAGTGAACCCAACGAGTATGAGACTTTACAACAAGCTGAGCAATTAGTTCTTCCTGAGTTGCAAGAGTGACATCATGTGTGCAAAACATGCCTTCGCCTTCAGCTAACAACACATACTCATTTATTCTTCCTGTAGGGTCACTGTTTGCCATGAAGACCATTAAATCATACCTCTGATGGATGTGCTAACTTTCAGAGTCTAGTCAATAAGGGTCCCTGAAATGCAGATAAACATACATGTGTCCAAAGCACCAGCTATCAACAAAAGCAACTCCAATATCTGATTCTATGCCCTAACGCTGGTCTACCAAATTCTTGTATTCTTCTAAATACCTTAAATTATTTTTCCAGGGTCTTGAAAACTTGTCCCTGTTGAAGGGATCTGACCTGATAAGTGTGGTTTTTTTTTTCTTTTGGTCTGGAATTTGTCGAGATGTTCTTGGAAAAGGTGAAGGGTTGCTTTTATGAGCTCTTTATATAAACTGCTGAAAAATGCATGGAGTTTATTTAACTAGAAAATGTAATAGAAATGAAATACTTGAACAGTGTTAATATGCATGTGGGTATAGAATTCCAGTAGCATCTGTGTGGTTTCATAGGTTGGATCACTTAATGTTTTGCACTGCATGAGTTTATCAAAGAGACTAAGGATCCATCTGATGCTCAAGGAGGAACAAATTATGGCATTGATCTATAGAGACAATTACATTTATTCTTTAATCAGATACGTACTCCCACTGGAGCCACTTACTACTTACCTGCTGTAAATTAAGCTTCTGTGTAGGTGCTTTGTAGAATCAAGAGCCAAAAAAATCTCATGAAGTTTTTTTAGCCCTTTTGTCTGTTAGAAGTGTGATGCAAACTGTCATGTAGGTTTTGATATTTTTGCTGGATTAACGAAAAAGAAAAATGGGATATGAACGGGCTTGACTTTAGAGATATATTTCAGTGTGTGAAAAGCTGCTTAACCTTTTGAAGAAAACTGTTTCTACAAATGCGAAATGAGCATTTCACCACTACAGTTTTTTCTAAACATAGCGGTGGGCACGAAGATCTGGCAGAGCAGATGCAGAATGGGGCCACAGCTAGCACGGCACAGAGAGCTGAGGAGCCTTGCATCAAATGGGAGCAAGTTTCTCCTACTGCACTGAGGTGCCAGCCAGGGCTGTACACATCCTCGTTGCCTTTCCCCAGTCCCGATAGTGTTTGATGCTCAGTGTTGGTTGCTCTCAGTACACCTCTATCTGTCCCAAGTTTGCTGTCTCCCAGTGAAGTAGATGGGAAAGCTCCTCTTTTTAGCAGCAGCCCCGTCAGACCCATGATACTCCTGTGCTGCACTTTGTTCTGCACATCTGTGAAAGTCCAGGGCAGTGACTTCAGTATAGCAGGGTATTTGGATCTGATCACCCACCCCATGCTTTCCGCAAATAATCTATATGGTTCTCCTGTTTGTTTCTAGCTCACATGTTTACATAGTCCCCAGAAGCTTCTAAAATTAGAACCTGAGGAAAATAGAAACCTGTTCTCTGAAGCCAGCAGGATGTCTTAATAGGAGCTGTTATTGCTATTATTAAGAATATTAACAATCTTATGTCAACCAAGGCAGGAATGAATCTGTTGCCTGGGATGTGTGACATGTCTTTATGTCCTTACAAAGCTGTGGCAAAAACCATCCAAGAGAAATGGTAAAGCTGAAGATGGCTGTTCCATAGAAAGCCATACAGCAGGGAGTTGTGTGGGGAGCTGGGCAGCCTTTTCGTCTCTGCCGACACTGAAGTTTCTTGGTATTTCTTCTGTTTGTGATAGCTCATCCCAACATAGAGAGACAGATCGTGTACAGCATTCAATTTACAGGAACTTTACTGCAGAAAACTGTTTTGATCACAGCAATGAAGGAAGGTAGACATTGAGAGAGTGATGGTAAAAGTGCCATACAGAGCCTGAAGGGAGGAAAAAATTCTGAATTCTCTGAAAAAGTTTGAACCGTGTTCCTCAGCTTCAACTGCAGGGACTTTCCTCTTAACTGAAACCTGAGGATCCCTTTGTATAAGCCTGTTCAGTTAGCTTCTTTATCTGTAGCTGCCAGCATGGCCACAGATGCGATAGGGGAAACCATTGGTTTTGGTGGTGTGGTCAAATGAAGAGTAAGGCGTGTTTGCATGAACTGTCTTTTTGGCTAACAAGGTCTGCACAGCCTGAAGAAGTGAACCTCCCACAGAGCCAGAATCTGCCTGCTTCGTGGACCATTCTGGTTGAATTATTCTTCTGGCAATGCACCCCCTGAGCTCAAGTTTAATAATGTAAAGCTGGTGACAGGCTGGTTTAGGTTTTAAGTGCATGGTTTTGATTAATTTGCTACGTTTCAAGGGCAAAAAATGTGTAAACTTGGTCTTTACTGAATACTATGTCACTCTCCATGTGTTGTTGACCTACCAAAATTGTATACCTTTTTTGCCTACCTGGCATGCTTCTCCACATGCTGGAGAGACAGAGCTGGGACACTCCACATTTAAATCATTACTTAACAATCTACTTGAAGTTGCACAGGAAAACTGAGGTTGTGTAAGAATGAGGTTGGAAGCTTTCAATCTCAAAAAAATGAGTGTGTGAGCAGAAAGTGCAGCTATTACAAAACACACATTCTTGTCTTCACTTTGCCATATTGACACATGGTATACAGAAGTAAAAGTCCTCTCCCTCCTTTCTTCTATATACACCCATGCATGTGTGCCTATATGCCCATGCACATACCCACCAAGCTCCCCACGCAGCATGTAAGAGAGACTCTACTTGGTGGTTTTAATGAAAATGCAGTTTCATAGCTCTAATCATCAACAGCTGGGAAAATGCATGCTTTTCTCCTTCATCTCTAGACTTATTTGAAAGATTTTTGTTTTGTGGCTTTACTGAGTGACTTTCCTGATGGACTGATTTAAAAAAATCATTTAATTTCTTCGAAGACCATAATGGTTACCATAGAAATACGTTAGCTGCAAAACAAGGAATAATTAGTTTATGTTTGTTCCTTTGTGCCTCCTAATTTCTTCCATTCAGGATTTTTAAGCGTATAATTAAAGGGATTATTCAGCTTTGTGATTTCCCCCCCCCTATAAAGTCATTTAAAGACAAAACTCTGTCTCTAGAGCATAAGTACTAATGATTATATGTGGTAATTAGTCCAACCTGTTTGTCCACATAGCAGAAAACAATGTGTTTTCTGTCCAAAGACTGCAATGCTGACTAGTGGTCACTCTCAGCTTCGGCTGTGGCATTCCCAGTTATCTATCTCATCCCTTATGGCCACTCAACTAGTTGCCCTTAACAAAACATGGTTCGGAAGTGGGTCTCTCCAGGGCACACAGGACACCTTCTTGTGTCATTCAAGTTCTCGGGCAAGCTAAATTTGAGAAGAAAGGCATCAGCAGGCTCCAGAAGTCTCTAAGGTCAGGTGACGGTTGAGCAAGGACGGGGAGTATTGCGACACTGGGGTTTAAGGTAGTTATTTAACACCTCTGCCCCGGCAGGATTTGCTAAGTAGGCAAAGTTCTGCCTGTCTGTGCAGAAGGGCTGAAACTTGTAGGACTTCTCCAGCAACGCTTGTGGTGGATTGGGCTTTTTGCAAAATGGCAGTTTTCCCTGAACACAGGAAAGGGTGCTGGAGCCCTTCAGTTCAGGGGTTAAATCACTTTGCAGCTATTCTCCGTTGGGAGAAATGGTCTTTCTTTAAGCTCCAAGATGAATAAACAGGAATAAGAGTCTTATCCCAGAGCTGCACCGTCCTGTTCCCTTTCTCCAGTCCAATCAGTCTGGAAATGTTCTATACTAGGTAAGGGGAAAAGGTCAAGAGCAGGATTTATATGCAGCCCTCCGTTGCCCATCAGACCAGCCTGCGGTTTGGTAGCCAGGATGCTGCCTACGGAGCGGAGAGGTATGGCCATATGCTCCCGGCATCCCAAACCGATGTCCTAACCTCTGAATTCTTCTATGGAAAAGAGAGAAATGCTGCCAGTACCCGATCTGGTAAGTACATTCCAACAACTCTCCTGAATCCAGCCTTTCAGGAAAAAGAGTAACAGTCAGTGTCCTGTGGCTTTCAAGGGCTCAGATCTGAGCTAGATTCTGAGATGCTTTGGCCTAGACAGAGGGGCTTTGGGTATGCGTTAACTTGGTCACCTGCAAATGGATGGGAATTTTGAGCATTACTATTTTGGGTGTTGGGCTTTAAAGTCTACATTAGCACCACTTTATCCATCTTGTTCCTTATTTGGCCATAATTTTCAAGCTTCTCTTTCTCTCATTTTACATCCTCCCTATCACCTGGGAACAAAAGCACTCAAGTTCATATGAGTGTCCTGAAACCCATTTTCCGCTCTGCTCACCCTGAACCCACCCATGCCTTCATCTCAAAACACAGCTATTTATTTAAGGGCCTAAATATGATTCCACTTAACTACAGAAACCAAATTGGAAAGCTTGAGCCACGCTGGCAGGCTGTGAAAGACCAAGCTGGGACTGGTCCCGAGGGCTGGGACCGCCACGAGTGACACAACCCACGAAGCCGGGGGGTGA
>NW_008824658.1:5569789-5577767 GCF_000699105.1 Pygoscelis adeliae
CAGGGAAGGGTTGGTGATTATCGCTTCCTTTCGGAGTGATCCTGCCACTCGTCACGGCTTGTTTCCCATAGCTAGTATTTAGGGCAAGCGTGGGATGGCTTGCTGGGGGAGGGCTCGGGGTTCAAACCGTGTCAGGGACACCGCTGGCTGGGTGAGAGCTCTGCTCCGTGGGGTGCGGGAGCCCTGCCGGCTTCCAGTGACCAAGGGGCAAAGCGCAAACCCCTGGTTCTGACGATGCCTTCAATGAGTTCTGATCTTGTACAAACCTAATTGGCACTTTGACGTCGCCTCTGATATTCAGGACTTAATTTCCAGTGTTTTTAAAAATGTTTTACATGTGTGCACTGTCTGCTTTAGCTTCTTGAAATACAAAATTAACTTCCTAATGCAAGGATGACTTTTGGTGATAGAGTATATCTGGGAATAGACGCTCAGAATAGAGCATTCCACTGAATGCAATTCTTGCACAATTATGAGTTGTTTACCTTAAACATTATTCTGAGGAGTAATAAAAAAAAAGTAAAGAAAATTCAGGTTAATAACCTGGGCAAAACAATTATCCTGCTAAGACTCTTTATTGAATCATGTATGCAAAACACAGAAAGTTTTCATAACAGATGTATTTAATCTTCGTGCAACGCTTGGTTTTAACCCCACAGTGTCTCGCAATTCAGTCAGAGCTGGACCAGTTCTGGTGTGCTTGAATAGAAGAGACCGAGCCAGAAGCCTCTGGGATCACAAACACGACTGTGCTATTGTGGAAGGCCCTCAAAGTCTTGTTATTATCCAATAGGAACCATAATAACGAAGGCCTGGAAGACCATTTATGTAATAGTTCAGTGGCTTGGTTTAGTTTTCATAACTGTCTGCAACAGGCTTTTGGAAGCTCTCCCAGTGTTTGTTGAAATAAATGTCAGGGCAAGACTATTGTGTTGTTTGTGTCATAGATGTAAATTCTGGCAAAAGGAGAATAACCTAGTGGCATGCGTTGCTCCAGAGTTTTACCCTTCTAGGGAGAGGGCAGCATCTGGCAGCTCTCTCTGCTCTCTGGTTGCTATCCAGAGTAACACGGCTTATACTTGGCTCCTGCTGTCACTAGCAGTAGTGGTCAAGTGTCCTGGAGCACAAAAAAAGCTCCAGTCTGTGGAGCGGCATCAAAGACTGGGCACGTGGAAGCGGAGATATCCAGAAAAGGCTCCCCTAAAAGCGAGTGTGTTAGACTTTTCTGCATTGTGTCCCGTGATGTGGTCAGGTATAAATAGAGCACTAGATCTTAGAGCTGGCAAAGCATTAGTGGGTCACCTAGACAATTCCCTACTTCACAAAGGATGATTCTCCTTGCCGAATAATTATTAGGGCTTTATCGTGCTTCCTTTTGAATTTTCCAGTGATGGAGTTTCTACAAATGACCCTTTTGCCCCCGGAATATTTCATATTCTAATTTTCTTCTTTAATTTTCTTTCCTCATGTTGAGCCTAAATTTCTTTTTATTCAGTTTCCTATAATTGCTCCCAGTTATCCATCCTATCCCACCCGGAACGCTTCCCTCCCCTCTGTGAGGCGGATACCTGTCAGATATCCCCAGACTGTGTCCTTTGGTCAAAGATATACATATGCAATTCCTCTAATCTTCCCTCTACCATCCGTTCCCTCAGGCTCTTCATTATTTTGCTAGCCCTGCTCTGAACTGCTTCCCATTTATCAATATTATTTTATGATGATTTCTGAACTGCTCCTGCTGCCTTCCTGGCATTAGTCTCTCCCCTTCCCACGTACACGCAACCCACGGAGGTCGTGTTCTGTGTACAGACCTGGCTGATCCCGCTCTGTTAGCTAAGGAAGCTTTCATGACCAGAGAATACCCTGTCCCACCATGTAATCACACGCTCTGCAAACAGGAGTATGGTGCATCAAGTACTACTTGCGGTTAAATATTTACCCAGAATAAAACATTAGTGGCAAGCACAACTGATGAGGGAAGAAGACAGTTTTTCCTGATCACAGAAAAATCCTTTTCTGAAGACCCCTCTAGTGTCTGAGATCTTTGCTTGCCTGGCTCTTTTGCAGGCAGGAGCAGAGAACAGGAGCAGTCGCTGAGACACAGCTATAAGTCATGTAACTTGCTTTTTAAATCACTATTTAATCTCCATCGATACTGTCTGCTGAGTGCTTTAAGAGTGTCTGTCTCCTGTGTGCTGGGATTCTTGCTATCATGGTCTTTTCTTGCGACAATAATGGAATGCGATGCATTTCTGATGGGGTGTGGTGTATGTGCCTGTGTTGTTGTTTTAAGGGCTTTTAAACTTATCTGGAAAATAAGCAGTTAGAGTCTGCAAGTGAAGTTGGTTTTGAGTAAGAACATTTTGAGACTTTACTTTGCCTTAGTCTCTTCGATATAAGATTCAGGTTTCATTCTGTAATGGACGAGGAAGACTGGAGAAATATATGTTTAGGAGTCTTTTTATAGTAAACAAATTATGTTAATATGTAGAACAGAAAACAACTTTAAAAACCACTAAGTGCTAGTAGTGAAATATAGTGACCACCAAGTATTTCATTTCTGAAAATAGACCACCAGAGAATTATATTTCAAAATGTTTTGCTGGCTGAACGTCTTTTTAAAAAGTTAATCTTTACAAGAACAAAAGAAAAGGCTTGAACAATAAGTCTACATGAAATAATTGTGTGAGTAAATATCCAGCTAGTTAAGGGAGCAAAACTTGAGTGAACCTCATGCACACAGTGTGTGTGAACAATAAGCCAGACCGTGACTGAAACAAGCGGCCAGACTCTCCTTTGGGATAAATCACTGGCATAACGTGTGGATTTGGCCCAGGGTTTATGATTACAATGTCTTGCTCCCGGTTGAAGTGCAGGATGTTCTGTTGGTTGTTTACCTTTGCCTTGACCAATGCTGAGAAGAATAAGGGAAGGATATGGGCAGGAGGCAGGAGCTCCTGGGACGGCAGTCGCTTTGCTCAAAGAATGTGCAATTCTGCTGCCTCTTTGGCAGTTATTGTTATTCATCTTTTTGCTAGTTAATTTATTCTTTTCTGTTAGTGCTTGGAAAGGCCGATCTCAGAAATGATCTCTGTATAATGGACAAAATCTTAATATTCTTGTCAATGCTCAGATGTTACATTGATGGAGGAGCTCTGAAGGTGGTAGGAGAGGGTAAGGGACAGCCAGATGGTGGGTGGGAATGGAAACAGGATGGCGTAAGATCTGAAAGATCTGTCAATGCTTTTTTTTTGTTGTTGTTGTTGTTAGACAAAGATTAAGAAAGAAAACATGAGCCCAAGCGTGCCATGGAGATCCTTCTGTGGAAAAGTGCTTTGTCACTGGAGCTCCATCCTTCTCACTCAAGCCGAGCCAGTTCCTTGAGAACTCTGTGGGTCTGGAAGTGAAAAGCAATCAAGGTGGATGCTTCCCTGTTCCCACCATAGATCTCTGTCAGCAGAGTGGAATTGCATAATCTCTGTGGACCTTCTGGGCAAGGTTGGCCACTAACTGTTGTTGAGGGTTTAAAAATCCAGGATGTTATATCATTACAACATCCATGAATCTGCAGTTGCATTGTGCTTGGTTAAGTGTTTGCTTTGATCTTCCCAGAGAACCTAACCATAGCTAGCTGTTTAATAAGCAAGAAAGGACTTCTCAAGTCTTCTGATCCATCCCCTGAACCACTACAGGAAAAACTACCTTTGTCGTTCTGGTGTAAAACTTTTTAATCTGTTCTTAAAGACTTCCCATTATGGGAGCTCTACAGCGTCTCCAGTCAGCCTATTCCGGTGCTTCTCTCTCACTAGAGGGTTTTCTTGAAGTCTAACCTAAGTCTTTCTTGCCAAAATTTGTCTGTCCTCCTCGTTGTATCACCTGTGGATGTGCCCAGTAAACTATTTTCTTGTCTGGATGCCTTTTAGGGACTGTGTTCATGTTGTTCCCTTGCTGATGGCCCATTCATTGAGCCATCAGTTTTCTCAGTCCTCTCCTGTGGGCCATATTTTCAGGTTGTCTGATCATTCATCTCTTTGGCTTTTGCACTCTCTCCAACTGCTCCTCTGTATCTTTCTTGAAGTTGAAGCCCCGAAGTTGCTTGGTAGTACAGCTGAGGCTGCACTGATGTTGAACACAGTTGATGCATTTCGTTGTGTATCCTACAGGAAATACTGCATATACACGCCAGTTCCATGTTCCCTTTTCTGGCAACAACCTGCAATTGTTGACTCCTGTTCACTATAATCCTCTCACAAGGTGCATCTGCAGGTGCGTATTAGTGCTTGTCCATATTGAACTTCATCCATTTTTATTTCTATTACAAAGATCACTTTGAACTTCAGTCTTGTTCTCTGATATGTTTGCAACGGCTTCCATATTCACATAATCTGCAAATCTGAATGTGCCCTTTCTGTTTTATCATCCCTGATTTTAGGGAAAACATGGAACAGAATTGGATCGGAGACAGTTTTCTGCAGGTCTTTTGATGAATCAACTTGATAACGAGTTGTTGATGTTCACCCTGTGGGTATGGCTGGATACCCAGGTACCTGGGAATGGGTAGCCACTTTGGCACCCATGCTGAAGAATCACTCAAACCTTATGAAATCAATAGGGCAAAAAGTGGCCAAGTACCCCCATCTGTTTTATCTAAATCTGACCAAATCTGAGGCTCTTCTGTGCCTGAAAAATTATGTTTGTTGCCAGTTCAGAATGGGAGCTACTGAACACCCCTGGGGGCAAAAACATCGCCTTCTTTGGGAACTGGAAACAACCCGAGAGCCACAGTCTCATGCGATTTCCAGCTCGTACAAACTAGCTTCTGTGTGGGTAGGAAGCATTGTGGTAAAGGGATCTGAAGATGAGAAGGGGCAGAAAACTTTTGAATGTAAAGTGTGAACCAAAGCACAGTGAAGTCAATGGAAACTCTCTGACTGGCAGCTCATGGCCATGTGGAGGGCTGTTAGAAAAGCAGAGCAGAGAAAGAAAAAATACACTGTTGAAGCAAAAAGATTGTTAAGATAGGAGAGGAAAATAGATTTCTGTAGAAACTTTGAGGGCTGTGGAAAGATATCCTTCCAAAGGCTACTTGGAAATGTTTAGAGAAAGCCCTTTCCAGTTAAGTAATGATAACACAGGACCCGAAAGAGAGAGAGAGAGAGGAGGTGGAACAGAATAAAAACAAAACAGAAATACAACAAATATAGAAAAAATTAAACCAAACAAACTGCTAGCTTTCTGAAACTCCAGGTGGTGTGTGCCAGCCTTCCCACGTTTTAGGGTTTCTGTTTTGAAAATTTACTTTCTCCTGTCTGGGTAGCGAGCACATCATCGGTGCCTTGGGGGGAACTGCCCAGCTGTCGTCCGTGCAGAAGCAGCAGCTCCATCAGCAGCAGGGATGACGGAGCCGTGGGCTCTGTGTGTCTTTGGGACCCAATGCCATGCAGCTTCTTTCCCGTTCTCCTCTTTACTTGTGCATTTTGCTCCCATTCAAATAAAGGTGCTGTGATGTTGCTGGTTTGGTACAGCACTTTCCTCAAACAGATAAATACTCTGTCTCCTGTCTTGTCCTGCTAATTGCTATTAAAAGTGGTGCTGTCGGTGCCTTTTGTAGGCCTGCATGTGTACGTGTGCTTTATGTGAAAGTCTGAGGGCAGAATTTGTCTACGCTGTAACATTTTATCAGCAGTAGGGTAGCAATCGGGGGAGAATTAGTCCCTGGCTGCTGTTTGGTTTCTAGAGCCTGTAGACTAACTGCTTGTTACAATAATGAGAAATGCAAGTAAGCAGCATCGCATCAGCACTTGCAGTCCCACTTTCTATTGCTGTCATCAAAGGCTTTAGGAAAGTTTGCATTCAGAGTAGATTTTTTACAATGCACATATGCATTTGCACAATACTGTCTGGGAAATCCTGTACTGTAGATAGCAGCTCATGGCTAAGGCATGATTTGGGTTTGGGCGCTCGGTTCGGTGGCCGTGGCCAGGTGAGAACCAGGATTGGAAGCAGAAAGCCAAGGTAAGTCCGAATGATCCAAGAAAGAAGTGTGGCTGGGAGCAGGATCATAGCCAGAAAGCTAAAAAAGTGATGTTGTACCGCCCCGGTGTAGGAAGCTGATGTGGATTTTAACCAGAAAACTGGAATCATCTTGACTCCTAAAAAGCACTTAGAGCAAACATGCTTGGAGGATTGTAGATGCCCACAGTTTGCAGATGACTCTCATTCATTTCTGCCTTTTTTTGGTTTTGGGGAAGCGGAAGCTTTGTACTGGCTAAAAATAGCGGTACTTACAACCACTTACACACTTTTATTGTATTGCAGGAACAGAATTATTCCTTTTAGCCTGGATTTCCAGCTACTGAAGAGTTAGTGTTGAAAACTGGAGGTAAAATTCCACGATGATTTCCTAGCATTGGATTTCATGCGGTGCTTTCAGGTTTACCAGCCACACAATAGGCTGGATAAAACTGATAGTGATAAAATTAGCAAGAAATGTGTTGCTATAGAGAATCCTGAAATGGCATCAATAGGAGCCCCAGGAACACATCAAGGGGTTATGAGCAGCCTCTATTGTGGCCAAAAATAAAATATTTACACAACACAGACCCTGAAAGTGAAAATCACAGAAACATTTGCTAGGAATGAGAAATTCATCAACTGAAAAGTGACACTTGCAACATAAGAGTAACCTTTTGCTTTTAAGAGCAAGGATTTTTTTATTAATCCTTTTTTGCTTTATTTTTCTCCTTTTTGCTTCATATTGTCCCTCCAGCCTGGAATAAAATAAAGCGAGGGACTGTCACAAAATCTGTGCAGCTTTTATAGCTCATGTGACGTTTGAAGAAAGACATAAACAGGAGATACTGAGCTGGCCTCATCTGAGTGCCAACTTTGACTCCCAGTGAACACTCAAAATTTGTATTTTGCATAAGATGAAACATAGCAATGTGTTATATTAAAGGATCTGACATTGTTACTTGTGTACCTAGCTATATGTTAGATTTTGTCCTGCACTCGGAGGCTATTTTAGATGTCCCAGAAGTACTGAGGTTTCAGAGTACTGCTTCAAACCTCCAGGAAGGCTTTGGTTAAACAGGTTATAAACTCTCTGTACCAGAGTAATCTCATTGTACCAGAGTACTGGATGGCATTTTAGCATTGTCATTGGATTTTTTTTTTTTTTTTTTTTACCCACTGGTAGGTTGTCGATTTTAGTGTTTTAGATCATATGTCCTTTTTTGGTGTTCTCCAGGAATATCCTTTCTTTTTTCCTCCCCCCCCTCCAACCCCACTGCCATACAGCCCTTCCTCTACCTGGGCACCTGGGGGAAGTTTACTGGAGAATGGAGTGATAAATTTGGAAGAAGCCCTCAGCCTATTAATTGATGTCTGGTTCACATTCCAGTTTTACAGACAAGTTTTATTATCAAAGTTGTGCTTTTTAATCCTTTGTTACAAAGACCAAGGAACCATCAGCTATAGTTAAAACTGAACTCTATTGACCATGAGGGAAGGAGAAGGCTCTTGAAGCTATCATCGAATTTCTTTAAGAAAGCAAAGTTAGTCAGAGTCATCATCTGGATTTTATTGGGTTTATTTATTTCACTTCATTGATTTTTAAAGTTTGGTTGCAAAGAAATATATATCCTCTTTGGAGTTGCATAAGTATCGAGATGAATATTTAACACATGATTCCCAGAGAGATGGGGTTTTGAAACACACAATGTTGTAGCTATTACAAATTAATGAATGTTCTCTTAAATATTTCTGTTTTATATCTTTGCTTCCTTAAAGCCTTGCCAGTATAGGGGAAAAGAAAGCTTAATAAAAATAAGCAAATTGCTTTCCAGTTTGCCAGAAGTGATTGATTTCTGTGGACATTTGAAAGGCTCCTCCAGCAATGCTGGGAAACCAGTGCATGGTTCTCATGGGCTTCTGAATCGGGTCCTACAGTCTGAATTGAATCTTGTGTGAGTTGTCA
>NW_008824658.1:5577786-5589779 GCF_000699105.1 Pygoscelis adeliae
GATTCCCACTAGCTGATGATATAGTCTCTTTTTCCCCAAAACGTGTGCTTAGTTTTTTATAAACTGAGGCATGAGGTGTGTTAGAGGAGCATCTTTGCTGCAGGCTTAACCTGAGTTCTGGGATTTGGTACAAACCCCACCTGTCCTCTGGGCAGACAGGGGCACGGTCCCCAAAGCCACGGGGACAAGCGGTGAAGCGTGAAGGCTACGGGTGACAACCTCCAGCCAAACTACGGGTAATAACATCCAACCCGACTGTGGCTGTTGGTTTCAGGGTGTATAAGCTGGGTCCTGTATCAGAGCATCTTGCAGCAGCAACGGCTATTGCTGGCTGCTGGCAGTGAGCCTGGGGCTAGGTGACAGCGGCAGCATGGTAATAAAAGACAGGGAGAGGCAAAAAAAGAAAGAGGAGGACTGGATGTGTTTGGTTCGTAATCTGGTAGGTATCTGTTTTCTCCAGTTTGGAAAATGTTTGACTCTTCCCATGTAGAATCAATTGGAGAATGATCCTGACTTTGCTGAATATTCATTTGATAGCAGTGAGAAGGGGCGAATGGACAACGGAGAGCAGGACTGCTCAGGGAGGTCCATCCGTGACCGGAGGTCCCACACAGGACCCTGGCCATTACACCGATTATAAACCCATATTTCTCAAATTTTATCCTGCTGCTTTAGTTCAGCTTAAGATTCTCCATGTTGCAATCACCTCACTCAGTAGTTCAGAAATTATTTTTCTGCTAAAAAAAAAAAAAAGTGCTAAATGCCAAAGAGATATTTGAATCAAAGATAATTATTTCACTTTTATATATGTTTGGCTGTGCTTTAGCGCAGGTCAAAGCCAGGTCCAGAAGCCCACAGCTGCTGTGCCACACACCAGCAGTGCTGGATGCTGTGTGATCAGCTGTAACTCATGGAAAGCGTACAAAAACTTATTACTAAAGAAGTAAGAGAGAGAAATATAGAGTTCAGTACACTCAAACTACGAATTTTAAAAGTTTCCATTGTTTACTTATCTAATTAAGAATCTATCTCCATATAGGCACACAAACGGCAGGTACAAATATATCTAGATGTCTATCTTTGTTCCACTGTACGTTTGCCTGCAGGTCTCTATAGATAGAAACATAAAACGGCATGTATATCCTGCTGGCTTTTGAAACTTACAGAAAATTACCAACAGTTTCTTTTCTCTAGTTTGCTCAAATGCTTGTGGTTAGATATTCTGAAAGTATAGAATTAAAAAAAAAAAAAAAGAAAAAGACAAAAAGATTTAGACACTTTGAAAATTAGTTGCTTTGTTAAAAATGCTTTTTTTATTTTAATAAGCCAACACACTATTTTGTCAGCCTCTGTGTGTCCTATTTGACAACATAAAAATCAGGTAATATTGCTGATAAATATCAGTTCAGAGCTGGAGTCACGTACAGTGTGCGGCACCTGATGGCTGGAATTTAAGAGTGCTATGGTGGGATTTACAGAGCAGGGCTGGATTGTGTGTTTGTTACCAGGAAAGTCTGGATATAATAAGTGAAGATTTTGCTCAGAGCGCACAGAGCCCTATTGCATCTTATTAACTGTCTCAAAATCCAAACTAAAAGGAGAAGTTGAAAAGAAAAAGTTTAAATAACTTTAAGAGGACTACTCCTTGTAATTATTTTATTCAAATAAAAATCAAAACGTTTGGTAGCAACACTTAAGCATGAAGAGATAAATAAAAAGGGAAAATTCCTTAATGAAATTGTACCAAATGAACATAATGAACAGAAATCATATTTAATAATTGAATTAATCCGGCTTTCTTATCTCTTGGTTAAATTTGATTATCTTCCTTATTGTCCATTAATATTAAAAATCTACGAGGAGTATGAGCACATCTGGCCTTATTTGCTAAAACAAGACTGAATCTATGGAGCCAGCACTTTGAATGTGATAATTCACATCAGTACTTGAAGACTCAAAGGAACAAAGACCTGTAATGTGTTATTTGAAGCAGTTTCACTTCGAAAGTTATTAAAAAATTGGCCATAGATTAGAATTCAGTTAAAACAAACCCTTCACTCTTGTACATTTATGATGCTGTAGTGCTGTATATGAACAACCAGTGTTCCCATGTTTTAAATTTTTTTTTCACTGCTGTGTCATGTAATACTGAATTAATTTGATATTATTTCTAGTTATAAATCTACTGGATTTTCTTATTCTTCATACTGTTAGGTTTTATCTTATGCACTTTTAAATTATATAAGTCCATTTCTAATGACATTGGTATGAATGACTACAAAAAAGTTAATGGTTTAATCCTGATACCCTCAAATAAATGACTGAGCAATGATTTCAGTGACGGGAGGATTCCTCCAGCTTTCATTTGTGATTTGTAGCCCTGATTCAGGAAAGCTTTTAAGCACTTAAGGTATTAAGTAAGTTAACCACTCTCCTAGTTCCCAGTGATTTCAGGGGAATTTCAGTATCAGACCATTGGGAACATGTTAATACTGCATTTGTCTCAGCTGCACCAGAACAACCAGTTAAAATCCAGCTGGCAAAATCCATCCAGTCTTGTGGGGAAAAAACTTCACTAAATTTACACAAATTAATACAGCAAATCATGAATTTATCTGAAATGGTTCTAGCTCAGAAATGAAGGCAAACACAATAGCCAGTATTTTAAGGGGATAATTATTTGCTGAGTTTCTCTTCCTCCAGCTGTGTGCTCTGAGGGGTTGAGCCGTGCATCAGGTGTCTGAGGAACTTGCAGCTTTTTTTCTGCTTCAAGCTTACTAGTTACTACAAGTAGCTCAAGAAAGGCTTTTACAAGCTAAGTGAATTTATGACTAGCCCAGATCTAAAATCCCAACTGTTATTTAGCTGCAACTGGCTAGCCCTGTTGTAGGGAATTGTTCTGTTCCTTGATTGAATGGTTTTAATTTTCAATTTACTGCCATGTGTATTACAGCCTGCAAAATGAAAACTTGCTTTCTGTGAGCACTGACTGTAGTAGAAGAGGCTCACACAGGTCAGTTGGAAAAACTAAAATAAAAAATAAACCCATGAGAACAGGCAGAATCGAGCAGTAACAGATGCGTACGGCGCTGTCTTTGGTGAGTCTCTGTAGCTGTGACCCATTCCTGTGCTTGGGTGTACAGCCTGCAAGGAGGCGAAACCTTTAGCTCTGAGGGGCCATGGGTTTTTGAGAGGAGCTCACTGCCACTGTCTCGTCAGCTGCAGGTTTAGGTTAGCTACATGCTAACCTAAACGGCCTAAAATCGACCGTTTTGAAGGTCTGACCCTGTGTGGTGCTGAGCGCTGTCCCCCATCAGCTGGGGACCCTCATCGCTGCGCAGAACACAGCCCGGGAGAGAAGTTCAAATCGTCTCCTGGTAGTGCCTTGGTGTGGTGGTTTCATGGTAATCGATCAAGATGTAGATGTTCTCCAAGGAGAGCGTTCTTCCTGGAGGACCATGTCTCCCTCATTGGATGCATATGCAGAACTGCCTGTGGTTTTGGTGGAAATTCTTCGTGTGGACTTAGTCTGGGCTATGAGAGAGCTGATGGCATGAATTTGGGATCCACAGTTTTGAGGAGAGCTTTGCCTCAATGAATGAGCCAAAGCAGCTCTAAGTTATTCACTTGTTAAACTGTAACGTGGAGCTGTGAACGAGCTGTATCCCCTGATACGACTTGGGTTTAGCAGAGCTCTGGGAGGCCTTTTCTTAGCAAGGCTTTTGAAAGAGATGGTTTGCATTAGAGTGTAAGGAAAATTGAGGCTTAGTTTTGTGTATACAAAGGCACCGTAATGCGACGTTAGGGGTGGTCGAAAGGAGAAGGCATCGCAAGCATGCAAGAGCAGATGGGGATGCTGGAGCTGGAGATCTCCTTGTGGCAAGGAAGGGACTGAGCAGGGCCCTTTGAGCTCTTCATTTCACACCTGGAGACCTGGGCTGGAGGGTGAGCCGCCGCTCCGCAGATGGCTGAACTCCTTCCGCGATGTTTGGTCAACTAGTTAGACTTTATCCAAAGGTATGAGTAAAGAAAAGTTTGCAGGGGTTCACCTTCAAGACAGTTGGCTGGCAGGCTGTGTTGTGAAGGAGACGGGCTTTCAGCTGCAATTTTGGTTGATCGCTTTGGCAGAGCGCTTTGGGAAGCCTCTTACAAATGGTACAATTCTCGCCAGCACGTCTTAGAGCTGGGATGGACATCGGGGTCCGGCGAGGGGTCTGCCTGCAGCGTTCCCCCCCAAATCTATTCGCTTTCCTTTCTGCTGCAAAACAGTCTGCACCGCTCACGTGGAATCCCTCCTGGCTTTCCCTGCTGCGGGTTTCCCCATCGGGCTTTGCAGCTCGGAGGAGCCGGCAAGCCAGCACGCTGGCATCGTCCCCCATCTCCCCGGCGGTGTCACCCACAGGGGAGAGCGTGGCACGCAGCCGGGGCAAAACCAGGATGTCTTAAGCCATTTTCTCCAGCACCTAGTTTCCTTTGCAATTGTTTGGGTAGTTCTGTTAGTGAAAATCATAACGAAGGAAAGTTTTTTAATTTGAACAGTCAGACAGACACGCACACACAAAAAAAGAAGAATGATCTGGAAAAAAATCCCCCAAACTCCTTTCACCTGCCACGCAGCGAGAAATGGAAAGAACGGTGGCCACTGCCTGTACTCGACAACGCTGCGACATGTGATATTTTCGGAGGTATCTCGGGAGCATCTACCACATTTTACAGCATGTGAGGCATATCATCTGGAGCTGTTTTGATCTCCTGTAACCTGTTCACAAATGCATGTATTTCATAACAGGCCCTGCGCCCCGATAAGGATCTCCGAGTTTCTTCTGCGCGGTATCTGCAAACAATTCAAAGCTGTTCCACACAAACAAATGTGAGAACCCCCTGACCACAGACTGCCTTTAGAGCAGACCAAGATTTGATGTTACTCATATCTTCCAGTACCTGTCAGAGTTCAAACAGGAAACCTGGTTTTTCCTCTCATGTCAACAACTTTTTTTTCTTCTTTTTTTTTTTTTTCTGAACAGGCGTTCGGCAGCAGGCTTGCGCTCGAGCGGTGGAAGTCCTGTATTTCTTCAGGACAAACAAGTACTTGCTCTGGTACGTCATTGCTGACATTAACAAGAGCTGAATATGTGGTTTTCGGTGATCCTGTGGGTGCTTCTATAGAAACGGACATATTGGCTTTGAACAATCACACAAAAAAGGAATTCATTCATACAGGATATAGGTAAAGCGCAGTTGAGGGCTTGCCGCAAATAGTGCTTTGCTTGGGAAAGGTCAGAAAAAAAAAATGGGTGCTCTTTCTCCTGGTACCGCTATATTTTGTGCTTACACGGTAACACTTTTTATAACTTCAGCCTGTTTGTCATTTATATGATATCCTGCTTGCCAGTGCCCCAGCGATGTCATGTGAAAAGTTTAAACAGAATAAATATACTGATGAGGAAGTTTCATCTGAGCATCTCAACTATTAATTAATTAACATGTCCCCAAAAGGTGTGAAAAAAGCCTCATGCCCAGGTCAGAGATTTGGCTGTAGCCCCGCATGTGTGTTTTGGCACTGCTGGGAACAGAAATTGGGAATTATGGCTGACATAGATCCCCCTTAAGGGGTACTCATGACTTATCTTTCATATTGCTGATCAATAAATGTAGTCACACCTGAAACTCTCAGCACTTTCCAGTCCAGGGCTGGAAAGGCTTTAGTAACATTTAACTTCACCTCCCCGTGAACGTGGGAAGTGGGAGTTTATAATGGAGAATAATTCTTGACATCGACTAATGTTTGTGACAGAAAACACTATCAAGGAACGGGCTAGTTCTGAGGATCATTTTCCCCCGTTTGATTTATGCTTGACAGATGCGAAAACCATCTCAAATACAGCTGCGTTAAGAAAAGAACACACAGGCGTTTCCATGGCTTTCATCTTGCTTTGTATTTATGTCATTATAAAACATGCTTTTGTGGCATGCATAATCAGGGGGCAGAACATCTGGTAAGGTCTTGTTACAGCAAAATGTCCATAAAGTTAAATAAGATAGTTGTTGTCATCTTTTTTTTTAACAACAACAAACAGCTGGATAATATTATGACTAGTAATAATGCTTACTGTGAGTGATACATGCTGAAACGATGGTTATAGAGTCACAAGATGGAGAGGCAGAGAGAGGTCACTGAATTTCTTGGTCGTGAGCTGGGGCAGACGAGGGTGCGACGGTGGGTACCTCTGAGCCGCCCTGCGGGACGCCAGGTAAAATGGCCTTTGTGAACCGCCAGCCACCCTCGAAATCACACAGGCCATTCCAGTAATATGCTTTATTTGCTCTTTATTTCTACATTTCCAGTAGCGTTTCTGCCCAAATGATTAAGTCGTTTTGATTCCATTTCATTTTTTCCAGTAGCCATTTCAGGAGCCAAGCACTTTATCTAAAGATCAGCTGCAGACCTGAAAAGACCGTCACCTCTTGCTCCCTCAACCCATCTCTGCCTTGAATGCTTGTAGACCAGTGGCAAGAAGAAAGGAATTATTTGCATTCAGTAAAATAAACCTTTCCTTTCTAATTTTCTTTCTAGCTCTTAATACTCCATGAAACTTCAGTGAAAAAACAATGAATTCCGGGTATGGACTGCTTACAAGTCTGATTCAGAAAAGAAACACGTACGTAGGGTACATGGATAAAGCCAAGTACATGCTGTAACAACCTGCTGAATAAATAAGTACCTGTGGTTCAAATCAGCAGCTCGTATCAGAAATGAGTATTAAAGCATTTACAAGCTCTTAATTATTTACCTTCTGCTTTACAAAATATCTGTATGTGTCCACTTGGTTGACGGCCCACATTATCCATAGGTTCTTCACCTACTAACCGCGATTCACCGGGGGCTGAGCCTGACTCTGAGGATGCTGGTGCATGAAGATGGGTTCTGCAGATGTGGCTGGCTGGGCGTCCCTCGCTGCATGGGTGACATTACGCAGGGTGGCAAGGGATGGGCTGACCCTGGGAGCCAGCCGGCGTCATCTGGGTACTGATTAAATGGATTAGTTCTTGGTGCTCACATTCCCCAAAGGCAACTAAATGCTCCACGTGCACCACCACGTTCAGAGGTATCTTCACGAAAGTGCTGCTAATTCCCGCTTAGTCAAGGGTGTGATGAGCTGCAATTAGGTAAATATAAGTAATTACAGTCAACTGCTGTTTTAGAGCAAACTGAGCTTTACCCAGTAATTGTAGGTATTACTGTTACCAGTATGCATACAGTGGTATGTATTTTTATGGTTATGAAAGCTTACAAGTAATTGAATGATAGATTATTGCCACTAGCCTGTATATCTGGGAGAAAACAAATAATTTTGCTGCTTTTTCATGGGTTCTGTTACAAATAGGAGAACCGATCACTCCATAATATTTAGAAAACAAATGGGTTCACCTTGCTGGAGAGTAGCATGTGCGTTAGGAGCGTATGCTCATGTAACCCAGCATCCGTAACGGTTGTGATGAACATATGCATTTGGCTTTATGGAGGGTTTTAAACCGATTGAACGGGCCTATGGAGAATGTAACATCATGCCCCAAAGAGCGGCGCAGCTTGCTGACCCCCTGCGATGTGCAGTGGGTGTGCCCCGAGCTTTGAACGCCGCCAAATTCAGCTCCCACCAGCACGGCCAAGCTCTGGGAATTCAGTTGTTATAAAAACTGACTGTTTGTAACTATGCTTTATGTTTTTATCGGGGTCATTGCACGTTTAAGTTGCCAGAGCCCAGCCTAACAGCCTGTCTGGATGGTGGTCTTACAGGTGAGTCCCGGGAGGTCTGGCACTGGTGGCTATGTCAGCTACGCTTCCCGTTAGCGCAGCCAGAGCCACGGCAGGGTCAGCCGTATCCTGATGCTGCGTTTGTCAGAGAAGGAGCTAACCTGGTGCCACAAACTTGTTTATATTGGCTGTTAGGTGGCAATTCTTTTGGCCTCTGGGCTGGATTTTATCTGGTTGAAATGGAAAACTGTATACCAATATCCTTTCGTTTAGCTACCTGTAGTATTTTACAGTACAGAAGGCAAAGAGACCGGCTGCTTGAATGAAATCAAATGTTTTCCAGATTCTGCTCAAGAGTGATGGTCAAGAGCCTTTGCTTGGTTTCTCAGACTCCACAGGGTAACAAAAGGCGATTTGCTGGGGACCCCTAAGCCCCCGAGAGAGCTCAGAGAGGGACCTGGGCTGGTGCACGCGTGGCAGCACGTGGGTTCCCTTGGGAGGGAGTGCTGTTAAGCTCCTCTGTGGCTTCCACCTACGGTGGTTCTGGCGCTATCTGCTCCCTCACATGCTCGGGTTTTTCATTTTGCCAAGGGCAGACCTGGGTTTTGAGGCAGCACGGGGTACACGCACTCAAAGCAGCGCAGGGAAGGACTCGCCTCTGCGATGCACTGCTAACTGCCTGCCTTACGCTGGCTCAGCAGGGCAGAGAGAGATACAGGTGGGAAATCACAGCCTGCCCCGTGCTGGGTCGGCTGCATTGGGATGTACTTATGGGAGCCTGCAGAGCTGCTTCACGTCTTCAAGGCCATAACCTCGGTCTGAGATGTCGGGATGACATGTGGCGGGGGAGAAGATGGTCCTGCCTTCCTCTTCTGCTCCCACACATTCATCTGTGCAGCTCCAGCCACACCTGGACAGGCTGTCTGCAATGTGCAAGGCTTTCACCGGAGAAACAACGAGCATCCCGTGCTGCTGCGCCGAATCCTATTTTGGCTAATATCTACGACAGCAGTCACATGCCGCGAGATCATCACTCAGGCCAGTGGCAGTCTGCTGAAAAACAAAGGGTTCCTTAATAGTCGAGATAGGAAGATAAGGCACTGCCGTGCTATTTAAAGCAGAGTATTTATGCCTGAATAAAGTTACTTCAATTTTGGAGCCGCGTGTTTGCCTGGAAAGCCGGTATTTGCATTCCACCCCAGGGACTGAAGCGCCCTTGCACACTTTCATGTATCTCCTTTCTTCAAAGTCATATGCCTTACCTACAGCTTCATTACTGCCTACAGCTACAACGTACAGCTCCCATCAATCGTTTTGTAGCTTTTTTTGATAAACAGCGGTGGCATGCACAGAGGCATACACAAGCTACGTCTGTACCTCATTACCCCACTTAAAATGTTGTGCGCTTCGGGACAGCCCTGTGAGTTAGGAAAATGGTGTGTTTTACAGATGGGGAGTTGAGACAAAGAGCGGGTGAGCGCCTTGCCTGGGATCCCACAGGATGTTGGCAGCAGGGAGTTGTATTTCTGTCTGGTGCCCTAACCACTGAACCATCCTGTCTCCTGCTTTCAGGCGAGAGAGTCTGAAAACATCATTGATTAGAAAGTGCTGGTGAAGAAAGGTAGGACCGACTAGACTGTACTGGGAGACATGCAAAAATAGACAGAAGACAATAAACAGCGTGATGTAGATTAGCTTTGTAAAACTTCGTTCTGCTTTAATAATCTAAGATGCTGTTTAGAACACACAGGCAAGGAGATGTCTGGTTTTTTAAAAAAACAAGATATGATTTCAACCAGATAAAATCCTTTTAATTAATCTGAAATTTTTGTTTATGTTTTGTGACGTGTTTCCATGTGCACGCCAGAAAGTCGGGGAAACGTGGAAATCGTTGACAACTTGCAGCGTTCACTGCTGAGATACAGCAGATTATTTCAATGAAGCCTAGATAAATTCTCTGCTTGTAGAAAACATTTGTTTGGTGGTCCCTTTCCTTTGCTTTGTCATCTTCCACTGCACATCTGGTTTGGGATGGAATAAATGAGCCCGTGCTTGAGAATCAGGTTGTTTATATGATGCAATATTTAAATGAATTTTGTTTTTCGTAAGTCTGGAAAAATAATTGTCATCTTGGTGGCACGGGTTACGCTAACGAAGACCTCCTGTTATCACGGGCAAGCTTGGGCTGCTATGGAAAACAGTTTTCTCCAAAACAGAGATGCATTTGCACTCAGTTGAACTGATGTGGGGACAAGGCTTCTTCTAAGGCTGCTCAGCACCAAGGTGGTCCCAAAGGGAATTTTGGAGTCTACCATGATGCAAGCGATGGGGATTATTAGTTGGAATAAAATCTCAAGACCTCCTCGTTCATGCACGTCCCTGGGAAACGCGCACGGATGGGTGATGGGGAGGCGCTGGGCTCTCTCCTGCCCCGCTGAAGGTGTGGGGCACGGGAGCAGCTCGGCCCCTGCCGTGGGGCTGGGTTCAGGGTGAGCAAGTACTGGGGAAGGGACCGATCTTGCGTATTTTCCATTTAACTAACCACAAGCAGTTTGTTTTCAAGCACTTCGGTTATTGCGCAGCGGTAGGAATGGGCTGCATCGCCGCGTACCTCCCATCGCCGCTTCCCTGACAGGCTGCGGGGCTCTGGGGCCGAGAGCTCAGCCCTGGCCGGGGAACCATCTTGTGCCTGGCTCGGTGCAGGGCCGGGTTGAGGAGCTGCAGATGCTGAAAGCGCCTGCTTGCTCTTCCTGAAACCCTGCCTTTAATCTTGAAAGACTGAAGGTATTTTCCCCAAATCTCCGGTTGCCTCCATGAGGTGTCTGCTTGGCTCCGAGCTTGGCTGATGCTCCTGGGGACACCAGCTCCTCTCCACCCCCAGCTTCTCCAAGAAGGGTGACGCGGCGTTGACCCCAAGCACTAATTACTCGTCTGTGAATTGGTACGATATTTTCCCGTCAGGTTTTCAAAGCTGCTGTGAGGTTTGGCAGCCATAGGCGGCAAGCTCAGGTGTCACCTCCAGCAATCAGACAATTTGTCGAGGTCGACGAGCTGCAGAAGCAGCGCAGTGAGAACGGGGTGTGGGGGGGTGTGATTTGGAGAACTCTGCCCAGGAAACCACAGCTTGGGATCCGTCCCTCTCGCCCTGCTGCCCGGCTCCCAGCCTGACGGCCCCGCTGCGTGCCTCGGGCTGGCACCACATGGGGAACACAAAAGAAATATTATAGCAGAGAAACACCCGCCTGCCTCCGCTGAGGCCCCGTGATGGGAACACAAAGTAATTTTCTTTTCCTTCTGAATTTCTTTGCTGCCTTTCTTTCCAAGGTGAGAGCGGGCGGTTGCGTACATGAGCGGACTTTTGGCCTCCGTTTTTCACAAAAATGCCTGTTCAGCCAGGAAAAAGCTGGAGCATGACTTTGAGAAGGGATTTTTTTTTTATTTGCACCTTCTAACATGGCATTTTTTCCATAGCCTTGCTGTCCGCTTCTGGGCCGGTGGTTCCACCGGAGGAAGCCTTAGCTGCCGAGGACACCCTTCGCCCCCGGGGGCTCCCTCCGTCCCTGCGCGGGGACTCATCCATGTCAGATGTCCCCGCGCCGGCTGCTCCCTCGGGAGAGCTCTGGGCGTCCCAGCTAACGCCAGGGGGGGAACCCCAGTGCTAAACAGGGGTATTGGCAGCTTCTGCTCTCAGGGGTTATATGGTCTTGGAAGAGGTGAAACCTCGACTTTCCAGTCACTTACTGGCCCGGGTAAGAGAAGAGCTGTGCAAATAAATGCAACATATAATAAAAGTGAAAGCTGTCAGAACTTGGTATTTCACACTCACTGTAAAACCGAAACCTAATTTTTTTTTGGGGGGTGGTGGTGGTGGTGAAAAAATTCATTGGCTTTTTTTTTTTCCATTTAGAAATGAGTTATTTTTGAATAAAGAGATGAGGCTTTGTTTAGAAATGAGTAAAATTTGTCCTATCTTTAAGCAAAGGGGATTTGCAACGGGAATATCTCGGTTTGCCCAGTGACATACGTGTGCGTGTTCCTATGTGAGAACTCTGCTCGACAAAACAGAAAACCGAAGCTGGGCGATGGCGTTTGCAGCATCAGCCAAAAAGGGATGGTGGAGATGCTCTGCAGGTATGCTTGCCAGCTGTTTGCCAAGCCAGAGAAGATATCCTTTTCTTTCTACACACTCAAATTGCATTTTTATAAATGTTTTTTCTTTGGGCAATTGGGCGGCAGAAAT
>NW_008824658.1:5589839-5613544 GCF_000699105.1 Pygoscelis adeliae
ATGAGCGTGATTTACGTTAGTGGTCTGAACGATCCGATTTGCTCTTCATTTGCACTATTCAACTTGGCAACGGCTCTCCTCCGTTTGCTCCTGTATATGTGACGGCAGAGCCCTGGCCTGCAGTGCCCGCACCCTCTGATCTGTGGGGCTGCTGCTTTTGGACAGAGGAGAATGTTTCTGCTGGCTTAAGGAGGAGCTAAACAAAGCCTGAAGTCAGACATTAATACATGTTGATAGTCGTCTTATTTTTCAGAATTACCCACAGGATTTTTTATCTTTCCATCTTTGAAAGAATATTATCTTTCCCGTACTTTTGCAAATCTCCTCGTTGTTTCTGCAAGCTCTCTGTCCTTTCCAGCTGTTCCCCTCTTTCCATCACGGCTGCAGCTTAATTTAGCAGAAGAAAAAAAAGTGGATTTGCTGTCTGCTCTGCGGTAATTATGGTGATCACTTCAGTTTTGCTCAGTGTTGCACTGCAGCAAGCTGTGAGCTAGCACAAGTATAACAAACAGCAGGCCACAACATGCATATGGATTTCTTAAGAATCTGGGTATTGTTGGGTTTTTTTTTCAAGTTGGGCTCCTCATGTTTTAGCTGGTGTTTTGGATGAGAGAGCTACAGTAACAAGATAACCAGCCAAATGTAAATGAGCCCTTAATTTTATTTGATCAGAGATGACAAAGATTATTAAATGCCAGGAAAAGATTTCTCCTCTGCTACCCATTTATTGAAAGACTTGCATTTTCTCGAACGCATCATTTAGGTGATTAATACAAAACGAAAGACAAATCCAGTATCTTACAATGTGTCATACTTGTAGATGAAACAGGTAAGTGAACCTGTTCATTCTCACACAGCTCTGACTTTAAGAAAGTGGCTAAGGAGCCTTTCGCGGGCATAAAACATCCCTTAATGCCAGTGTTTGCACAGGAAGCAAACCAAGGTAACCAGTTACAATCCAATTCCTGCTTATCAGCGCTGGTGCTGATAGATTTTATGGATTATCTGTAACCGCCCATTTTTACTGAGTTCAGCATTATTTAATGGACTGCCAGAATGCTGCTGAAACGTTACCTTGAATGTGCTGTAAACCAGTAGCTTGGAACAGAAACGTGTGTTGCAAAAGCAGCACAAGGGCACTATCCAGGCAGGTCCACAGCAATAGCTCTTAGACGGGGGCTCCTCCTGTGCTGGGGACGAGGGGCAGAGCAGTTTAAGTTGCCCCATGGAGGGTTACCGGCCCCACTCGGGAGCGACGGGTGAATCCCACAGCCCAGATTATGCTCCATCTCAGCCTGCGGGTACCAGAGGTGCAGGGGAGCAGGCACAGGGAAATGAAGATGAATGGAGTTTATCTACTTCTGGGGCGGGACATACAGAAATAGCTCATTTCACACTTACACCAAGCAGGTGTATTCCCTCGCTTTTCTGTTTATCACTAAACCACCGCCTCCTGGTGCTCTTGACCATAACACTGCCTAAATCAATTCTCATTCTTTACAAACAAGAAGTACTAACTATTTACTTCCAAACGCTGTTTTCAGTTCACAGTGGCCTTGTACTGGAGATGGGGTTCTCTCCTGGGTAGTTTAATTTCTGTGGGCACTGTCACCATCTAGTGGCATCTCGCTATTGGTTTGCAGGGGCAGCTGTGGCATTACCCTCCCGTGGGGTTTGCCCCATGGTCGCTCATTTCTCCCACTTATCAATACCGGCTTTGCCAATTCTCAAGTTAAAAGCCTGCAGGTGCGGTGGCAGCTTTATCCGGCAGATTTTCCCTCTGCCCCTGCTAAGGAGTAGCTCTGCCTGGTTGAAGGAGGAGGAGTTGTTCCACGGTAAGGAGTCTTTGGAAGGCTGGAGGGTTGTGTTTGAGGTGTTTTGAGTTCAGGAGGAAAAGCTTGTGGGAGAGTTTTCTGCTCTCGAACACCCAGGCTATTGCAAAGTGGGAATGCAGAGAGTTATGGCGAGCCAAAATAATCTCTGGCAATAACACAGCAGGGATGGGGGTAGGTGTGTGTTAATCATACAGCTGTGATTATGTTATTTACTGCTTTCCTTCAGTTCATGAAGGAAATGTACGGTGAAGACGCCCCCTGCTTACTGCTCAGGTCTCTGTGCCATCCCCTCCAGCGTGAAATTTTCAGTTCTCATGATCAAAGCCCAGCTCTCGCTTTCCTGTCTAATGCTCAAAAGTTTGAGATGAGCAGTGCTGTGTGTTCATCCTGGATTTCTCCCCCCTTGCCGTATCCTTGACAGGCCTTAGTGGGCTTCTGCGATGCCCTACGGGTGGGTGATGTGTTCACAGCTGCTCCTGTGTGAGAGCTGGAGGGTGACACCACATGCCGCGTGACGGTGCCTCGATTTTGCAGGTGTCGTTTCCACACAGGAAAGCAAGCAATGAACCCATAAATCAAAGCAGTAATTTCCCCTTGCCAAGGCTGAGAAGGGACAATAAGCAGGACAAGGGCTGTGGCACTCTGCCTGGTATTGTGGGTTTCTCAGAAATGATTTGCAGCCCTATAGCTCCCACTCGCTTTACATAATAATGCTGCTTTTGGGCGTTTCTTCCCCATGTGCAGCTTTGGTTTGAGCTGTCTTTAGTTGTGAGTCACTGGCGGCCCGCAGCCTGTGCATTAACAAGGAATACAGTGATCGGCTCTGTCGAAAAAGCAAAGCCTCGACTGGTCGATCCAGCTCGCTCTGCCTCTCCCACAGACACCGTGCAAAGCCCCAGGGGACCGAGCTGCTTGCGAGGTGCTCTCTCGCTCGCTTAAGAGAGGAAGGAGTCATAAGAGTAGTGAGGAAAAAGGCAAAATTGGACTCTCCAATATGGTCTGTGTAGCTCCCGCAGAGGTCCCTGCGGGACTCCCCGCAGCCGCCCCTGCTCTGCACCGGCTCTGGCTGCGTGCCCTTGGGTGCGTAGCTCGGTGTAGGAGAGACCTTCAGAAAACGGAAAGGCACACGGGCTTAACTCTAACTTCTCCTACTGCCAACGCCTGTCCGTGCAGCTGAAGGACCGAGAGGTCTCGGCTCCAGGGAGGCAAGAGGCGATGCGGTCAGGCCACCTCCTCGGGGCGAGCCTCATCCCCCGCGTGAAATGCCATCGAGGGACCCGTGCGCAGCCCTGGTCCGGCTTAAAACAGCCTTGCAACCTCAGATAACGCCACCGCTCGTGTCTCATCCATAGCACTGAAAACTTCATGTGGTTTTTCAGTTTTCTATTTTTAAATTTAAAAGATACCTTCCCCTAGCCATCTGCCTCTCCAGTCAGCAAGTGCCCTGTGAGCAGGGGAGAGAGAGAAAACAAGGAGTTATTCTAAGAAAAATGAAGGTAACCACATCTGAAAAGCAAAAGCATAACCCTCACAAAGAACAGAAAATGAAAATGACTGCTTTTAGACCAATTAAGCTCACTGTCAGTTTTTTTGTTAATTTTTTTTAAATTATTATTCCTGGCTGGAGCTTGGAGCTAATGAAGCATGGTGAAACAGCAAACGGAGAGCTTTCTTGAGACACCTACTAGCTCCTTCTGTGATAATTTGATACAAACTACTGAAGAGAATTGTGTGAGTTCTGGTCAAACTTTGAATTAAGTTATAAGAGCTAAGCGATTATGAATTTTATGCTGTATTGTATCTAGGACTTATAGGACAGCGAGCTGGAACCTGTGGGTTTTTTTTTTATTAAATGTGATTATAGTAGCATACATCTCTCTATGGAGCAGCCATACATTTCTGGCATTAACATATTTTTAATGGTGGGGGGAAAAGGAAAGAAATTAATAAAATTGTTACTGGGGAAGGTAAATGTCTGTAATTCTGGAAAGATCTTTCATATGGGAGCATTACTGGTGTCTCCCTGGAGCCAGGGTTGGATAAGTAGTTAGGAGTTTGTCTTGAGAGTGGCCCAAAACACTAAATGGCAGTTCTTCTCCCCAGGGTATATGTAGAGTTTCTCTTCAGCCCGAGTGGGATGTATGCAAATAAAAGAAAATTTTTGGCCTCCACTAACTTTACCTTGTGCTGTCAACACTGAGGCTTTGCAGCACGTTGGTGGAACTACAACCCTGTGGAAATCGGAGGTAAAGCTGTCGTCTTCACCGGGGTCGCCTCCTGCCTCCTTTCCTCCCCCAGGAAAGGCGCTGTGCATCAGCGTGGGGAGGGGACGGGACCTGTGCTCGGGCAGCGAGCGCACGTGCACCTCGAAAGCGGAGGGGGGCCTTTTTTTATTGCGTTGTCATGGTATTTGGGAGGAACGTGCATCTTAACAGCATTGATAGCACATTCATATTTATTCACCTCAAAATCTCAGCTTCAAAGGAAGAACTCGCTGTTCGTTTTCCCTTTATTGACGCACTTTAAAAAAAGAAAGCGACTGTATTCAGGAAACTTACTTTTGGGGTATTGCCAATTAAAATATTTAGCAAGCTCAGTCCTGATTAGGAGGCAGCAAACGGAGGTCAGTTTATCCACAGGTATGATCCTCAGCGCTGCGGGTATCGGGGCGTGGAAGGGGAAATCGTGCTCACCAGGCAGTTGAGGAGTATTAATCCTCAGTTGCAGCTCTGTTCCTGTAAGGTCCAAATCTACCTACAGGTTGCCTTAAGTACCTAAATAGCTCTTAATCAGCTGAAATCAGATACCTACCCCTTGAACCCTTCCTCACGGAAAGCCAAGTGCCAACAAGGGTTGGTGGGGCTCTCCGGACCCGGCAGGAGAGGTTCCCTTCGTCTGCTCACACAGCAGAGGATGCTTAAAGCCAAAATGTAATTAACTTATTGGTATTTGACCAGGATGCTGTGGTCAACTCTTGTGAGAGGTCATGAGGTCTCCACTGACCACAGGAACTTGGTTTTGCATCTCATGGCAGGTATGGTAAACCTTCAGTTAATGTCTCTGTATAATGCGTCAGGCTTTGATCTCTCTCTGTAGCAATCCTTTACGCCCAGCATAATAAACCGTGTCTGGTGCACGGGGAAAAATCCACTTACCTCTTCTGCTGACTTTGTCCAAAAGATGAATTGGACACCTACTCTGATACTTGCTTCCAAGTTTCTGATTCTTCTCGCTGGTGTGTTTTGAGTGTGTTTTGAGTTCATCTGTAGAGAAATAATGACTTAAATTTCATCTTCCCTCCCCATGAGAAAAGCAAAGTGAAGGGGATATGATATTTTACACAGGTGTTCTGTAGAATCTGTGTTTTATATCTTTTGTGAAAGGAAGTTTGGGGCTTTGGCTTGGTTTCAGTTGACATCTTACTACCACAGAGCCGTGGTACATCTCCTGGAGAGCTGGAGCACAAAGGGCTCGGTTAGGACTTGCACAAATGGGTAATGGACTTAAACCCATTAAATGCATGTTCTAACAGCGCAGGTCAAACTCGTCTGTGTCAGCCTTTGGGTTCCTCCTCTCTCATTCTCCTAATTGGGCCCATTTTCTGTTTAAATATAATTGGCAGAATTTTATGGTGTGAAAACAAAAATAAGGCAACTGCTGCTGAGATCTGTGAAGGCAAAACGTTTTCATGTGCTTTGGAGTTCACATAGCGCATCGTTTGACAGAAAGGTTTGTTGAGAGATGCGTTTTGTCGTGACCTGCTTTCGGCCGGCAGTTGGGAGGACAGGGGGCTGCTTTCTGCGACTGGGTGACAGAAATATGACTTTTCAGTTTGGATCATGTAAGAAAATGCGTGTAGTGATGCCCTGTGGATCAGTCAGGACCAAGCAAAAAAAACCCAAAACCAAACAAACCAAAACCCAGAGGGGGTAAAAACCCAATCCACTCTCCCCACTGATCTCTAAAAACTCAAAAAAAAAAAAAAAAAAAAAAAAAACCTCAAAAACAAAACTTCTTCCTTGTCATATTTTAGAGAGCTTCCTTGCCACAGTGCTTGTGAAAGACAAAAATAATAATAATAAAAAAAGACTCCATCGTCCCCCAACGCTTGGGGATAGGATTTTCACTCCAACCAAATCCCGGCTCATCAATTAAGCTGCACTCCAGCTTTTTGCCAAATGTTTGTTTAAAAATAATCTGCATGGACTTGATCTCTTTTAAAGAAGACTTCCCAGCAATTTACTGGGAAATTAAAAAAGAGGGGAGGGAGGAAAGAAAAGTGGGCTGCTTGGACTGCAGCAAACCTGGATGGGATCACCACCTGGGCTGCTGCAAGAGTGGACATAGATTCGTGGTGCTTGGTCCTGCGCTGGAGCAGGGCTCGGGCATGTCCGCGCCGGACATCCAAGCGTGTCTGAAAACGGGCAGCTGTCTCCTGCCTCTTGTTCTTGCTCCAAGGAAGGAGCAAGCTGTGCTGCAGCCACGCGTGGTCCAGCGTGTGGTCCAGCGCGTGGTCCAGCGTGATGCTGAAGGGGTTGCCACGGCCAGGAGATGCCTGCCCCTGACTCGCAGGCCCGCTGCCTGCTCTCCTCTCTGTCCTATCGGTTTTCTGCAAGGTATTTCTTATTCCACAATGTCCACTAAATCAGTCTCGTGAATGATTTATTTCTGTGCACTTCTGAGCAATTTATGGGTGTCTTGGGATGGTAAATCCCTGTTGTTTCCCGCTGGACGCATGTGTTGCATGACACACTTCTCCCTCTTCAGGAGTAGGTATTTCTAGGTTTCAGCATCTGGTCTAAAGTTCAGTGTGATGAGCTGAAAAACGTGTATTTTGCTCTTATCCTGAAAATACAGGATTACAATTTGCTGTCTTGGGGACTATTCCCAGTGGTGGATTTATACCTTTAGGCTTGGCATTTCCCGGGGACTTAATGGAGTGAGTTCCCCGTAACGGAAATATTCCTCTTAGGCATCTCTCCTAGAATGAGTCCAAGGGATAAGGCTGAGTAATTCCTTGAGAGTCCTCTAAAAACTCCAGCCAAAATATTTGGATTAAGCCAGCACAAATGGCTGTGAAACCGATGGAAGGTTAGAGATGGAACCCGCAATTCACAGTTTGGAGGAAGAGGGGAAATAGTGGGCATGGTGGTGTTGGGTTGACGGTTGGACTCGATGATCTTGGAGGTCTTTTCCAACCTTAATGATTCTATGAAATAGTCACCAGTTATTTTACAGGCTGGTCTAGGTGATGCGTTGGACGTGCCTTGGCAACTAGTGGTGTGGGGTTTTTTTTGGTCAGAGTGAAATTTGCTGCTTTGCCAAAGTCCTGAGCAATACCCTTTAATTTTCACAGTCTAAGGGGGATTTAAGTGAAATGCAGACCTTGCACTGACTTTGTCCGACAGTGAACTTCACTCCAAGTGAGCAGAGGGAATTGCTAGAGAGCCCTTATAGCTAAAGACTTGTATCATGTGAAGAGAGGCATCCAGAGGCTTTGGCCACTCCTAATGTACAGTTCAAACCCCCGAGAGTCCCTCCGACACCCAAGTATTGGAGGGAGTTGTAGAATTTAATATGACTACAAAGTTTCTGCTGGCTTTATAACCATCACATCAATAAGGATCAGTCAGTCCTATAGAACTCTACAGGATGCGTCAGGAGAGAATATAAACACAACTCCATGTTTTTGCAGCAGTTTTATATAAAACCTTGTAATGTTTTTATAGCTCTGCACTGCTTTCATCCCCATTGCATGAGGGTTTCTTACAGCCAGCGTTCTGGCAGCGAGGAGCTGAATGGCTGATGCAGGAGTTTTATGAAGTCATTACCCCTCTGTCTGCATCCCGTTGGAGTTGCCCATGAATTTGCACTCCCTTCTCAGATCTCAGGTGCTGGAGGCACTGCAAGGGCTGCTCTTGCGCAGGGTGATGAATTCTTAGTTGAGAAAAAGGAGAAAAGCTTGTGGAATATTTTGTCAGGTCTAGCTCCAGTTTCAAACTGCAGTAGCTTTGACAATGGCTTGGCACTCCTCTTGCTCTGCACAGATATGTCAACTGCCAGATTTGTTTTTATCATATGAGGAAACAAACTGTTTAATGAATGAAACCAGATGCGCAAGATTGTGCTGAGAGACCTACAGTCACTTTGTAAAGAACTCGAGCCAGAAACCTTGGAAAAGGCACATAAAAACATTCATGGAATTTATTCTTGGCAATTAAAGGTAAATGTGCATTATGCAGATATTCTCTTTTAACTGCACTGTACTCACTCCTTGCATTTCCACACAATCCGTGTGGTGTAGGACTCCAGCACGGTCTCTCTGTTCCTCACCATCCCGCGTAACTCATCGTGGGACGCTGGCCAGGAACAGGGCTGGGGGTGGTTCCCTGGGTGTTTTCTTCACAGAACAGAAAGATCCAGAAACACAAGTAGCTGTGAGAAGAGCAAGTCTTCAGACACTAGGTAGAGCAAATGCGAGTTAATTCTTGACATGAAGCAGGCCAGTATAAAAGCTTGCACAAACAGCTGGTTTCAGTTTGGACAATTCCCATTGACCTGGGTAGTTCCTCCGACAGGACCCACGTGGATTAGTCGGTACAGACCGCCTGTCATCCACCATGCAACCAGCATGCGTTGCAACATGTTATTCCATGAAACAAGCTAGTTAAAACGTCCTGAGAGCTACTAAACTGAAAAATAAAATGCCTTGTTAAAAATTGATTGAATCAGAAGATACCTTGCAACTTTACTGTACAGCCCAAATCACTTTAAACTTCTTTGATACTCATTAATACCAATCAGATGAGAACCCCATTGTAACTTAGGTGAGAGACTGTTCTGGTGTTTTTTTTAATACCTGAAGTTAAAGATTAACTCTTCTCCGAGTCTTACTTTCACCTTAATATGGCCAGTAACTGCTATTAGAATATGCTGCGGTGACGGACTTGACTGTCAGCCGAGGCGCGGTGCCACCGGCCCAGGTTAGCAATGGGGCAGCAATGGCATCTGGGACGGAGGTAGGATGGGTGAGCACGGCTGATGCCATTCCCATGACACGTGGGGACCAGCACAATAAACGGGAGAGCCAGAATTTTCCAGGTGAATCTGAAATGAAATTAAATCATTTGTGTTTGCTTTAATATAGGGATGTCTGATATTATCTGTCTACAGCATTAGTCTGTGCTGCTGCCTTTGAAGCTAATAATTGGCATTAGGGTGGTGTGTTAGTTTCCATGTTAGGCATGATTTTGGAATGAATTTCAGTTATCCAGACAAATGGGCATTTTCATGGTATTACCCACTACCACATGATGTTACATATTCCTCATCAGTGGCTGTGTTCAGGTTTGGGCATCACTGGGGTTTGGGGTTTTTCCTTAGTTAATTAAGAGTTGTGAGAAGGGCAAAAATATTTGGGGTGTTGGAGAAGAAAGGTTAAACCAGCAAAACACGGCAAGCTTGGCCAAGCGATGCTTAAGGTGGTCACGGCTTGTGATGCTGAAGGGGTTCAGCACTGGGGATGCCACCATTCATTAGTGCAGTGTGGGGAGCTGCAGTTAAGGGTGGGGAGAAGCAAAATGCAGATGAAATATCAGGATGTGCCCTTGGAAACGAGATCTTTAAAGCCCAGGTTAGTCCCTTGAAAACTACGTTGCTCCAAATCTCAGGGAGGTTTGGTAGAGAGCAATCCCAGCGGGAGAAAGGCAGGCTGGAGGAGCCCAGGAGCTCTTCACAGGCTTTGGTTCTTTGGTTTTGGGTGTAACTGTTGACTCCATTGCAATGGGCTTACATTAGGTATGAGTTGGATCTGGTTTGTGCAATGGCTTGAGTTTTTTGGATTACGAGTTCTTAGATGATGGCCACAAAGGAATTTTAATTAGGAAAGTAAGAAAGGTTCTGCTGGGAGATGGGCAAACCACGCTAATTATTGGCAGTGAGAAAGTCAGCAAAGAGCAAGCAATCAGGGAATTCATAGAGGTCTTACTGAGAATTACCTAAATGTAACTTTTAAGGATACCCGTGAAAGAATCTCTCACGAGGGAAAATGACTTAAAATGACAGTAATGTCCACTCCTGTGCTTTGTCCAGCATCCAGCTGTACTTACAAGCTTTAATGAACACACAGATGAGGATCAAGCTAGCAGTGTGGTCACCGAACACATAATCACCACAAATGTCGGGATCTCTGGAAGAACCCACCAGGGGATGCCGATTCTGCACCGGTGTCAGTGGAAGCTCCCGGGCTCTGGCAAGGCGATCGAGATGCACGGAAGAGAGCTAATCTGTCTTGCTGGGCAATGGATCCAAAGTCCTTTCACAAACGGGGCAAACTGCACAGTTTAAAAACAATTCTGTAGGAGTCTATATTTCCAAATGCGTCTCTCTTGAAACCAAATATTTACACATCAAAATAAAATGACCCTTTACGTTTTTTCTTTAGGAAATAGAGGGTACCTTTGTTCTCCTCTCCAAGATCCTGAATACCAAGTAACCTGGGAAGGAGATCATCACCATGCCAGCATAACACATCCCTTGCACTGAACTCTGAGTTTAAACTAACATGACCAACTTCACATGAGAATGCTCTTGGAGTAGCAAAGTGCTTGCTTGGCTAAATCCAGCCTCCTACTTCTGTCTGCAAAAACAAGAGCTGCACAAATTCTTCTCTGCCACTTCTGTATGTGACAGTAGGGTCCAAAAGAGTCACTCTGTGCTACTGATAAAGCTTTAACTTTTCTTCATAGGTGGTCAGTTGATGGGATAGGCAGAATTGCCACGTACGCAGTTAAAGGCTGGTATGACTACAGGATACCTTTACTGGTCAGGGAACGACACCCACAGCTTGACCTAGAAGACATGCCTGGGCTGAGCAATATGCACACCTACGGTCTTCTCATGGGAATAGTTCTTCCATCGTAAGTAAGGGCACTCCATGGCTTTTGTGGTATCGCGTGTTTCCATCTTGTGGAAGTATCTCGGCAGAAACATCTGAAAAGATCATACCCTTCTTGTTCCGAGTACCCTCCTCTGGCCCCGGCTGAGCTTTGGGTAAGACTGTTCCAGTAGTGGAAACGGGTTGAGCTTCTCAGCTGTATTCAGAAGATCAAATCTGATTTTCTTAGACTCTGTGACCTTGTTCTGCTCCCTGCTAAGGGTTACCTCTCCGTGTATCAGCAAACGGGGCTGCTACCAAAGGCATAGGAGGCTTGTCTGTAAGAACAAAACCAGTATTTGCAACAGATGCCTTCCCGAGAGGATCCGGGCTCTGACACAGGCACTGCACAGCCTCACGCTAACCGCTTGGGGCCAGACTGCCAAGGTATTTAAGTGTTGGTCACCTTTGAAAGGCTGGTCTTTAACCTCTCTTGATCTTGTGTTCAGAATGAAACAGGAGGGGTAGCAGGAATTTGTGCTTTCTGATGTGGATTTTCCTAATTAGTCCAAATGCTTCTATAACACGTACGGATGTTTAAGGCCATTCACAGCATTAATGCAAACTGCTTACTTGTAACGGAGTAAACAGCGTTGGACAGACCACAGTGCTAACACCAGCAGACTCCTGACTTGGGAGATTGTAGAAGGTTGCTCTCTGTGCCCAATGCATGTGGGAAGTAGGTTTTGCAATGGTGCAACTGCATATTTTACCGATGTCCGGTTGTTGACAAAAGCAGCAGTGGTAGGTGGTCACAAGAGACAGCATCGCACGCTGCTGCTGCTCGGGGGGGTATCGGATACCCACGTCTGTTACTCAGAGCTGCAAAGCCTTTGCTTCTCTCTTGCTGTCATGTGCATGTCTGGGATCGAGGGGCGAAGGGGCTCCCCAGGAGGTGGTGGTGGGGTTGGTACTTGGTGCCACCCTTGGACGTGAACCATGGAGCCCTGGCTTTGTCCAGCGCAGAGACCTGATGAAACAATGTTCTTCTCCCATTGATGAATGCTGCAAAGATCAAAACGAAGCAAGTCCCTTTGTAGCGGTGGCTGGTCTTTCGCTCTGTACTTCTTCCCGTCTGAGACTGTCACACACACTGAAGAATTGAACCACTTGGCCCTTGTAAGCACCCTGCCGGTAGGTGCTGCCTGTAGAAATAAGGCAAATGGCTTACCAGAAGTCATACTATGAGCTGGTAGCTCTCGACTTCTGTTACGAAGCGCATGATGCATCAGAAAAAGGCAATGGGACCTACATGATGTAGAAAGCAGTGATGCAGTGACTGTGTCCTAGCTGGTGAACGTCTACTCGGTGCTGCAAGCAGACCCTGGCAGTGCCAGCCTCAGCACGAAACCCGGTGGAAGCTTTTCTTACAACAGCAATTATTTGCAATGGATTTGGGAGGTCTGGTTTCAGTTCAAGCCCGCATACCCCCAGCCGGGAGTACTCTGACAGATGCAAGATATAGGTGCAGGCTGGCAAGAGATGAGGGGGGTGAAAGATGGTAAAAAAGGAGCTCTTGTCATCTTCCTGTTAGACACGTGTCTTGAGTCGGGTGAAGCAGCTGTAGCCTGATACACAACCGCACTTCTGTAAAGACTGCAGTTGTGTCCAGCTTTGCTTAAATATTTCTTGATCAAATTGAATGGAAGCTGCTCATTAGCTCCTAAAAGCCTGCAAAGACCACGTGCCATTTAAGTGTCAGCTAAAATCTCCAATCTGACTAAGGTAGTATAAAAGGGCCTCAGCAATTCATGAGCTAGTTTAAAGGGAGAAGGGGACTTGCTACGTAAATGAGGTATGTGGTAGATGTCGCAGACTGAAAACATTGATCTGTGAGGCTTTTCTCCATATCCTTAGAGACTGTATTACCGTTAAGCACAGAAAAACAGATAACTCCTTTAAGTAGTTAATTTGAATATACAGAAGCAAAAGGAAGAGTAGGAGGAAGATGTAGGTCAAGTGCTTCAGGAAGATGCCAGGCGAATGCTCAAAGAACAGCAAGATTGGTTTTTACCAGTGTCAGAAGTAGCTGCGTGCACTTCAGCTGTTGGTATGGCATTCATTTCGCTCCCATTAGAGGGGGAAAAACAAAAAAAAGCCAAAGGCAAATAAGTAACACTCCGTGGTGGTGGTGCTGTGCAATATGGGGGCACCTCGCTACAGCTCGTTGGTGTCCCTCCGTAAAGTGTCACACTCGTAACCTGGACTGTGCTGCCGTCCTCCCGAGCCATCTCCGTCGCAGCCTGGCTCGACCGATCATTGTTCCTGCTTGTAAGAGCAGAAATAGCTGAGGCCAGAAAAGAGTTGGAGGGAGAAATTGCTTTCGCTTTCCTTTTTAGTATGGTGAAGGAGTAGGATTTTATGATTGATTATTTCCCTGATTTCAGAGGTATTAGAGGATGTTTGTGAGTCTGTATGAGACTGGGGAAATTTGGGAGGCTGGGCAAAATCTGCTACTAAGTCACTTTTTTCTGAGAAGCTGAACAAAAGGGCCTTTAAATCTTGTGGGACCATCAGACTGACCCAGGAAAAAAAAAACATCTCAACTATAATGGCAAGGATACGGGCAAGCAGTGCTTCAGCTTTGCTGTTTGACCTCCTCCAGCCCCGCCGGCACCAGCTGCTTGCTTTGTCAGAGAATACAGGGGTTTGGATCCAGTTTAATCGTGCATGGGCTGTGCCTCTGCCACCCAGCTCACGTGGTCTGGGCTGGCAGGCTTAGCCTATGGAAAGCTTCGCCAGTGCGACAATTTTATTTGGGGGCTGGAGAGACCTGATGTTCGTAAGGGAACTCTGCACAGACACTGCTGCCTTTTGTGAAGAAACCCACTGAACAGCCATCATTAAAAGGAATTATTTTTGCTTAGTCTGACTTAAATTAAAAAAAAACCCAAAAACCAACTCCTTGCCATAAAGCTAAAAGCTTTTAGCCTCTTCCTTTTAATATGACGCTGTTCCTGAAAACGGTTGCAAATGTGACTTTGGCACACTGCAGTAGCCGCTTCCACCGTGCGCTCCTTGCCCACATAAAGAGTACACGATTCTTCTTTCGAGAAGGGGAAAACCTTGCGTTATTTCTCCTGTGACCTACTTGGGTCTGAGAGGCTCCACGCAGAGCAGCGCTCTGCACCTTCGCTTTGATGCTCTGCCGGTCCTACTGCTTGTTTTGGGGCATGTTGGGCGGTTCTTGCCAGCCCTTCAGTTGCTTGGTCTCAGCCTGGGCTGTCCTCATGGCATGGTCTCTGGCTTAGACTGCTGAGTGCGGGCAGAGGTGTGAAGAGTCAGGGCAGGAGATGTAGCAGAGCCAGCCCCATGGCTAGAGGCTTTGAGCTGGACGGATAGTGGGATGGGAGGAACAGGGTGACCTCCCAACCGCTGAGCTGCCCCATAAGAGCTCATTTAGGGCAAAGGAACTAAAAGAAAGAGAAAGGAAGACCTAAACTAGGTCAAACTTGGCTTCAAAGAAGAACCAAATGTTAATGCCTTATGTGTGATCTGCGCTGGGAAAGTTCACAACCCGTTTCCACTTTGGGGTTCAAAGGGTAACGTTATGTGCACCGCACATGTTCACAGCCGAGCCGCTGCTGCAGATGATCTGTGAGAGCCTGTGAACAGGGCACCTTCCAGGAAGGCTAGGGCATGAAGGCTGGTGTTGGTGCCCATCTCCAAAACCAGTCTCAGAAGATGTCTTTTGCATGCTAATATTAAGAAAAAAGAAAAGTGAATTTACCCTTTCTTCTCCCTGGTTCCCCTGCACGCTGCAGACTCAAACAAGGAAAAGCTTGCAACCTGGGAAATGCCATCCATGGCTTTGAAAGCGATGAATGTGAGTTTTACTCTTTGGGGAATTTCTAACTTGTCATCTCTGAATTACGAAGTTAAACTCAGAGCAGCTACAGGGATACCCACCAAATGTGGGCAGCCGGCAGTGCAAATCTTACCGGTCCTAAAATGGGAATGAATTAATTTCTTTAACTCATGCCTCCATCTACTGAGAACTCGTTGAAGGAGAGCTATGACAACCAATCTCCCCAAGGGATGCAGGAAAGCTGAAACCAAGTGGTGTTTTCTCCCCAGAGCGTACAAAGCTGTTAATTGGCAGGATATACGGCGCTGGCCATAATTTTTGAGGGCTTTGCTCATTTTTTATGGCTGTTCTTAATCACATTCCTGCACTTCATAGTTCATCTTCTTGCTGAAGTCCCAAAATTGATTTAAAAGGGGACAAGACCTAATAAAATCTGGTGATGTAAAAATATCAGCTGGTAATCACAAGCTCTAGGAGTCATTCTCGCTTCATCCCATTTCTCACTCTAGTGGAGGTCTGGTTTTGTCCACTTTGAAGCATTTTTCTATACCTCAGCAATAAAGGCAGACTAAGATTTTTGTCTCTACTGTGGTGGAAACCAGGGAGGGGACTGCTGGAGCTGCAGAGGGCAGCTCTGAACTCAGCAGAGGAAAAAGCGAACAGGCATCAGCTCCGCTGGAGCTAAATCCCTGTAGAAATGTGGCCTGTAGTTGAAGAGATTCAAGCAATACTTCACAGCGGTGGGTGTTTGTGGATGTGGAGCCAGTCAGACCATGCCAGGCTGTAACGATTCAATGGATTTAAAACCTTGCAGTTAACTCAGAGTGGTGCTGAAGGTACAGCTCTTTGAGGAACACCTGCCGCCGCTGGAAACGAGCAGCACAATTTCATCGGTGCGCACAAAATGAAAGAGAAACTATGTCCGAGTTTGTGAGCAGCCTGCCAAAACCTCCCCAAACTTGCAGTTTTATGCGGACTCCAAGCTCTCCACCAGGAGATGAGATTTTTGCAAGAGAAGACACCTGAGGCAGAAGAGAGCAAGGCTCCTGAAGTCCAAGCCAAGCAATGTCGCCTGTTGCTGCACCGAGCGGGCGACTGTCACAGCTGGAGCAACCTCAGATGGAAAGAAGAAAGGTGTGATCCCAGCCTGGGTGAAGGAACCCAGCCTGGGCCAAGAGGATGGAGACAGCCAGGCTTTTCAGAGAGGGGAGAGACACCATCACAGCAGGGATGGAGTGACTATCAAAATATGAATGCAAATGGGGTATTTATGGCTTTCAGGCTGGCAAGTGATGAGCGCCTTAATGTCTTGCCAGAAACAATGCTCTTAATGTTAAAAGAAAAGCTGCAGGCCATGGTAAGTGAGCAAGAAGAACTCAAGGCTTTCAGGGATAAACTTAAAGAAATATGAGAGTAGGTGTATAGGGAAATGAGAGATAACATCTTCAGTTGTTTCAGGGAAAAGGGCAATCATTTGGGGGTTGAAAGTGAGTCGAACTGTTCATCTTATTAGTGAAGAAGCAGGGGATTAAATGGTTTAGCCACCAGCATGCACACCTGGTGTCTTCCAGGCCCTATGGAAGGTCTCAGCAAACTGCAGAATTTGAAACAGCCAAGGGAAAAATCAGGTCACACCCCCTAGAGCCAACCCCTCGAGGTGGCTGAAGACACCTGTGAGAGAGCGGCTTAGGCAGCAAAAACTGAGTACTGCCTGTAGTGAAAGTCTTCGGGGAAGGAAAATGTTGATCCATTCTTCCCCTGTGTCTTGTGCTTTGAGAAGGTGTTTCTTGGCATAGTAGGTGGACTACAACAATCCTGCGTGAGATGTAATTGCCTCCACGAAGGATGAAAATACCCTGCTTTATTGCAGGGTAAATGGGAGCATGAAAGAGCAGTTATAGGTAAATATGGAAACTTGTTTGGACGGATTGGACACAGGCAAAGAGCTTGTGTCACAGCTTTAATGAGTTTTCGGGATTAGAGGAGCCCTGGGCTGCAGCCCGGTCCCTGTGCCCTCGGCGCAGTGTGGCTGGCACTCTGCCCCGCCGGCACAGCTTTACCGCCCCGAGTGACAGAGCCCAGCCCGGCCACGGATTTGGTTCTCAGCGAACCTCCCAAGGTGGCAGCCAGATTTGCACCCCTCTAATACCCACCCCAAAAATGCATCGGAGCCCGCTTTTCTGGGCAGTCACTCCCTGCCCTGCCCTTCCTGGCTTGTTTTTTCTGCCGTTAGCTGCTCTGGAGCATGCTGCTCGCCCCATTGATTTTTTAATAAGCTCTTGAGGAAGCGCTTCTTTGCCAGCGCTTGGCAACGAGTGTCGTGGTTCTCCATCCCTTGCCGCCGCCGCCTAAAATGGTCTCGAGCCCATCGGCACAGGAGAGGCTGATGGCTCCGCGGCGTCTCCCTGCCCATCTCCTCCCCAGCCCAGACGGGAAACTCTGCAGAACTCGTTCTGCATCCAAGTGACAAATGCAGCAGTAAGCGTATTGGCACAAGACATTTCCATTTTTGCTTTAATGGTTATTCCCACATCCTCCTTCAGTCCGTGCCCTTCGAACCCACTTCCAGTAATTAAAATGGTAATCCCAGCGTCTGCCGTTCGTTTGCCGCCTTTGGGACTTTGCCCCTATAAATCCTACGCGACCCCAAGGCTTTGATCTGCATGTATGCTCTTCCCCCGGATAACGATCCCAGAACATCTTCGATTAATGTATTTTTAAAAATCTTGGTTTTTCTTCAGATTTAAGCTATTTAGTTTAGTTATTCTAGTTATAGAATCGTTACATTATTTACTTCTTAGCTGTTTGGTTATTCTAGTTTTGCCAGGTGTATTTTTTGTATACTTGCATGAAAGAGGGTACGGATTTGAACACAAGCCTTGCTACTATATTTGGGAAATTTGGTTTGGGTTTTTTGGGGGGGTCTGGGTTCACATCACTCCTAAGCCCGGGGGCGGGGGGGCGCCGCTGGCAGCCTGGGGCTGTCGGGGCTGACTGTGCCGGGGAAGTACCACGTGCCTGCCCAGCCTCGCCGGCGGCCATCCTTGTGGCTAACGGGCCTCACACCTTCCTGCGGATTTTGTTCTTGTCTGACTAGCACAGGACAAGCCAGGCAGTGAGGTTGCTTCCCTCAACGTTATTTTTTATACTTCTGTGGCTGCTTCTGCCAGCAGGATGCATACAGCGCATCCAAACCTGCCCTACAGCCCCATTAAATACTGTCCTGCTATCCAGCGTGGCTCTGCCGCCTCCTGTTCCTCCACTCTCCATCCCAAGGGTGAACTAGGATAGAGCTGTTACTCTGCCATCCTTCGTGAGCACTAAATATAAGCCCAAGAAATACCATATAATAAATAAAACAAATTATTTATCTTTCTAAAGATTGTATTTTAGCATATTTTATGAGTTCTGTCTTTGTATAATTACCTGCAGAAATATTGGCGATCAAAGTCTAAAAATGCAGAGTAACAGCGGTCTAATGGTCTGTGCTGGCAGGGAACAGGGTGGTGGCTGTCCCGCTGCGTGGCCCTGGGCAGCCGGTGCCCTTCCTCTGGGACGTCTGTCCCCCCGCTGTCGCTACAGGGGTGACATGCAACTAAGTTATGGCCTGAAGTGGCTGAAACCAAGTGTCAAACGTGCTCCCAAACTGCCCCCGGGCTAGCGTTAACATCTGCTGCTTAATGGGACCTTTGTCACGTCCATAAAGAGGAATTATTCTGTTTATTAGGTGCCTCGTTCAGGGCTCGGCATGCCAAGTGTTGAACTTGTGGAGGAATTTCCTTCACTAAAGCTTTCAATCAAAGTTTAAGACCGAAGATCAAAAAGAGGCTTTTGGACAGAAATAAAACACTTTGATCAAAAGAGAGTAGAAATTGGTAGCACTGATTATAATCAATGAAATAAAGAGGCTGATGTGTATGTGCACGTGTGTGCATGGAGTCTGAGGGCAGTGTTTATTGTCAACTTCTGCCTTATTCTTTCATAATAATTTAACTGTATTTCCGTGCTGTGACTGACGTTTCTCAAGGCTGAGAGGAAAATTGCCTTTTCCTTCTCTAAGGTTGAGTAGATCAAAGAGCAGAATTTCTTCCAAAAGAGGAAACCCACATCCTTACAGGATGCTCTGCGAGCTGCTATTACTGTCCTGCTTGCTGGACTTATTCCAGGCTGGATGCAGAAAGGAAAACAAATCTCTGCCGAGCTCTCGAGACCAGCATCCCCGGGAGACGGGCTGCTCCCGGTCTCAGCAGAAGTGCCAGACGTCGGGTAATGCTTTGGCCTGTGCTCGGGAAATAATGTCTGCTCCAAACCCCGTCGGGATCCATGAAAAGGCTGCCCTGAGCTCAGCTTAGTGCAGTGAAGCATCTGAACTATTTTCTCACCTGTGTCTGAGCAAGTAGGTGGAGGTTTTGCTCTGATCTTCACTCCAATGGGGAAGGGAAGCCCTCCTCACCTCTCCCTCATGGGCTTAATTTGCAAAATCTTTTGCGCCATCGTTTTGCAGCATTTGCACCCTGCACCTGCCTTTATTTTTGTATAAACACCAAACCAGAAATTTTAAGGGTTCTTGGCTCGAGTCACCCACTGATCATCCCTGCAAGGCTCAGTGGCCCCAAGGGAACCAGCAACCCTCATCACCAGCTCTAGAAAATATTTCTTTAGGAATAAACCTTTTTCTTAGGTATTTCTATAAACGTAAAGCAGGCTGGAAAGGAGAGCTCGCAGCCAGCACTTTGCAGGAGATCCTTGGCTGGCAAGTGTGAATTGTAATGACCATAAAGAGCCCCGTTCCGAGGAGCCTGGAGCAGATGTGGTGACAGACTTTCTCAGCAGCGTGGCACAGCCTGCTCCCCCGACAGCAGGACCCGTGCCCTCTGAGGAATGCTCCTTCGCAGCCGAGCCATCTCCTTTCATCTTCCAGAAGAAAAACCCCTCTTTCCCAGAGCAGCCCCCCAGCTTCAATTGCAAATGGCGATTTGTCTTGTGCTAATGCAGTCCTCCCGTTCCTGCAAGGGATCGATTACAAGTGCACTTGATACCCAGCTTTAATCTGATGCCAGGACTTGCTCACAGGGCTGTGAAAGGTCTTTCCTCTTGCAGGCTCCTGAGCATGTAATCCTTCCTCTCGGGTTTCTGATATTACACCCCTACTATTCTTGCTAGTCAGTTGTTGGCCAGTGCTAATATTTTGAGTTTTTTTGAAGAGGAAAACCCGTGTGTTGTGAAATTGAAACGAGAACTCTGGCTATTCCTGTGTAATGCCAAGGACGGGTCTAAACCCCCAGTGAGGTGGGAAGGACCCACCGGTCACCTCTGGTCCTCTCCGTGGGTGCTTTGCTTCTCTGCGGTACTGTGTGGGAAGGAAACTAAAAAATGCAGCTCGTTGGCACGGGCTGTTCTTCCCTGAACCAGAGGTGTCCCCTTCTGCCATGGGAAGGAGTAGCTCCAACGGAAAAGCTGAATATAAGATAATATATACTCCAATGAGCACCCTGTGTACACCCTTCTGTATGGGTGTACCTATCTTATTTAGGACATCCAATAATTTAATGAATGCTATTTATTACATTAAACAGGTAAAATTATTCTACTGTCCAAGTCCGACGGTAGTTTCCACTGTCTCCTTCAGTGCTAATCACGGTTGTATCCACTCAGCAACAGCAGAAACAGTTTGTCACAACGCTTAGAGAAGATCTCGTTTATATACTCAGTTTTATCTGAAGGAATTTAAAGACCTGTAGCCTAAACCTACGTGTGCCCTATTTTATTGGGTACTGAAACTACAGCTGCGTTTATAGCTGGGGATGCGGACGGATAACCCAGCCACATTTAGGTTTGATCTCATGCATTCGGTTTAACTGCACAGAATAAACACTGTAGTTGATGAACAGATGTTCTTAATTTTGGTGGGTTTTTTGGGTTTGTTTTTTTTTTTTTTTTTTTTTTAAATAGTGTTACGTTTTGTCTGTATTTGCAGGATTATTCAGGCAGCCTAAATATGACTTGATTAAATAATCACTTAAATAGAACTGAACCACTTGCATTTTTTTGGCAAATATCAATCCAATGTGAATATTTTGCTGCCAAGCTCCTGTTTGCTTCCAGCAGTGTTCTAGTGCTCAAACTTCATTTGTGAAGATGACAAAAACAAGCACCCTCTTAGCTCCAGCAGTTCTTCTTTGCCAAGGTGAATTTTCCTTGAACATTTTACATGGCTATGAAACCTGCTGCCGTGCCAATGACGGCGGTCAGCGGCGTGCCTCGGCAGCTTCTTCCTTCCCCGAATCTCTCGTCCATCACTGCAGCTCCCTGGCAAACACGCCGAGGATGAGCCACGACTGCACTTTTCATACCTAGCTAATCCGTTGTGCGAGGGCTGGTTTCTCTTGAACGAGTTTTCGAAGTGAAATACTGGATATCTTCCTTTTCTGACCATGTCCTTGCCCGGGAACACCCGGCGGTGAAGCTCAAGCTGTGCTCGGTGGCTCTGGCCATCAGCATCAGGCTTTGAGGCTGCATTTCGAGACGGTGAGCTCAGAGTGACCCACTGCACGCCCACCCCCTCTCCCGTGATCCAGCCCCACAGGGGCGGGCAGGCGCCACTGCAAGGTGCTTCGTGTCTCTCTGCTCCCTCTTCATTGCAAACACGTTTCCTGGCGAGGCTGGAAAGGTTATTTCTACTCTGCTTTGCAAATAGGTTCAGTAGCCAGTGGCCAGAAAAATCTCTCACCTAGAGGCCAGAGTCTGCCATCCCCCCTGCTTGTACCTTATTTGATGAATAGGTTTTTTCCAATTCTATTTAGCAGTCTGGTCCTGGACAAGCGAAAGAAGTGTTATACTGTATTGCTAACAATCATGTTTGCAGCTCTGTAACCACAATGTGGAAGACTTATCTGCCAAATTAATACCAATGCTTCCTGAATTTAAATAGCCTACAAATAATGTTTTGCTTGGCATGTATTTATCACCTGTTTATCTTACATACCATATCTTTGCTGCTTCTCTAATGCTGCTTTCAAGACAAGATAATCATGTATATTTAGAAAATACTGTGGCTTGTGAAAACTTTGGTTTTGATTTTTCCTTCTCCTGAGAAGCGAAGAGGGCTGTCATGTCCTTCAACATCTGCCGAAAAAATGCATGCCAGGAGGGCATGGCTTCAGCTTCTTTCCTCTTTTCTTCTCTGAAGATCTCTTTGGTACCTGCAGTCACAGCTCCTTGCACTGATGCCATGCTTGATGCCTCTGTGTCACTCACCGCTTCCCCGTGGTTACTGATATAGTCCGTGCTCTGTCCTCAAAGAAACAACTATTCCAGCCAGCCTCGCCTGACACATTAAATTTCCAACTCTCCCCAAACAATTCAAGTTGTAAAAGCCATGACATCTGTTTTGACAGCCCGCACCCAAGGCTGAGGGTGCCTATCACCTTCCCCTCTCCCCTGCCCGGGGAGGTGCACGTTTGCCTCGGCAGCGTGAAGATGAGGTTACCGAGACCACGGGAGTTTGTGCTCTTGCAAACAGCTCTGTTTGAAGCAGACTACTGGTCCAGGACAGGCGCGAGAGAAAGCGTTGCAGCCTTTGCAACTTTTGTTTGGAGTGAAAAGGAAAATATACAGTGACGGAGAGGCTCTTGGCTTTGATCATTGCTGGTTACGGGAAATAAAAACATAACCCAAAGGGAGTGAGTGAGGGGCGTAATAATGTCAGGTCAATCTCTTTGTTATTCTCTGAGATCAAAAGAAGCTGGAGGAGTTTAGCTTTTATTGCCTTCCCCTTTTGTTTTCTGCTTTTTGGCTTTCTTCCTTAAAAATCAATACAGCCCTCTCTGGGCTTGTAACACTCCCGCCCCCCCCACCCCTGCTAACCCCGAGCCCACTGCAGACTGTGTGGCACGGCGCTGGTGTAGCACACCGATCAGGGATGCCCATCACTGGTCAGCCTGCTGGGTGCTGCTTCAGTAGAAATACTAAAATAAGCCTTTCTTCTGTGCTTTGAACTGGGATTTATTCTCTCAGTGGAGCTCACCCTGCCGCGTTGATGAAGGGTACTTGGGTGCAGCCAGGAGAGAGCCTGAACAGGGTTCCATCGCGCCAGAGAGGCGCTGATCCTCTCAGCATCCATCCACAGAATTCAATTAATAACATCTTTTTCCTTCATTACCAGCTATGGTGGGTTTTGTCAGCATCACAAAGGATTGAGCCTGGTGCGCTGGGGAAAACCGGCCTCTGGGCTGGTTTATCTTGCTAGGGCAGAATATAAACTTCTGCGGGTCCATATCTTGATTAAGTAGCTGAGCAGTGCCTGGAAACTCCAGGCGGGTGATGGACTGGACAAATGGGAATGGGAACAACTAGCGACCTTTCTGACCTGAGCCATCTCTGCTGGTCCTCCAGAATCCCTATCACCGCACAGCCACGTTTTGAACCCGCTCGTCCCTCTCCCTGTGCTTACCCCAGGGTACCTCCAGCCTGCCTGTCCTGGCTGCAGCTGGGCTGGTTCACGTGGTCACTGTCGTGGCTGCGTGTCCCAGAAGTTATGGATCCTCAAGGATAACTTGCACAATCAGTTGGTCCATACTCTGTTTCGTGAAAATAACCGGTTAAAACCACTCAGCTGTTTTTAGGAGTTTTAAAGAGATTCAGATCATCTTGAGAGAAGGAGGGAGCAGTGACGTGTGTGGGTATGAGAGGGCTAAGCACCCAGGGAGGAGCAGGGGTGGTGCGGCACATTCTGGCTCAGCTGCGGCCAGGGCAGCGCGTGGGCTTGTGCTGGTGGTGCCTGCCCGCAGCTCCTGGGCTCCCACCCGGCAGCAGTCCTGCTGCTCAGTGTTGGGGGTAAAGCCATGAGGCCCTGCAACGCCCCCCCCCCCCCAAGCGGTGTGTGGGTGATGCGTTCATAGAATTGTAGAATAGTTTGGGTTGGAAGGGACCTCTAAAGGTCACCTAGTCCAACCCCCCTGCCGTGGGCAGGGACATCTTCAACTAGATCAGGTTGCTCAGAGCCCCGTCCAACCTGACCTGGAATGTCTCCAGAGACGGGGCATCCACCACCTCTCTGGGCAACCTGGGCCAGTGTTTCACCACCCTCAGTGTAAAACATTTCTTCCTTATATCTAGTCTCAATCTA
>NW_008824658.1:5615146-5619377 GCF_000699105.1 Pygoscelis adeliae
GATGAAGATATTAAACAGTACCGGTCCCAATACAGACCCCTGCGGGACGCCATTCGTCACCAGTCTCCATCTGGACATTGAGCTGTTGACCACTACCCTCTGGATGCGACCATCCAACCAATTCCTCATCCACTGGACAGGCCACCCATCACATTTACACTGGTCAAGGTAGAAACTGTTTATTATGATATACAGATGCCCCATGGAGCACCGGAGCTATGGAAGCATCCCCGATGCAGTGTTTTCTGCGGTGGAAACAACCTGTCCTCTGACATGGGAACAGCAGGCAGTAAGGGCTTGCCTCTGAGCAACACAACTTGGTTTGAGTTTATAAGCGTAAGAGGCAGGAAGATGTGTTTCCATAGTGTGATACTGAACAGCAAGGTGTCCTTGCTTATTTTATCATTCCATCAGCGTGTTCTTGACTGATTATGAATGAATTCCTTGCAAGTTAACAAGCTGAAAACATTTTTGTTATTAAAGAGGGCCACATCAAACCCTACCGAACAAATACATCTTGGACCTATGGCTAATGAGTTTTTCAGCTATTCAAACATGATATGCGATACAAATGAAGCTGCAGCTGAATTAGACCTAGCTGCTCATGTAAAATTCACAAGCTGCAAATGAGCAGCAGGGCAATTTTTTCTCACAGCTTCATTTTAGGCAGCTAAATTCTTCTGGGAGGCAGACGGGAAAATGGCAGTTTTGCAGACTTTAGCTGTATAAATGTGCTTAATGAAAATAGTATTTACTGATCCCATTTTATGAAGGAATTGAATCAGAAGCATACTTTGAAATGCAGAAGGGCTGATCCTCCCATCTTCTCACCGCTAACTGCCGTGCAAAACAAGTGTAAAGCTGCACCCCCTCAGAAGGAGCACAGGGCCGAGCATGGTGGGGAGCCCGGCCCCATCACTATAGATGTCGTCGGTACCTGCAGTGAAACCCTGCTTTGATTTATTCCCAGTTCATTCGGTGTGAAATAGTATCAGAACTAGGGTCACGGCTATATCCATTAGTGACACAGGACAGAGCTTAAAAATAATCCTTTGGCTGACACGCAGATTTATATAACAAAGGGAGGGTCAGTTCCAGATTTTCCAGCAAACTGGTGTTGAACAAGCCCCTCCGAGTGCTCAAGACCTAAAGCTTGTGATGGCAAGGAACATTTAGACGGACCTTGTATCTGAACTGTTTGTGGCATTATTATTTGTCAAATCTGTTATTATGGATTCCCTTTTATTCCATTTTCACCTGGTAAAATAAATTAAGCTGTAGCATTACCAAAAACCATGGGCTGCTAAAATAAAAGAGGGAACTGACATTTAGAGCATTTTGGTGATTTCTTACACTGTTGAAGGAGTCTCTAAAATTTAAACCAAAGTCACAAGCACAGACTTTCTCCCTTGAGAACATCTAGTGTAATCCTTCAGCTCATCTGGCACTCGCCAGAACGATCTACAACTCGTAGCCTGAACGCAAAATAGAGCCCAACAGAGCAGATGACACCGATGCCCAGCTCCATACGAGGAGATTTGCTGCCATCTTTTGGTAGCTGCATGTTCCAGAAAGTCATGAAAAATTATCTCTGCACAAGTACTAAACACCTTCTCCCTCCACTCATCCTTAGCCCACTTGCGGCATCCCCTCAGCCCCTACTGCAGAGGCAGCCCGTGAAAATTAATCTCAACCATTGGTATCCCCAAGGAGACCCTGAGCACCCCGAGCGTGCCTGCGGGGCTGGCAGGGCTAAGTGCAGGGCTGGGGGCCTGGGTGGTTTCTTCTTGGTCTTGCTGGTGAAGGGGAAAGGCTCAGGCAGAGGCTGTGGGGGTGAAAGCCCAGAAGGAGGAATCTGAACACTGAGGAAAACCAGAAAAGTCAAAAGCAGGGTAAACAGCATGTGTGCAAGGTGGATTTTCAAAAGAATGTGGGGAGGGCTTGACTGCTGCGTTGTCACTGCTGCTGCAGGTACCAGTCAAACGTTTCCCTGGTCTCACAGCAGAGGGGACATCCCGTGAACCATCCGGCCCCCCACCTCCATCAGCACCTGCAACAGAAACGGGCAGGCAGCAGCACACCAGCCCTGTGGTTGCGGTCATGTCACACGCCGGCCGTGATGGATCTCTGCCTGCGTCCTGCCCCTGACCACGCCGCAAGTCCTTTGTGGTATAAAAATCTCCTGAGCTACAGAAAGGCTGTAGGGAACAGGCTGCAACCTCTGAGTGCCTGCAGGTAATAAGAGAGTTTTTTATGCCTGGAGGTAATAAAAAAATATATTTGAGAAGATGGGGCGGCAGCAGGGACGACGCTAGGGGAGGGAGCAAGGCGGGGAGGCAGCGCCCTATAAATCACGCTCGTCGTTGTGCTATTTACCTTTGCGGAGGGCAAAGAGCTGGGGTTGCACTTTGGCAGGGGGCAGGTTGAGGAATTGCTGCTTGGGATGCAAGTGTACCCTGTGGCTGAGCCAAAGGGACGATGGGGGATGTCCCGTGGCCCTGCTCCCCTCCGGGGTCCTGCCTCGGCGCCGGCAGCCCCCTCTCTTCCCTCGCTCCTCTGACTCTTGGGTGCTGGGGTTCAGGGCACCCTTGCAGAAAGCTACCCAGCTGTTTTTGCTAGGCTAGGTTTTTTCATGGGCCAGCGAGTGAAATCAGCCCAGGGCAGGCTCTGCCAAGCCCCAGAGTGCAGGGGAAGAGGGAAGGCACGGGCTGCTGCGAGCGGCAGAGCCAAGAGGCTGGCCAAAGCCAGCACTTCACCCTGATTTAAACCCCGTGCTCTGGTTACGACACTGGTGCTCGTAGGGTTGCCTTGGAAGCTGGATCAACAAAATGACTGTGGTTAGAAGTAACTCTCCAAATTTGAAAGAGACCTCTTGTTTCTGTTGGTTCCTACCCTGGTGGCGGACTGTGCACTTTATTTTAGTGTGGAGTAGGTATCAGGCACAATTACTTCAGCCTTTGCTGCCACAGCTGCCTTTCCAAGGTCTGCACGTGGCTACACACAACCCTTTCCCCCCTACCACCCCATCATGAATGCCAAGAAATTCCTGAATCCCACACGTCCCTTCATTTGTATGTTTCTGTTCAACATAAAGTCCCTTGCAAGGTTTATTTAGTTTGAACCCTGATTCAAAGCTCACAAGTGCCGTGTGTGTGTGTGTGTGTGGTCCAGTTGTGTTTCTGAGCAGGATGACTCCGACCTCCGCTCCCGGGGTGTGCTGGGGCACGCACCAGTCGCCTGCTGTGGGTACAGCCTTGCCACGGGCGTGGGAGCGGTGCCTTTCTGGACAGATGCTGCTGGGAAAGCAAAGGCACGAGCCAGGTGAGAGCACGAGCAGGGAAACTGCCTTGCGCCATCCATTCCCACTGTGCAAGGGAGAAAGAGGGGAAAGAATTAATTGTTTTTAAAAAAAAAGTAAGTAAGAGTTCACGTGGGCGGGATGTGAACTCTTAGCGACAATTTCTAACAGAAATCTCCCCTGGATGCTGGGGCCAGAAGGGTGACTATCAAGGCCACCAGGAGTTTCTTCGGTGGGATGATTCTCCTGTTTATCTTGCAGATGATGCTCTGAGCTCTCCAGGAGCCTCCAACAGTGAAGGACTGGTTTTATATCTCATCCTGAAAGCAGCACAGCTTCACCTTCTGTTCCTCTCCGATAGCAGAGCGCTCCCCGCTTGACCTTCCGTCACCGGGACAATTTCGTTCTGGACTCAGCCCCAGCTTCCCTGTAAGCCGTGAGGGCTGATTCATGTGCCCGAGTTACGAAAGACGTAAAGCTCCCTAATTCACTGGAGCATCTCCGCACCCCGCGGCTGGTCCCCGCCTGGGGAGGCTTGCTGCCTCGCTGACGCACAGCCGCCCTGTCCCTCCAACAGCTCCTTCGGACGGTCACCATCCCACGGGGCTTCCCCTGCCCAAAAACCCTCTCCCAAACTCTCCCTTCCTCCTCTCTCGCCACTCTTGGCTCAACAGGAATATCGGGAATGGGAATTTTAACTGGATGGGGAGTTAGGATTTAACTAATTCTGGGTAATTCCGATTTAACTAATTCTAACTAAATGGGGAGTTTCCACCGGAGCTGGGGATCCCGGTACCCAGGTGCCCCGGACCCGGAGGCACCTTGCCCCGGGGTCGCTCCGGGGCTGGAACCGGTGCATCTCGGGGACGCTGTGCCCCGGGGCCGGTCGGGGAGCGCCGCCCGGTGCCGGCGGGGGTCCCGGTGCGTCTCGGG
>NW_008824658.1:5620076-5622892 GCF_000699105.1 Pygoscelis adeliae
AGCGTGGATCCATCCGGGCGCTGGCCCCACGACGGGGATTTCAAGGTTGTTCGGCCGCGGAGGTGCCTGCAGGTTTCTTGACAAAGGCCACCGCAAGTGGGGTTCATTTTTCACGTTCCCTGGGAGCAAAGGTCCGTGGGTGGCGGGTGGCCACACCCGCCCCGATTTAGCACCGTTTCAATGCAGACATCCCTTCCGCCTCGCTCGTCCGCGCCCCTACGATCTTTTTTGCAGGTTGGCAAATTCATTCTGACATGCACCAAAAACCCAAACCCCACTCCAAGCAGCCAAACCGATTTTTGTTTCATTTTATTCTGCCTATGCTCAAAATGTAGCTCTTTTCTTGAGGGGAACAATGTCAGTTTAAAAATCTCGAGGACTCGGTTTTCCCCTCCCAAACCATGCAGGGAGCAGCGTGCAGCCGCAGCAGCAGCAGTGCAATTGCCTCCATTCTGCCTTGTCACAGCCCTCGCTGGGAACAACTCTTGCTGGAGGGTGACAGACTCATTCAGTCTTTGGGCATTTGTAAAAAAAAAAAAAAAAAGCAACAGAATTTTCTGAAAATGAAGCGGAGCTGACTCATCCTTACTGACCGGCGCAGGGTTGTGTTTCTGGGGGATATTTATAGCGATACCAGCTGAAACCGATCCCATCTCATTTCTCAGATGGTCTAGTGTGGATCAGAAGCGTGTTGCAGTTTGTTTTGTTCGGTGCAGTGGGTGGTTGAATAATCGCCTGTCGCATGGCATTCCATCTCTGAAATTTTGTCAGAATTCCCTCAAAAAGGGGCTTTTGCACTATTGAAAAGACATCCCAGAATAATCCCTCCCCCCAGCACTCTCCATTGAAGGTTTACGCTGATCCACAGTCGGCACCTTTTCTTCCTGCCCACGTTTGGGGTGGTGTGGGGGGCTGTGATGGAGGGGGGGGACATCGCCGTCACAGCACGGGGAGCGATGTCCCCAGCCCCGGCTCTCCGCGGGATGCAGTCAGGAAGCGCAGCGCAGGCCCTCGCCGGTTTGGCATCTGCTGCAGGTAGAGAAAACCCCATCCACCGGCTCTGCAGCCCGAGCTCCGGCTGCGTGAGGCGAGCGAGCTGTCAAATTGTGCTGGAAGACAAAATGCCGTTTTAATTAGTCATCCCTATTGATCTGGCGCTGGGTGTTCCCGCAGCGGGGCCGGGAGCGAGGGACACGTGCCTTCTTGAGCGCTCTGCCGGGGCGTGCGCCAGCCTTGCCCCTGCGCCGTGCTGGTGGCATGCGGTGGGACAGCAGCGCTGCTCATCTCTGCAGATATTTGAAAGAAACAGGTAATTAACCTGAACGTTTAATTCAATGTACAGGGTATGTGGTTCTTTGTCCTTCCCTTGCAATTCTAGGAAGTACAGTAGCTACAGTGGGCTGCAATATCCCCCAACTTTGTTTAATTGATGCTTATATGTGATAGTTTAATAAGGGGTTTCCGTACAACGTTGTTGTTCTTAATTTATACCCAGGCAATTAAGAGCAGGCTCTTTCTTTCTTTAATTCCATAATGATTAGTATAGACTAAACCATAATATTTACATGTGCTTTTAAGGGGTTTATCGCCTCTATGCTCCTGTGTTTGTTGGGCTACAGAGATGCTGCATCAACCAATCTTGAAAAGCTAAATCTGCTCCATCATGTATGTAGTTCAAAAGCAAAGCTGCGGTAGGAAGGCTGCGATCCTGCGAGCGTCAGAGGGACGCTGCATGGGTTCACTAATACCTGCGTGAAATAAATTGTGGACTCCAGAGTCTTAAATTTTGAGTCATAATGGTGCATGGATTATATGACGTCGGCACAGTAGCAAGTTGGGGCAAAAAGTGTTGTTAAGTACCGTGTCCCGTAATGCAGAGCATTTACAAATGGTGTGCTTATACTGGCTTCTCGAAAGACTTGTGAATGTGCCGAACTTGATGTTTGACCTCAGTGGGACTACTGGTGTATTTACAGTTCAGCGTGCTTTTAAATCTCTGCACAGTTAGGCTTCTGAACCTGATTCAAAGCAGTCTGTAGTCATGACTGGAATGGATTTGGGATCTGGGTCATAAAACCCAAACTGTGGAGCCAGCACCGTGCTCACCGGGCGGCCTGGGATGTCGGACGGTGGGACAGGGGCACCGGTGCCGTGCGGAGCTGGTCATTCTGGCCAGCCTGCCGTGGCACGCGGAGAGAGCTGGGCCCTGCTCTGCCTGAGAGCAAAAGCACCGTCCTTCGTGGTTTATTTATTGATACAACATATGTTGGTTGGGAAATGACACTGCACAGGCTGGGGGTCCAGAAAGGCGCTTAAAAGTTGCTTCATACCAAGGAATAATTTTTCCTTTAATGAAGGAGATAAATGAGAAATAAATTAATCAGTTTTTTTTGATCTTGAGGCAGGAGACCCTCGTGTGCTTTTTTCCTCATGCAGACAGACTGTACCTGGTCTCATAACCCGAAGCTGCCTGTCCCTCCCAGCTCACGCGCCGGTGGGATGTGTCCCCGGCAGCTGTTGTGTGTCAGCTCTGCAGTTACCATTTTTTCAGGGATACCGCTTGTGGAGGCGGGGAGCTGAAATGTTCAGAACTACTGTTACCATCAAGAAATGGTACACGAGTTCAGATTTATTAGGAAAAAATGTGGCTAGAGTAACAGGTTAAATCCAACCTTTTTATTTTTTTAGCCTTGAATCTGAGAGACTCCCATAGTCTTCATGGGAATTTTATTCTTATCATGGGTTTTATTCTTACCTTAAATTTTTAGATTGCTCCTTCCTCTCGTGCAAATATCATAAAGTTGATAAGTCTGTGT
>NW_008824658.1:5622925-5636981 GCF_000699105.1 Pygoscelis adeliae
CGTAAGAGAGTTATCGAGCAGAGATGAATTTTCCTTTGGTTGCAGCCAGTCCTTGCGTTTGCCAAGGGCACCCCGGGGGTTTGCTGCCTACTGGGCGGATTTTGATTTAATTTCCCAGAACGGCGTTGTAGGGTGAAAACTTTGCCATCTGTGATGCTGGAAAATATTCAAATTCGGCCTGCTGGAAGTGCTTTGCCTTTAACGAAATCTTCACTAGGGCTGGCTCTTGGGTCCTGCAGGTCCGAAGGAAGCTCCCTGTTTTCTCCCTATGGCAGTTAGAAATCAGGCGTTCATGGAGGTGGTGCTCACAGCAGCACTCGCTGCTAACTCCTCAGTTCAGGTTTTCTTCAGTCATGACTTGCGTTACAGTATTTCCTACTCACGAAAATCGAAATATTTTCCTACTTAGAACATGATGTATATATTCTACTTGGCCTGCTTTGTGCGGGAGTTGAGGTACGCAGTCACTCTGAGCTATTTGCACAGTTGGACAAGGATAAAAGCAATGAATTCATCTCCGCCCTAACCTAATCTGAGTTAATGTGCTGGGATCCCACTGGTGAAAAGCAAGGGCACTTGGCCACAGCCATTCCTTGATCCTTTAAGAGTTTGAATCCTTGTTAAGCATGCTTGTCTTACAACTGCAGTCGCACAGGATGTAATCAGTTTTGTTTTCCATCTGTTAAACAAGAGGCTTCTGATTAGCTGCTGCAAACAGAAGTACTTATTTTTGTTCTTGCTGACAACAGCAAGGTTAACCACCACGTACCAAACGCTCAGCAATTTTAAACACCTTGCTCTGTGTGCGTTACATGATTTGCTTTACAACCGGCAGGGATTTGGCTTTCAGTGTCGTTCCTTAATTACAGTAATTGCCTAAGTGGAGATCTCGACGTCTCCCACTGTCCCACAGCCACAGCCCAGACTGCAGCAGTGGAGCAGCCTGTCACAGCTCATCCACCCGCCGAGCCTGGCCACATCCAGTGAAGATACACAAACGTCAGGGGGAGCAAAACTTGGCTTCATGGGCTTGGATAAGGGAAAAACATGACCTACAAAACCCAAACCAAAAGCATACAGCATTCAGTTTTCAAGAAAATATTTTGATTTTATGAAGTGACTCAAAGGGACTGTTGGTAAAATATATCTGGTAGATTCCAAAATGCAGCTGGCAGAGCAGTACATTATCTTTCAAAGCAGTGCTTATTTGATTTTCAGGTGTAGGGATTTTTAACATTTTTAATTTTTGATGATGCTAAATGGAAGTACCCATCAGAGGGGTCTCATGAGACTGGGCTGCTCTGGCAGGGAAGAAGCATTTCCTGAACACATACAGCCCTTAGTGAATCCTGCCATCCCTCTCCTGAGTGCTGCCTTAGCTCTGACTTTAAGGTATGATCTCCAAGCAGGGCATTGTACTCTGCTTGTAGTGACTTTAATAAGGAGCAGAGGAATCACTTAAAGAAATCTGTTAATACTTGATTTGGGTTTTTTTGTGCGTATGGGTTTTTTTCTTCTTTTTTTTTTTTTTTTTAAGGCTGGTTTTGTGTATAAACGTTAAATCCCTGCTTTCATGTTTGCACAAAAAACGGAGAGAGACATTTAGCTCTAATATAAGCAGCTAAAACTGCTTTGGAATATGGAATACTTTTTTTTTCTTTTTGTTTTTTAATTTAACTGTTTAGCTGCTCATGTATTTGGGGCTGCATCTTACTACTGAACTATAACTGGAAGGAGACGACATGCATCCAGGCATTCTCTGCAACTGAAGCTACATCATAGTATGTGCCCTTGCATCCTACTTTATGTTCTGAGAAGACTGTTTGCTTTTATTTAGCCACCAGATCTGTTTCGTTCCCTCTAGGATAGGGATTCTTCATTTACGCAACAGCAATATCCTGTTTTAACAGGCAACAACTTGTTGGATGGAGTGCTTGAGGCGTTGAGTGCCGAAACGCCCTGTCTGATATTTGTGGGGTGGTGTGCTTGCCCAGAGAACTGCATCCAAGTCTACAGCCAGAAAGACTATTAAGAGCACCCCTCATGTTCAGAGCTAGCTGTTTGGTTTGTGGTTTAAAGGAATAGTTTTCTGCTAACGTTGAATAGTCTGGAGTAAGGATTGGCAGGCGATTTCTAAAGCATTTGCAAGATTATGTAATAAGCTGCTTATTAATTTTGCATAACCAAAAAGTTTGGGAACATGGAATTTTAGTGCAACATCCTGGTATCAAGAGGACCAGCTTTATAAGTATGATTTATCTCCTTTGCCGTTTTAAAGTTATGAAATCTTGTCTAGAAAGACAGAAGGTGTACACCATTTCAGATTGTTTGACTTTGCTTCCCTAGAACAAATGACTGTGCTTGGATAAGAAAGTGGATTTGGTTGGTTTGTTCCTCTCGGGATCCTGTTTTCTCCTCTGTATACGATGAGACAGTGTTTTCAGTGGCAGAGGAAATGGGATGCATTAAATTTCTTGCGGGAGGCCATTGAACTAAGAATGGTCAGGGTTGAAGATGTGACAGTGAGGACCTACGTGGCAATGTGGGCATCCCTACCAAACAAAACATGGTGGAGAAAGCTGCCCCTGCAGTGCCCGCACCATTGGGCTGGTGCCTCGCTCCAGGCTTTGCAGAGAGCTGCGTTTGGCTGCTGAAGCAGGGTTGTGGCTGCCCTCCTGACTGCCCGACTTCACAGTGTAGCGTCCCTTCAGTCTTAATTTTTCTTAGCAAGCTCATTTTTTCCCCGTTGGTGAACAGAAAAGGAAAACCGAAGGTGAGGAATGACCATTTATCGATTTTGCGAACATAAATGATACCCATTTGCTGCTGTGAATTAGGGGGAGAGAGATGCTGCTGATGCTAGATGCCTGTCCTGGTTAGATTTCCTGAGCGGATGACTTGGGGCCCTAATGCTTTGCGTGACAGCGCGTAGATCCCTTGCAAGAAAAAGAAGACATGTTTCCGAGAAATGGTTTTAAAAAAAGTAGTTCTTCATTCGTGCAGTTATACAGATACGGGAACAACAGTGAACCCTTTGGAAAGGCACAGACAGTTTCTTTTGTTTACATATCTATTTGGTCTGCAGCCTGTTTCTCATCCTCGGTGGCAAATGCATGGTAATTGCTTCTGCTGGCTAATGAGCAAAATCAAATCACACTATTTGCTATAGCTACTTTCTTCAGGCTGTATTGAATTGGTAGGAGGTGGGTAGAAAATAAAACTGGCTGAAATGGGCTTAAGTTTCTTGTTGCATAAATGAATTGAATAAGTTTCTGAACACTGTAATTTCCCTTCTGTTTTTTTGTTTGTTTGTTTGTTTTTTTCCCCAGAAAATGGCTGTTCCACCTGCTTATGCTGATCTGGGCAAATCTGCCAGAGATGTTTTCACCAAGGGATATGGTAAATAAAGCCAAAATAAATTTTGTCTTTCGCCATCTACCTGATTCCTGAAACTGTTATGATTTTCTTACTTTTCCCTGATAAATATTCCAATAATTTCCATTAGAATCCAGAGAATGTTCTATCATAGCTTCACATTGCCCTTGCTGTCTGGAAAGGGAGGGTAACTTACTTTTCTTTTGAGAAAATTCTTCCTGTTCCACATGGGACTGTTTTGAAAGAAAATTGTGTGTTGTACTTTGACTGTTTCCTTGTATCATGAATAGTATCATTGATGTCAGTAGTTTGCTTACGAACAAAATGCTGCTCAGTATGAATGAAGACATTATTACCTAATTTGGTCCCAGTTATATTGCTGAGGTCAGGAGGATTAATCAGTCAAGTGCTATCTGAAGTGAGTACAAGCTGCATAATCTGCTTCATAAAAACATGTGGTTTGGTAATTGTACCCTTGGTTTATTTTTTTAATAGTTCACAGGCGATTTAGAAGGGAGTTTTAAGAAATAAATCAGAAGTGCTTTTCAAATTATATATAATTCATATTTTTTACTCATCTTCTAGGTTTTGGGTTAATAAAACTTGATTTGAAAACAAAATCTGAAAATGGACTGGTGAGTTTGGAACCACATTGAAATCCAAAACATTGCAATGTTCTTGTGTTTACTGTGTATTTCTTTTTAAAAGTACATAAGTATCCTTTACTCTCCCCTTATCGTTTTTCAGATGTATTAATAACCTTGCAAGTTACTTTGCATTTATAATTTTTGTCTAATATACGAGATTGTGCACAAATTAGAGTAGACGAATCTGTGAAGGGCTCCTTTGCAACCATGATAATTGCTTACTATAAAAATCACGTCGTTATTTGAGGCCATCGCCATGGCCTGTGCTCGGAGGAAGTGTCAGTGCCTCCCCCTTGCTTTACTGGATTGAACGAGCAGAAATATGCTGGTTTCTAATCGTGCTGCGCGCTCTTTTTCTTAGCAGTCGCTAAACAAGTATAGTTGCAATGTAACTGTGTATTGGAGCTAATATTTAGGCTCTGTCTGTGAAGCATTTGCAGACTCGCATGCTGATTCACAGATATACCTGCTACAGACTGGCACCTTACGCTGCTGGTAAGAGTTATCCACGTTCCTGTCCCATATCCATTCCCTTAGCGTGCAATGCTTTTTCTGCCTGACACTGAAATTTTTTGTGGGGCAAGAGTGTGTTGGTATTAACGACTAGCAAAGATGTTCTTAAATCTTCTGAGAACTCTGCAGTATTGAATAATATCCCAAATTATAATGACTAACAAGTTCTACAAGTACTTGCCTGCATGCAAATATATATGTATTTGCAAATATATATATATATATAAATAAAATGTATATATGTAATTTTTTTTTTCCTTTCAGGAATTTACAAGCTCAGGTTCAGCAAACTCAGAAACGAGCAAAGTTAGTGGTAGTTTGGAAACAAAATACAAATGGGTGGAATATGGATTGATGTTCACAGAAAAGTGGAACACCGACAACACACTAGGCACTGAGATTACTCTTGAAGATCAGGTAATTTTTGGCTCAAAAGATGCAATTTGCAAATTCACTTACGGCAATCTCTGATTACAAATCCAACCAGTGAATTTCTTTCCTGTTCAGCTTGCACGTGGCCTGAAGCTGACCTTTGACTCCTCCTTCTCTCCTAACACTGGGTAAGAAGTGAGTAAGCTTAAGTGACAAAAAAAGGCATTTTTTATTTTAATTTTTCCAGAATACTGTCTTGCTTCTTTACTCCTTCTGTCCTAAGATATCGAGACAGTTAATAATCAGCCCGTGTATGATGAAATCATGTACATCTGATTTAAATCTTAGTATTAACGATCCCCTTTTAATCCTAAGCTGTAGCAAGCAAGCTTTTAAATACAGTAACCTGAAAATTATAGTCAGAATTAGGGTGGGAAGAAAAGGTTCTGTTTGCACTCCTGTTGCGTATTTCTGGGCATGTCAGAGGATGAGCTACTGTCTGAATAAAAGCGCTAAACAAGTCAGCAGTAGTGCGAAGCTTAACAAGCTCCGGGAGCCAGTTGGCCACGGCTCTAATAGGTCGACACAGTAATTGGGCTCTTCTCCCGAGCTGAATTTATCATCTGAATTCTTGCTGGCCACAGTGTGCCTTGGTGGTGGATGAGTATTTCTGACACGGCGATTGGATGCCACGTTTTATGTGGGCCAGAGGGATTAAGCAGCAGCTGTAGGTTTAAATGTTGGTTTATTTTTTTTTCCCCCCGATTATCTTTTTGCAAGCAGTGCTGCCAGTGAGTCAAAACATTCTGCACATTAGCTTTCCAGAGCAGCACGCTGCACTTCAGGCTATCGGGTTAGAGTCCCAGTGGAGGTTTCACCCAGTCTTTGACTGCGTCCTGCATTGTAAACTGCTTCCAGTCCATTCCCGATTCTACATTAACAAAGTATTTTTGTATTTGTTAACCAGAATAATCTCTAGTGTTTGTTGATAATTATTTCTTAGCTGGTGGGATTCTTAAGAAAATAAGAAAGAAAAAACCTGTACGAGAATGACAAGTTACAGCTCTACAGCTATTTCTTAGGCACTTCACAGACACTGTAGTATCTGAGTTACAATGATTGCTTTGTGGGAGGACTATTATAATTGGAATAAATGGAGTGAGATTCAATCCCGGTGTGACCTGGTTTAGGTTGACAGGGATGCATCGTGTCTGAAATTGAGACACCTTCTCCCCCTTCTTTACTACTTACTGGCTGTGATGAGTCTTTCAACAGGGAAAGTCATTTTCAGGAGTGCCCCGGGTTAGCTTGCCTCTGTCCCTATTGACATTGGTGGCAGAGGCGCTGCTGACTTTTACAGAAGTTGCAGACGAGCTAATGCTGAGTGCTTTTGGCACTCCTGCTCTTTATTTCTGATTTTGCAAAACACAAATTCCTGAGTCCAAAATAACAATAATGCTAAAAAAGAGAGCAATCTCTATGTGGGTCTGATACGGCATTGAAACAGTTCTTGGAGAGTGTTTTTGCTAGCTGAAGTGAAAGGTTGATTTGAAATTTCAAATTAGCCTGGCTTTTCTGGAAAGATGTCGGTAAAAGACTTGGTCAAAGACAGAAGACACTTGTAAGGTAAAAAGAGAAGAAAAAGATCTTAAATAAGAGTAGCTGAATGTATTAGACGTAACTCTCTTGCCTTGTGAGGGTTTGCACCCTTGGTGTAAACTGACCTAAGGACACATGAGAAAACACTGTTCTGACCAATAGTATAAAAAGAAACAAGTGACTCAGGAAAGTTTATTTCTGCAGCCTTCTAATGGCTGTAACCATTAAACTTCATAAAGCATCCTAAGGAGAGAACGGGGTGTCAGAGCCACTGAAGCAGCCTCCTTCCTTAGCAGCAGAAACTTTCCCTCAGGATGCTGGAGGCAAAATAGTGATTTCTTGACGTCTGTCACAGTAAATGAAATTGCCCAAGTTCACTAGGTTTTTCTAAAAAGTACTTGTTTGGGACAGGCCAACTACTATTGACTTTCTGTGCCAAGCCTGTAAACTGCTACAGTTTCCATTCCTTCCCTGCATCTACCAAACATCCAAAACCACCAGATTAGTTGGAGATGAGGATTTGTTTTTGTCTCCTCCCGTCTGGTTTATTGTGCTGCTGCTTTTCGGAACACAGCCCAGAAGTGCTTAGTGGGGTGCCACACCGCGTTTTATTCCTTGATTGCAAATAATTGACTGTAGCTGAATTAGGGTTTTTCAAATGTGAAAGGTAAGAAGGTGACATGCCATGTGGCTCTCCAGGTATGCATACTTTGTCTTCAAGAACTATTACACTGAGTTAAAGTAACTGATTTGATTGAATTGCTACCTACGAGTGTACCTTTTCAAAGATAGGAGAGTCTTTCTTTTCTCTTTAGGAAAAAGAGCGCTAAAGTTAAGACGGGGTACAAAAGGGAACACATCAACATTGGCTGTGACATGGATTTTGATATTGCTGGTCCTTCAATACGTGGAGCCTTGGTGGTTGGCTACGAGGGGTGGCTGGCAGGTTACCAAATGACTTATGAGACAACGAAATCTAGAGTAACCCAGAGCAACTTTGCTGTTGGCTATAAGACCGATGAATTCCAGCTTCATACTAACGTGTAAGTATTGGCAGATGGGCATTAAAAAGGAATTTGAAAGGATTTTGCTGCTTACTAGAACAATGAAAGAGATGGAATTTCAGTAGTGGTGAAAGAGGGAATGGTGGATTTGAAGTTATTTCTTCATTTAAGATGGCAAGCTGCACTTTTTTAGCTGCATTAACTTTTCTTTGAATTATGTGGGTGAGGGAGTGCATGATGGAAGGAACTGGAACTCACTGGACACCCAAGCATCCAGTGTCTATCTTTCTAACAGATAAGGATTATTAGAATCTATTAATGGAATAATAAAACAAGTGGGTTTTAAAATATTCTTTGTGAAAGTTGAAATAAAAGCAATGCCTTCCTTTTGCACGTCAAAATCAAACAAAATGGAGGTTTGATCTGTAGATGAGAGAGTTAATCGGAGGGTGAACAAGAACAGACAAAAGGGAATGAATGGAAGAGATATGGACTGGGTTTGTTTTAGTACTGGAAGGGTTATAGTGTAAAAGTTTGTTTTGGTATTAGAACTCCTAATAATCTATTTACACAAGCATTTGTCCTTTCTGAATGTATGAACAGTGGGAAACCAGGACCAAATTCCATGAAAACCTTAATTTCTCTGTCTCCTGTTCCTCTTAAAAAAGCAATTTATGCCTTTGGGGAAGGCAGTTTTTAAGATTAGGCAATACCTAATCCATTCCCCTGGCCCCCCCTTTCCCATTCCCTTGGGTAATTGGATATTTTGCATGTAGCAGAGCTATTGCATGCTGTTCCCATTTGGGGGCTGAACAACTGTTCTGCCTTCCTGGAGCTGCTTCTTCAAAGGCTTTCTGTTCTGTTCATGCTGTTTTGCAGAGATCTGGTTTAGGAAGCTCACACTGCCTTACCGAACAATTGAACCTTCACAGCCCAGACAGTATGTTTGAAGGATTGCCAAAGCACAAAAATGTGGGCAGAAAACTTTCATCAAAACAATATGCAGGGCCCCCCTCCACTCAGTAGTTAGGAGTTATTCCTTCAAGCACAATGACTTTCAATTTTGTTATGCTGTATAGCAGCTCAAAATATTGTATTACTGGCTTTTGCTATAAAATGCTGTAATTATTATTAGTCTTAATTAAAGCAACAGCAGAAAATAACTTTGTAACAGCAGCGGGGGCTCAGATCTTACTGTACTGTTTCTTGGGATTCCTTGGGTTGCCGTTACTGTACGTGGATGATAAATCATCTTCAGGAGGACGCCTAGTTTGTTTGTTTAATATTCATACTCTACCAACTGACAGGCAAAACATAAAATGTGTGATATGAATAGAAATCTTCTTTATTGATTTTAATAGATTAGTTAGGTATTTGACATGTTTCCGCTTTGAAACGTGTCCGAGTTTTTATATAATCCCTGAAACAGTTGTGTGTGGAACGCCCATCACTAGCCTGCTCGGTTGTTATATCTAGACAGTTCAGTGTTTCACAGGGATGCTGTGGCAGAGCTGATAATTTAACTAGGTGGGGCTTGAAGCATCGTCTTTTGTTCCTGGCGGTATGCAGACCGGCTGGGGGCTTCAGCAAGTTACTTTCCTTAATGGTGCCTTAAGATATTAATTTTCATAGGGGGATAATGTTTTTTTATCTGCAGCTGAAAAGTGCTATTGTTACTATTAGAATTGGAAGGAGGTTTGACTTTTTTATTATTATTATTTTTTAATAATAATAACTAAAGGGAGGTAGGGCTGGATAATTTCTAGTTTTAAATATGACTTTCCTCGTTTTTTAAGCATAGCTCAGACCGCCCCCCCCTAATGTTGCAGGTCAAGACAGAGCTGTGTGGGAACCTTGCACAAAATCTGCCTGTATAACCAGCTCTCCTCAGTCCTTTTTAATCTCTCCTTTTCTTGAGAGCCAAGCACATGCAGTTATATGTGAGCTTCAGTCTTATCTGAAGTAAGTATCGTAGTTTTTCTGGAAGAATTGCTCTAACAATTTAAAAGGCTGCTGCTATTGCTTGAACTTTTAAATAGGCATATCACTACTGTTTGTGCAACTGTTACGAACTAAGGAACATCAGGCCAAAGGGGTAAAAGCGGGGAGATTCTAAGTCTGCCCCTATTTTTAAGGTTTTGAATACTCTACTAAGTGGACCCAGATTATTTAATAGTTTAGAAATAATCAGAAGTATTTTATTTGCAGAGGTCTTCCTGTGGTTTAAAGCCCGTTTTGTGCAATAGCGTTTGTATCCTCTTGTAAGAAAATGAGCGAAAACAGAAATTCAGATGCTCTCTGGTTTACAAGGAGTGCAAGGCTTTTAGAAGTCTTTTGCTCTTGTTTTTATGATCTGCATGCTCTAACGTTTTGCATTTTATTTACCACACTTTATTCCCTGCGTGACATTGGTGTCAGTAGTAATTGGAAGTTGTGCTACTCGGTAGCAGTGGTCGAAGGCTGTCATCATTCAGGTGTTGGCCAGTGCTCTCTGCAAAGTAAAATTAGTTTCATTTCAGTTTCTAGTAGAGAAATATCTGTAGTACAGAGGTACCGTAAGGATTAGCGCAAATGGTATTCGTTGGCAAAAGCGGATAGACTTGGACATTAAATTGGCATGTTCACTTCTGATACAGTTCATCTGTGCCTGGTAAAAGCACGCCGACGAGGCAGCGTTAGGATGACTGCCCAGGCTCGGTGAGTGGGGTACAGCCCTTTCGGGGCACTAGGGAGACGTATGCCTGGGAAAGTAATTATTTCGGAGACATGCAGAGAAGAATAAATCTCTGTACTACAAAGACTCCCATCTAGAGAGAAGGGAAATTTGGAACCTGTCACCATTTGTCTATTTTTGATAGTTTGTCGTGGCTTTTTTTCAGTTTCCTAAGTTGTTTGTTGAAATACAGTAGCCATCAATGAATGTAAGCATTTAAAAACGATTTCATAACCAATCTGGCCTAATGTCTCTATCTTAGTTGTTACAGGGATATTAAATGAGGTGTAAGTGAATGTTCTGCAAATATAGATCTGACTGGAAAAAAAAAAAAAGATGATTGTTTTGGGGTGCAGTTTAAAACTAGACTAATGCATTCCTTCCAGGAATGATGGAACGGAATTTGGAGGCTCCATTTACCAGAAGGTGAATGATAAACTGGAAACTGCCGTGAATCTTGCTTGGACAGCCGGTAACAGCAACACTCGCTTTGGAATAGCAGCCAAGTATCAGATTGACCCAGATGCCTCTTTTTCTGTGAGTGCTATGCATGTACATTTATACGCATCTGAAAATAGGCTCTTTAACGGAAACGTGAAGCAACCTTTACATCAGTAAAGTACGGTTTTGATGCAGTTCTGTGGTGTATAGTTGGCACATGTATCTATTTGTCTTGTCCTTGGCAGCACGAGAGCGCAGCTATTGGATTTTCCCTAAAAGTGACACAGAATGTTTCATCATATTATTGGGCACTGTTTTGAGATTTTGAGGCAAAATTAACTCTAGATTTTTTTTTTTGTGTGATTTAAAAGATGAAATCCTTTACCTGCTTAAAAGGTGTTATTTAATTTTCAAGTAGGAAGGACTTTGAAAAAAGATACCGAATTATTTACATACAGTATTTTTTCCCTTTAAGGCTAAAGTGAACAACTCCAGTCTGATCGGATTAGGATACACTCAGACTTTAAAGCCAGGTGAGTCCATGCAGAAGGAATTCAAACGTCAAGAAGTGATATTTTACAGCTGGACTCTAATATCTTAAAGGTCTTTTCCAACCTAAATGATTCTATGATTTTTAGTCTGGAAATATCAAAGAGGGTTTTTTTGTGACAAAATGTAAATGGTTTTGTAACATTGCTATTCTGCGTGGCAACCCAATGAAGAACTCTTCCAGGGACTGGTCTGTTAATTTTGGATGTCTAAGGGAAGCAGAATTATTAGAGACCACCATCCACTGACCAGTCAGATACTCTTTTATGTTGATACAAAGTATAGCTACAATTAGGTGGTTCACAGATAAGTCAACGCCTTGTTAGTACTTTCAGAGGCTTCCTATTACTGAGTTTATTTTGCTTGAAAATGTGCCTTTCTCAAGGTCTCCTGGTCCAGGAAAAGGACAATCTTACTGCTGTGAAATTGGTTTTAATATAGTCTAATAAATCTGCTGCCAGAATACCAAGCAGATTGACATGAGATATTGCAGTAGACAGGGCTTGGGCCTTTTCATACCTAGATTTTAAAGTAAGTGGTTTAGAAAGGTGGGTATGTATCAGTGTCCCAATTTTTCATAATACTGGACTCTAAAATTTGATTAATCAGTGGACCAGCAGCAGTGAACTGACTCAGAGCTTTAATTACTTGGAGTGATAAAAAGCAGAATCCAGCACTGTGGTTTGTTGTAACTTTCGTAATTCAGGAAGATTTCATATCTGCAAATTGTTTTAAAACACCCAGTCCTTACAAGGCTAGCCGCCAAATTACATTAACCTAGCTACCCAATAAATTAAAGCAGTAACACAGACGCTGCAGTTACTGAATGTAAAGCTCATTCCAAGTTTTAACAGCTGGTCTTTTCTCTCGCTTTTCTCTATTTCGCAGGTATCAAACTGACATTGTCAGCTTTGTTGGATGGCAAGAATGTCAACGCAGGTGGTCACAAACTTGGTCTAGGATTGGAATTCGAAGCATAAGGAGTGATTCTGCAATCGCTAATTTGAAAATACAGCATAGCTACCTTCAGAATATAGCGTACCTTTCAATGTTTTATGTCTGGGATGCAAGTATTGCTAAGTATCAGTCCTGCTAGTCCTGGTTAAAGACAGCTAAGCTTTAAAAATGATGTTGTTAAAGAGATGGAGACAAAAGCGTAAAAAAAAATCCTAATTCCAGGCTTTTTTTTTGAATGTTATTGCCCATCAGATGTGTCAGCTGCCACGATAGGAAGTAGGAAGGTATTGATTACCTCTACTAATGTACTGACTGCACAAGGAATATGCTAACGTGGTATAAAAACTGAGACGTTAAGAATCTCAGACCACTATATTGTACTGTTAATTCCGTAAGCAAAATGTTCTGACACTTAAGGTTTCAATTCACAATGGAATGTGCAAACTTGTCTGAAAAAGGGATTTGTTTAAAAATTTTTTTTTAGATAGGCATTTCATGAATGGTTTGTCTTTTTTGGTTATCTTACACCTACAGCTGTCTCCAGAACGCTTTAGGTTGTCCACCTTGTGTAAGTCCGTTGCGGAGGAGGTTTGATGTGACTCAGCCAATACTACCTGTCCTGTGTTGTGGTTCCTTTCCCTTGCACCGACTGGAAAGCTTGTAAGACAGGGCCATAATCAGGGAAGAGTCTTTGTAACTGCAATCACATAGTTGCATCACTAAATTTAAAATGGACTTTTGATTTATTACCACTTTTTTTGTAGCAACTAAATGGGTACATTTTTAGAGAGTCTTCCATTTTGTGTGGAACTAGACCCCAAAATGCTGTACTTGACACTACTAAAAATGGATAAAAAAAACCCAAACCCAACTTGAATAAAATATTGAAATGTCACCTTTTACTTTGTCTTTATACTAATTGTGAAAACAACGTAATATTAATTCTTGGCTCCAGAAGCAGACTGGCAACATCTTGGTGCATATTTTGTACCACACGAACAAAAAATGCTTAGTGGATTTAAGTTCCAGACATGGCCATGTTCTCAGTGCTCGCTAAGCTCTGGCAACTGCACATACGCATGTGTTTAGCTCACGGAGAAGAGAAGATAACGTGACTTGTTCATCTTTCTTCCATTCCAGAATTCACTAAGTTGAATTACCTTTCTATAAAGAAATAGGTGCGAGCAATGAACCGTTGTCAGGTGGGATAAACTTCAGTGGCTTTTCATTAAAACTTTGTATTTTTCCCTATGTAAGCAGTCGACGCGGGTGGTCTGCAGACAGCAAGAGGCTGTGGGTACAGGAGGATGTGCCCGATGAGGCAATGGCGTTAAGACATCATGAGATGGATAGATCCGCCTCAGCGACAGCCTGCAAGTTGTGCAACACCGGCTCTCTTCCCTCGTACCACAGGCTATTCTGGAGTATTTCCTAGTGTGACTTATCGCAAATATTTAACTTCACGCTCCTGGGGGACGTAGTCCTCTTCTAGATTTCACCAATCCGAACAGATCACATGCAACTAGCTCACAGTAACTTGGCAGATGCTCAGAATTAATTTATGTTCCTGTATGCTGTGTGCGGCTTGCGTTCCCTGTCCCCGTAAGCCTTCGGGCTCCTTGTTCTTCCTTCTTCTCCTGCTCGAGGCATCTGTGTTCTGGAATTTGTTCGCCCATGATCAGCCTCAAGGCTTCTCTCAGGGCGTGCATCACCTCACTTGGGGTGAGGGCAGGAAAGCGTTTTTCCATGTATCTATCGAATTCTGCAAAAAGCGCTCGGGAGCGGTACGGCGCGAAGCCCCGTCACCCACGCGGGCGCCGATGAACCGCACCCCAGGGCTGTGGCTTTGCGGGGGGGGGCCCGGCCCCTAACGTCGACCTCCGGAG
>NW_008824658.1:5637955-5641679 GCF_000699105.1 Pygoscelis adeliae
TCTAAGTAGCTGCCCTGTTTAGACCCCCCCCCCCCCCCCCCCCGAAAATAAGCTTATGTTGTTCTGCAAGTTGGCTCCTAGTGAAGTCCATTTTCTTTCTCGCACTTCCCTGCTACCTCCGACTGTAATCAAATGCTGATGAGAAATACATATTGCAAGTGCAGTGAGTTTCTATTTGTTTTAGATGAAGTATTGCTTGGGCAGTGAAGAGAAAGGGAATTATTGAAGGAGATGAAGGGAGCTGTTTTGAGCTGGCAGTTCCTTTCTTGCTTGTCAGTCAGTATATCCGAACCAGCTCTGTTTGTGTTGCCCCTCACCTGGTCTAACGGGTAGGCAGTAATGAAGGAAGAGGTTCAGGAGGTGGGACAGAAACCTGTAGGAAACCAAGAGTTTTTAACTTCAAAAATCATGGAACAACTTGCTTTCTAAAAAGTAAGTTTTCCTGGAAGGGAATTTTGACCCTGTCAGATGTTTTTATGTACAGTGTTTACTAAGAGGACTGTGTTGCTAGTTCTGTCACCGTGATTGAACATTAATATATATTTCTGAAGCTGAGGCATCTCTGGAGTCCAGGCACTATGTCTAACGTCATCTGACAGTGGTGGTGTGTGACTGTAAACGGTGCAACCACCGTTTATAATGCCAAATAGTTTTGGATAGATACCATAAATCAATTGTGGTGTAGTTGCTAAAGTTCCTACTCCTGTTAAAACAAAAAATAACTTCTTTTAGGAATAATAGGAAATTATTCTTTCTCACTCTGAAGCTGCAGCATTAGCTGGTGGGAGTCTCTTGCATTTAAGCATATATCCTTCTAAACCTTTGGTGTTAAAATGAGTTTAAGATTAATTTGAAGTGTAAGGATACAGGCAGTGTAGTTCTATAGGAAAAATATGCTTGTTTGTATTTCAAACAATTTAGCTATTACTCTCTAATACTTTTCGTCTATTTGGTGAGGGTAGCAGTAAGGTCTACCTACCTCACTCATAACATGCCAACTAGCTATAAATATGAAACTCTCTTCCAGCTGCCTTACCTCATATTTATCTCCACGTATGCAGTTAGCTGGCTTGACTCCTGAGGGGAGTTAAGAATTCCCTAAACTTGTCCTGTACAAGAACTGAACAAGTTAATGCTGATACGATAATTCAGACTAGTCATTTCTTCAACAACAATAGGTGTGTTAAGTGCAAAGTAGCTGACTTCGAACTTTAGCAGAGAGGCACCATAATGTCTAGTTCATATGGGTTTAGTTGAGTCTTCCCTGTTTTACAGTTGTTTAAAGAGTAATTCATACTGGAAAAGTGTACCATGTAAACAAGAAGTCTGTTGTAACTGATCCTCTGTAAATATACATGTTTCATGAATAACATGATTCAGTGTCCCCTGTATAATATTTTACTTATGAGTAATTTGACACAAGCAGTTGGTTGAATGCTTCGTTTCTAGAATCTGTAACTTTCCAGTGAACCAGGGAGCTCCTTGGGAGCGCTTAATGGAAGTATATTTACTTTTTCAAAATAAAAAATTAACAAGTAGTTTGGCATGCCAAAATACAAGGCAAGTATGGTTCCGCTATTTAAATTATGATGTGTACTGAAAGTCTAAAATGTGTTCTTAATTTTTAAGGTGCCTCCTGATTTGAATTGGGAAGTGATGTGCTGTAAACATGAATAGTTTGCTATTTTTCTAGGATTAAAAAACCATTGGCTATTTATAAACTCCCTCTGCATCTTTTTTTACCTTCCTTGGATAGAGAAGAGGGTGATGGGCGCTGCATGTTGTTTTAATGCTCACCTTGTTTTTTAGGTAGTTCTGCAAAGCCATCCTAGCATTGGAGAGATTATGAATTTGCCTAAGGGTACACAGTTACGTAGCACTGCTGCTGACTTTCTTCATTATAATAGTTTGCTGCCAACAAAAGGCTTTCCTACAGGAGCGCATGCAGTCAGCTTGTCCTTTCTTCAGCTTTCTTTTTTATGCTGTGGTTCAGTAGTTTCATTCGAGTTAACATAGGGTTGGAAATATTTTTCTGTGTCTACAAATTTAATAAAAATAAGTGCCTGGGAAGAGATACTAGGACCCTGTGTCCTGACTGAAGGAGACATCGCAGCGTGTTCTCATTTTTTGCTGGCTAAATATGCAATGGTGAAAGATTAAAAACCTTTTAACGGCAGGAAAAGCTTTACTGAGAACTTCTTCCTCTGTAGACCTCAGCAAATTCTGTGGGAGAAAGAGTTTGATGATGGAGAAAACATTGATCATGTATGATTCTGCAAGACATCATAAATCCACAGAGGGAGGGGAGGACATGTCTCTGAAGTTCTAAGTCTGGAAAATACTCATGCTAAATTTTTCAGGGACGCTTTGGCATACTAATGTAGAAAGCACGTACTTCCAAGCTTTCATTCCTGTCCCACTCAAGACTTTTGAATTCTTTTGAAGTTGCCAAAGTACAGGAGTGTGTATTTCTGCATATGAATTCTAAAAAGTTTGCAGTGTGAAATATGCCCTGTTCATCATATGATTTCTTGTCTCTAAAGTAAATGCCTTGCAATAATTTTCATTTATAGCTGAAGTATCACAAGAGAAGTTAGTGCCTTGTGCTTAATATTGACTGTTTCTCATCCTTTTCTCAGATTCTATGACAGCGGAGATGCTTCCAAAAAATATTTCTTCTAAAAGTGAGAATGAAAGACTAAACAGATCCCAGAATTTGACAGACAGCTTGCAGAGTTTAACCCCAACAAAAAAAGAGGCGTTCCCAACGACGGCTAAAATCAATTCGGTGACCGCAGTAAAACCATCTGCAGCAAAAGGTGATTCTCCGCCGTATGTTCTCTCTCGTGCGGTGACTGCTAGTCCTGTATCTCAAATGGATGTTGATGCTTCTGAAGATACTAAAATTGAGGAAGAAGATCTTCTAACAGATTTGAAAGACACACTAAATAGTTCACCATCCATCATAAAAGAAACTATGGAGTCAGATGGAGGAGATGACTATGGTCGTTATGAAATGACATCGAATTCCAGATACAACCCAGACCTAGAGATGCCAGAAGATGACGACTCTGACACCATTAGTAATTACAATGAGGAGATCAAGACCCTCGATGAGAAGATAAAAGATGTTTCTGTCACAGGGTTGGAAGAAGAAGACAGCCATTTCTTTTTTCATCTGGTTGTAGTTGCCTTCTTAGTAGCTGTTGTTTATGTCACCTATCACAATAAGAGGAAGGTAGGTATGCTGCGAAAGGTTGAGAGAAACCGCTTTAGTATTTAAAATGAAGTTGCATTGCCTTGTACGCTTTTTGATAGAGGAACTTAGCTTTCTGGAGAAGGAAATCTCTGACCACTTAGTCTTGTTGTGATACCTCTATGCAGATCATCACTGTCATTTTTATCTACACAATGAAAATGAACTTGAATCAAACATTTTAGATTAGAAAATCAATTAATCGATGACATCAGTAATCCATCAGTTCGGTAATGGACACTGGCAGTGTACAACATGAGTTCTGTAAATGAGACCTGAGCCAAGTCGAGCGAAGGTGGCTGATTAATCCTGTGCAGAAACAAAATTAGTTATAAACAGCAAATTAAGGAAGGTTTAATCCCAGATGGCGTGGGAATGTTCTTGTTATAACTGTGATAATCCTTGTAATAAGTATTCACTTTAAGGTGGTCTTTATATCAGATCTTCTGAGGGCTTAACTGCAAACTT
>NW_008824658.1:5641704-5670756 GCF_000699105.1 Pygoscelis adeliae
TAGAGAAGCCCAAAGTTAGTGTTTTCAGGTAACTGTTTCTTCAGTACCGACTAATTCTCTGTATCTCAAAAGTAGCCTGATTAGCGTTATTTCAAAATATATTGCTAGCATAGAAAATTAACTCCAGCTCAGCCAGACCCAGTACAGATGCATGCACAAATCTGCAATTAAATCATAGGTTAGTTTTTAGAGATGAGGAAAATTTAGTGTTTATCCTTGTAGAGAACACTGATTTGGTCAAGGATTTGGGGGACTCTGAAAAGAACACAGCTAAAAAATGCCAAAAAGTTCTGCTTTACAGTGCAATGGCATATTGGGAATGTGCATTGCTGTCTTTATAGGGGAAAATGTTGAAGACTGTTTGTGTTACATTTGAAAATTTAACTTTGAGGGAAGTTCAAATAAGTGATAAAAAATGCCTTGTCTTTGCTACATAAGTGAGATAACGCTTGTAGTACCATTTGGGTAATTGAAAAGCTATCTGTTGATATCAGATAGATTGTTGATATATTTTAGCACCTAGAAATAATTTTGGGAACAAAAATGCACTAGTACTTTTAAGTACATAGATAGTGGCATGTATTCTAAATATGCTGCTTGTACTGTTGTCTGTGAGACAACAGTCAAATTGGTTTAAGTTCTCCTTTTTCTTTCCCTGTGCCCACTTACATTTCCCCTTTTGCCAGTATAGCTGCCCTGTCTAGTAAAGTGGATTCTTAGATGATGTCGGTAAGAAGCAAGGCTAAATAGGGTGAAGATAATAGACATTTGAAAATCTGATCACTTGAGTGCTTTGATTTATCATACAGCCTCTTTAACTGCTCTGCTGATACTGCTGAAGGGGGCACTGAGCTGTAATGCAGAAACAGTTCATCAAATTACACCATTGCTGCTTCTGTTGCCTTTGTTTCAGCACCAGTAATGCAATTATTTTTAACAAGGGTGAAATGCCAGAATAGGTAAGATGAATAAACTAACAAATGTCACCATCTGGGGGTAGTTTAATAGCCTGTGTATGCAGTACTTCTGAAGCTACACACATACCTTTACTGAGAGAGTTACGGGCTGAATGCCGTGTTTTTGCCAAACCACAACTGAGGTTGCCAGTAAGTGACTTGATGGCAAGGACAGTATGGAAATGGCTGACTAGTAGTGCCGTGTTTTACAGCGACCGTAATGCCATTGCTAGGATCAAGGGATAGAACTGTGATATCAATAGAAGTGTTAAGCTGTCTATCAAACCCAAAATGTTTCTCCATATGCACATGTAAGTTGGCTGCTTTTTCTTTCAGATCTTCTTACTGGTCCAGAGCCGAAGATGGAGGGATGGCCTATGCTCTAGGACAGTAGAATATCATCGTTTAGATCAAAATGTTAATGAAGCAATGCCTTCCCTGAAAATAACTAATGACTACGTATTTTGAAAGCACTGTGATTTGAGTTTGCTGAACTTATCACTCTTTGCCTGCCTAGTCATGTAATGATATTCAGGTATTCTAAATATGCTGCTTGTACTGAAATGAGATGTACTCTCTTTGACCTGGATGTTTTTGAGATTAAATCTCATGCAAGATCAAGGGCATGATACATCTGTTTGCTACTTTGGTCAGGTTTTATATCAACTATAAAGATACAGAGTTTAATAATTAGTGCTCTTTCCATTCATTAAGCATCATCCCTTCTGTCTGGAGCAGTCTTAGTAGTGGTAATACAGAAAATAAGCATAAAATATTTTAGGTCTAATAAATTAATGACTTTGGCATCACTAAATCAAATTAATGATCTCTCTGCTAATCACTTACATGGCTCATAAATCCCACTATATTGCAAACTTAAAATATAATTACTTTTTTCTATGCTTAAATTCTGATGCTGCAAATCTTTCATCTTGGGTTTTTTTTAGTTCTGTTTTCTTGTTGCATAACTTGATCCTATTTTAGGCAGAATAGCTAGCATGGCAATTTCATAATTTCTGTATGTGTTCATGCAGTAAATAACTTAAAAATAATTATGTAGAAACCATTTTATTTCAGAAGTTATATACCATATATTTCCTTAAAATGTTCAAGATCTTTGTGAAGGTATGCAGCTGCTTGACTGTCCCATTTTTTTTTCTAATGGTATTTATGACTATTTCATTACCTTTGTAATTAATGAATGGAAAATAAGCCTTGTTGAATAATCTTACTGAAACATAGATAGTTGACAGGCTTTCAATACATTGAAGCTTTCTGTTGAATTTTAAGACAGCTGGGAAACAGTTATGTGGTCTGCTATATTATAAATGGGAGAGGCCCGAGAATGTAAGAATAATTCATTTTGTTGTTTTTCTGACCCAGGTAACAGGCAGACGAAAGTAATGGTGTGTGGGGCTGCCAGTCTGTGGACAGCGCGCTCTCATTTTTGACAAACATTTACGCATTAGTGTAAATCAAGTTACTGGTACACTAGTTTTTTTTTTTTACCTTGTCTTTTGTACTTTCATTATTTATGTTTTCATGAGTTGTAAAATATAAAATCTTAGTTTTCTGTACATTCTGTTTGTGATTTAGTTTTCAAACTGATAAATATGTAAATAACGGTGGATCAGAACCTCATAAATAATGACTTGGTATTCAAGTAGCTTTGTAACACTTTGAAAAAAATCAACTTCACAGCTGTTGGCATCCGGAGTCTGAAGGCATGATACTGTCGTACGAATGAAGTGCTAAAAGTTCTAAATCCTACTGTTAAATGCATTCTTTTCATAACCACAAGAAGTAAAGCACAAACAAAATATCCCCAAACTCTTTTCTTGCAGTAATTTTTATCGTATTTGGACTTGTATCACTTAATATTTTGAATAAGGTTTTTAAAATAAATGACAATAATAAGCTTGTGTTTTTTATCTTAACTGTTTCACTGCTTTTTTACAGTACCTTACGATAAGGAGCTCACTTGTGCTTGGGGTTGGACAACCGGTTCAAACCCATCTTTTCTGTTACTGCTTCAATTCATTCTGTGTAGGGGGTGTACAGAGTTTTGCTTTATGCATCTGTTAAATGGTATGTAGGGTAGATAGCAAGGCTTAAATGAAATCTTTTAAGCTGTAGGAATGAATAAGTTCTTTAACAAGTAATTTTTTACTTAAGTTGTACAATTGGTAGTTATTGTGGAAGATACTTGAAACTCTTACCTGAATGTACCCACATTAAAGCCTAACACAAGATCCAAAGGGAAAGGTTACTTCACAAAGCTCCTTCGGGATGTTTAAATGTTGGAATTGGAGAGGAGGCGGCTAATGTTTTCGCCCCCAAGAAGTTCAGTAGCTTTCTCCTTAAATAAGATTCATAAAGTGTGATGATTTTGACAGTAGAGAATAGTACGTTTGCAGTTTGCAGAACGCTTGCGGTTCCTTTCAGCTTGGTGCCACAGGCCTTACACAGGACCCTGAACGAGGTACTGGAGTGCCCGCCTGCACCCAAGTACAGTGATATCCACGTTAAAAGGTTCATTCCAAATGTCATTTCCTCTTCAACCCATCCAGTGAATTAGGCCATCAAGGCAGATGTTACATTTTCAGCTGCTTGACTGACTATAATAGGTAGACTACTGTTTAAAAATGTAGAAGATTAACATCGACCTGAATTGGTAGAAATAAGGCATATTTTGTTGATTTCTGGAGTTCATAGATGTGTTACCTTATTCCATCTTGGATGTCTTCCAAAGCTCTTGAAGCATAGTTCAACTGGCTGAATCAAACCAATCTAAATGTTTTTCTTCCAGGCTTTCTGAACGAATAACAACGTCCTCTTTAAGACTATATGTTATTGGTGAAAAAATCTTGCGTTTCCTTGCCCTCCCTCCCTCAAATTGTTTGTCCTTGTCAAAAGACTGTCTGTAGGGAGGGAAGTTCATTAGCTCTCCACCTTTTGAGCGGTTCCTTCCAACAAACCCACTATCTTAAAACCCCATCACTTTTGCTGGAGGAGGAATGCACACAGCTAACAGCAAGATTGCTTTTTGTGAGGTTTTGGGGAAAACTGTCAATTACTAAACCTTCTTTGCAGTTTGTTTTGCAGTCATCACATCTTTAAAATGCTCTTAGGTTTAGCTGTGCTGTGACAATACTTGTCCCACGGATTTAGCAATTAGGTGCACCTAACAGTGTTTGGGCCTAATGGACTGCAACTCGCTCTGGCTGTACTGCGAATGTTAATAAATTCTCCTCTGAAATGTCCATTTAGCTGTCTTCTCTGAAGATGCTCTTGCGTGAGGTTACCTGAAAGGAGAAAATCCTGTCCTGAGCCTTTTGCTCTTGATAGTCACATCAGCACTGAAATATTTTGAGTTAGGTAGCTGATACTTGAGGTCATGAAATCATGGCTTGCCCGCGTGTCTCCTCTAGCAGAGTGCAGCTTTGCCTCACTCCTAGTACTTCACTCCAAGCGCTTAAGAAGAGCAGTTATTCTTTGCTTGCTCTAGCTATTGTGCACATCCTCTTCATCTCACAAGTAAGAAAAAATTTCTTTCAAATATTTGTATACATTTTTTTTTTTAATAAGCCTCTTTAGTAATGGTACTGAGGGCAGCTTATTTGAACGTTTTGGGATTCACAGGGACTTAACATGAATTTGAAATCCTTGAAGTTCTTTAAACAGGGTTTCATTTGGGGAATTGTCTAAGTGGATTCACTTCTAGGATGCTCATGTTTTTAAGTACTCGGGGCGAATCTTGCTCCATCAGGTTGACAGTGATAGTAGCAAGCTGCCCCGAGAGATAGGTTTGGTCACACCAAAGCAGAAGGTTTGTGGATGCATCCAAGCAAATTAATTTAGATAACGATATTTGTGGAATATCACTATTCTTAAAACCTGGTTGCTGCTGCTCCGCTCCAGCATTCAGGTAATAATGCTGGCATAACAGAGGGGCTGCACTACCAATTAACACTGGTTATTTGGGTCCCGAAAAGGCGACTGCTAAACAATCAGCTTGTTACCAAAGGCATCTTGCCATCCAGTCCCTGCAACATGGCATATGCTTGGTCACCTTCGCTTGTAGCGAGATACTACCGTAAACGAAATTAGAAAATAGTGAACTATCGCCTCTGCCCTGGCTAACGACTGCGCTGAACTGCGTCTCCAGCGCACTCGTGTGTCGCTGTCATCTTGGTACCATGAAAAAGGGACTGCGCCCTTGGACAGACGGAAGATTTGAAATGCGCAGAATGACTTCGGCGCTTTTGATTCCAGGATATTTTTTTCATTCGCAGTAGCCCTTGGATCGTTGCCTGAACAGGGAAGTGCCTTGCTGAATTGGCTTGGGTAGTCGATACGCTCCTTCCTAGTAGTACCAATAAAGGGGGAAAGGTCTCTCGTGATCCAGTTTTATAAGGGCTCCACCAGCACCGGGAGAGTGGAGCGTATGTCATCCATTGTGCAGTAAAAGAGCCATTTGCTGATGAGGTAATCGGGATTGAACTACTGGTTTTTAATTTCTTTAACTGAATTTGCTTGTGGAAAATGAAGAGCAGGCAATCAAAAATTCATAAAGTGCTGAGATCAAATAAAGGAAAAAGCAAGCAGATTTATGTCAGATCTTAGCAACAAGAAATGTCTTGATGAATTTCTTTACTGAAGAAAGGAAACTTTCTCACATTAAGGTGAATTATGTCTTCCATCAACATTCTGATAAAAGGAATAAAATATTCCTGAAGAGCTTTCTGATTAAACTTCTCGAGATGAAAGTTGAAGCTCTATTTATGTAGGTTCTCTTTAGCGGTTGAGTTTTATGAAATGAGGAGAGAAATAATGAATAGGATAGTTTAAACAAATGATACATTTCACTTTTACTATCCAGGAAATCAGGTATTTTAAAATATTTATAGTTTAATTTTCATTTAGCACCAGTGCCTATTATTCAGCTAAATCAACTGTCCTTGACTGCTGCTCAGTTGTATACAGGGTGAATAGAGAAAGATTTATCTGAGCGGGGTGGTTTGAGTTACGGGAAATGAATTTGCGATGTGGAGATGAAAAATGTGATCTCTCTTAAATAAATTTAAATGTTACAAAAATAATAGAACGGGAAAAGGGATATTTCTGCGGCTCTAACACAGACTACTATTAATATTAGAAGGAGAAGGAGAAGTTTCCAAATAGGGAGCAGCACAGCTGCAGGCCGAGGTGGACAAAACATCGGTCAGAGATTTTCTGAGTTGTGGTCAGTTTAGGAAACCTGCGATGAGCCCCAGTGGGGGTGAGATTTTATCAGCTTTTATTGCCCGTGAAAAGCTGGCATGCTGAGCAAAGAGAAATCCGGCCGTCAGCTGGTGCTCGCTTGGGCCTTAATTTTCTGCCTAAATCTCGAGGCAGCGATGCTGCCCAGGGCTGGGGAGAGGAGGGCGGTGTGATCCAGCGGCTACCCTTGCTCTGAAAGGGACGAGCAGGTCCTCCCAGGCAGAGCGCTCCCGCCTTCTGCCCGAGCTGGGGTCGGGAAGGCGGGTGTTGCAGGTGGGTGGTGGGACGGTCTCTGCGGGCATCGCTGGGGCTGGGTCAGGGAGAGCGCCTGACACCCCGAGAGGAGGCTCTTCCTTCCCCTTGCCGCGCCACGTTCCCCTGCTCCGGAAGGTAAGCAGGTTCCTAACCCAGCAAAACAATTCCTCTTTCTTTTTTAATCTTTTCTTCTTCCTGGGTTGATTTTCAGTCATTTTTGGGGCACTGAGCTGGTTTACCGTGCGGCCAGGTCGGTGACAGAGCAAGCGATGGGAATGTTTAGGACAGAGATGGGGATGTTCCCCATTCAGTAGCAGTAAACTGTTAATTGGCTTTCTCGTAAAACCGTTACTAGGCTCTCTCGTAAAACCAAGCCCAAGCAAGAGTGTTTTACGTTGTAGAGTCCAGGTGAGCGACTGGTCGCTGCAGTCTCGACATAATGTTTTTTGTTGCTGAGAGGCCAGGCCAGGCCAGGCTGAGGATTTGAGGTTTCTTTTGGTTTGGGTTGGTTTTTGCGGTAGGTTTCTCGGAGGGAAATCCCTGAGCGGACTCACCGGGGAGGCTGAGGGCTGGCGCTGCCCCGTTGCAGTGATGGCGTGTGCACGGTCCCCTAACGTCACGGTACCTCCTCGGCCGTGCAGCTTCCCTCTCCTGCCCCAAATCCAAACCAAAGCTGCACTTTGTGCTCCCATAAGGCTGAGTAGCTTTATGGGAGTGCTAAATCCTCATGTAAGGCTGATAGAGCAGTAATCTTCAAGGCCGTATATCCCAGCCGCCACAAAGCAGCAGAACTAATAACATCCTTCTTACACCTTTTCTTTTACAATCAAGTGTCCTTTAAGGAGGAGGCCCTATACTGGTTTTTGTTGAACTTTTCTGATACAGAGCATATGAATGTCCTCACTGTAATAAAAAATGGTTAATACCAGAACTTCTCAGCTTCACTGTTTCCAATATATCTAATTAGAAAGGGAAGAATGACATCTTTTCTGTAATTGGTCCTTAAATCATTATCAAAATCATTTAGCAGCCTCCTTAAACTTATTTTTAATTACAAGGTCTATTGCCTTGTTAAGTTATTAACACTGAAAATCACTAATCTTGGCAATTTCCCATCTTTATTAAAATGAAAATACGAAGGTCGTGTTATCCTGATTGAGGTGCACTCATTGAGGTTTTATTAAAGATTAAGTGAAACCAGATTTAATCACTTTGTGCTATTCTGTAAACAATGTTGAAATGGATGCGATGAAGCTATTTAAGGAAGCTGGTGGGGTTAAGAACTGAAGTTCAGGTTCATAGATGAACCAAGGACGCTGAAATATTTCAAATTCAGATTACATGAACTAGGGGACTCTTGCGTTTGTTAATCACAAAGCTGGTACTCATTATCAGCTAGCTCTGCAAGGCAGTGGAATTATTATGTTGCATATTTTTGTTAGCACCTTACTGCCTTTCATCTTCCAGTGTCACATGGTGACTAGTGATGACTGATGGAAGTCCTTTTTGTCCCTGCATTTATTTACTGTTTGTCAGAGGGGAAAATGGTTATGCTCGCCATGTAACTGTTCCCCCTCTGCAAGTGGGGGACAGTGAATAAAACTTTCAAAAAGTACCTACGTGACATACTTTCTGCTTTACAACGAGCTGTGGCGACTCACTTTAGGATGTACCTTTTAAGGTTAACTCACGCTTATTCTTAGCAGTTCTGTTAAGTCTCCAGATTAAATTGTGACAGGGTGGCTGTTCCTGAGCTGCAGTCACTGGGACAAAGAACAGCTGATTATCCTTTATAAAGGTGCAAAGTGTTTTCAACACCTAAAAATTGTCCTTTCAGTATTAGCTGACAAGTTCTACCAGTTCATCTAGAATAGGTTTTAATTTCTAATGCACGCTGACTGTGAATCCCAACAGCTGGAATGCCAGATGTTCAGAAAAGGAGAATTATATTCCGCGTTGTTTGGGGGGGGAAACAAAGTGGAAGTAAAGGGCATAACGGCATCATGCAGAAATTAAGCCACAGTCTCCCAAGCAGTGGTGTTACATTTTCAGTATCATTTATGGGAAAGATTCTCTGCATTTGAATAGGTGCTCCCTAGAGAAGAAAAACTGTCCTTGATCCTGTCTGAGTATGGAGGGTTGGGGCTGGATCATACCACAAAATGACAGTAAGGCTGTGTGACATACCTTATCTTAGCAGTATTGGGGCAGTTTGAGAGGCAACCTTCTTTGGGGCTCTTTGTTATTATGTTTAGCTTTATATAAAGTGTGCAACTTTATACAGAGGTGGCTGCGGTGCGCTCACACGTAGCAGTTCGGTGACTCTGGGGGAGGCGGTAGCATCTTGCGTACTTCCCTGTGGCTGTGTGGTTTGTGGTAAGGTGATAGAAGGTGGTTAGCTTTGACCAGAAAGCTTGCTGCAGGTTGAGCAGCAGGAGTGACTGTCAGCTAATGTGTCTATCATCTGGGATCTCCTTTCTTATCTGGAACCAAATGAAGATGGTCCTTCCCGAGAGCAGAAAGATGTGAATATTTGAGAGTCCCAATATCACCCAGGCTCTGAGTAAGCAGTGGAAAGCCCTGGAGCAGCTATGTATACTTTAAATACTGTTCATGGCTGAAGCCTGTGGGACAGGCCCTTCTGCGCCATGTCACAGCTGAAAGCACAATCTTCTTGAATGTGACGCTATAGGAGTCCGGACTTGCTCCTTTCATCAGCTCCATGCCTGATTTCTCATTCTGGAGGTCAAGAAATCGCAAGAGGTTGGATGCACTTGCTTGACTCTCCCTCTTCCCGCTACCTTAGCAGTCGCATGCTGGTGCGACAGGTTTAGGGGAGCTTTGCCGACTCAGGAGGTTTCCTGCCCGTCCGGGTCGGAGGGTCCCAGGGGCCTGAGCCCTGTGGGGGGAGGTGAAGCTGGGAAGTGTGAGTTCACCTTTAGTGACCGGTGGACGCACATGTTAACAGACGGAGCCTTAGAAGCAACGTTGGTCTTTCCACGTCATCCTTGGTCTGCATGGGACTGATTTGCAGAAGGAGCTTATTTTTAAAAGAAAGCCAGGACAAAGGATTGGACGGTTTCCTTATGTCCCCACCCCAGAAAAGCCCTACACTCGTCCCTTCTCATTTCAGCGTGAATATTATGGATATCACAGTACAAATGAGATGTGTTCTGCTGCTGGGCAGGTGGTTGCTGTGAGAACAAGAGGATCCTGCTGTCTTCCATGGCGCTTACCCAGAGCACTGCCTGCTCCCTGCCTGGGACTCTGCTGGTGGGTGAGCAGATAAAGCATTAAATGAAAGTCACATTACGGAAAGAATTCAGTGGTGAGGCAGAGGAAGGTATTTTAACTGGCCATCAAGCTTACCTCGCTGGTGCTGTGAAATGGTCATTGTTGAGGACAACTTTTCTCTAAGTAATACCCAGAATAAAAATAATCATTAGTTTAGGTTTTAAAATAATTTATTTCCCCCTGCTTTTCCCGATGCTGCCCTGCTTTTGGAGAAGCAGCCAGCAGGGGGGAGTGTGACTGCACCATGCAACGCAGCCTTCCAGCCAGCAAAAAGCTGGAGAAGTGCAAAACAAGTTCAGAAATGAGCGTTGGGATCCCTTCAGACAAAAGCTGACATGGTGAGGCGAATGGCGTGATCCCGTAAAGCACACGGCTTCGCTTTCAGCTGCTTGCGTGGGGAACGAGGAGGGATAGGGCTGTACCGCATCGTGCAACTGGGTGTCTGGTCCAGCGGGCTCTGGTCGCACCTGCGGGTGCTGGATCTGCCCCGATGCGGTGGTGGGGTGAGGCTGGAGGGGCTCCGGGAGCCCCTCTGCTCAGCAAGGCAAGCGCTGGTATTAAGCACAAGGTGAATTGGGGTGCTGGCCCGTAGCGGGTCCTCCACGGTTCCTGCACCAAGGCGACAGAGATGCTGAGGGGTGTTTACCTACTCTTTTTAATTTAATTAAAACACCCTGAAGAAATGGAGTTTTTTCCTTTGAGTATGTTCTTCTTACAATGCATCCCCAGACCTGTATTTTTTTTTTCTTCTGAAAAATGTGGGTCTCTAACATCGTGAGCTCTTATATATTAATCCATCTGAGCTGTAATAATATGTTTATATGAATAAAAATAATCTTTACTCTTGTGGGGCTTAGCAAAATAACTCCAACTTCGAAATCACAGACATCTTCCCTAACCCTGGGGAAAATAAATCTGTTTCCTCAACCCAACATACATTTCTATTATTGTGCAAGAGGAAAACACTGAAAAACAAAGACACCAGTCTCCCGAAATGTTACTGCGTGGTAACAGAAATATATGAAAAGAAAAAATGTTGCTAATTATGGGATTATAATATGATGAATTTTACCTGACAGCATCTAACCTTTTCCAGAACAATATACAAATGATTGCTATGTGCTTGAGTAAATACAGATTTAGAAATACATCACCAAAACACTAGTTAATAGATTAATTACATGCATGTTGCAAATACCTATTTCTTTGTTGAACTTGGTGTCTGAAAAGTGGTTATTTTGTATCTGTAAATAGTTTGCTTGCCTAATTACTTGCTTAGCCATTTCTCCTTCCAATTACACAAGTGCAGTCATTGTATGGGAATTGCTAATGCCCGTGGAGCTGCAATGTTGGGCAAGAACGTGTCTTAGAAGAGGTGGGAGAGACTCAGAACAGGGAAGAAACATTTCTCCATTTGGGAGAGATAAAAATTCCCCACTGAACAGCTGCTTGGTCTCAGGTGATCTCCAGTCAAGTTCTCCTTCCTTCCCCAGTGCTAAAGGACATGCAGTGCCAGTGCCAAAAATGACCCCAGACCAGTGAGCATCACTGGGAATTGTACATCTTCTGCAGTATCCATGTGTCATCCTTTCTTCTTCAAGTCTTGACGTGCTCCGTATGGGTCCTCCGATGGCTATTGAGCCATCAAAGACCATATGAACCCTTCTGAGGGCTGTAGAAGAGGCACAGATGCTGTACTCAGTGTATAACGGCTGAGAGCAGAAGAGGGTCTCCCATCCCCTGTCCTCAGCAACCTGGCTCCCCAGTCCCAGAGCGACTAAAGCCAACCCTATACTGGCGATTCATTTTCGTATTTACGGCAGCAATTAACTTCTCTTAAAAGCGACTGCAACTCCCAACAGGGAGGGCTCGGAGCAGAGCTCTGTTAATGTTCAAATGACTCTGATGTACCTCTGAAGCATGTCAGTCCTCGATACTGTTCCTCTTTATGCTTCATGCAAAAAATAAAACTGAATATAAAAAATAAAACACCCACTAAATTGGTGCAGTCATTAACATGCCTCTTTTCCCAAGATTAAGGTGATTGATTTCCTAACAAAGGTTAATCAGAACTATTAAAAGAAAAGGAAAACTACCATCATGGCACCCACCATGCCTCCTGGTTGACTTCCTGCTTTATTTCTCTGTAACGAGCCAGTCCTAGAACACAGAGCAGGATCCAGAGGTGGAAATATCGGCAGCAGAGATGGTTTCTAATCAAAAATATGTCAGTGAGACTCTGGGATAGTTTGGAGATGACACGACGTTTACGAAGTGGTGGTTTGATTATTCTAATGCTTGTCTTAAATACTTGAATCTGCTCTGCATAAGCTAAATATCTTTAGAAGTTTTGGACTGAACTGAATTAATTTAATTCATTTATATTAGTCATTTAATAAAAGCGCTGTAGCTCCTTTAGGCTTCTCTGGTTTCCATGCAGTGTTGGATGCGGGAGTGACATGGTGCTTCTTCCTCACGGTAAGGTTGGTAATGTTTTAGGTAGTCCTGCGAGGAGCGGGGAGTTGGACTCCATGATCCTTATGGGTCCCTTCCAACTTGAGATATTCTGTGATTCTATGATTCTAAGGTCATTTAAAGCTTCTTAGGTCCTGATATTAATAGCGCTAATGAGTAAGGGCCCCACCAAAGCTTCTCGCTGATCTAGCTGTGGTGCTAACAACTAACCCAAGACAGGCTACGTTCAAAAAGCAGAACAAGAGTGTGAGTGACTATTGCAGGATGGGTTTGGTGCCGTAAACACAGCAAGATTGATTGAGTCTACATATTTCTGCCCAGTTTCTTGTTGCATTGAGTGTTGTCTTAATTCTCTCTCTGCTCTGAATTGCAAACAGATGCTTGGTTAATTGAGGGCTGAGGCTTTAGAGATGATGGTCCAGGCTCTGATGCTGTTACTCAAGCTGGATTATACCTTACTTCATAAGCTATCCCACCAGCTTCGGTACAATAAACCAAACAATATTGAAGGGAAAAAAAAAAAAGCCTAAATTAAACCGAGCACTGCATGCAGCACTGTAAATGAAACTTGTTCCTATTGAAATGCCACTGACAGCTTGTGCTGGAGATGCAGAAGGGACAAAGTGGGCTTTAAACAGGCTTTGCTTCTTGTTGCCAGATGGTCTCATTCTTGTTTGAGTTTACAGCGCTCTTTCCCCCTCTCTCTGAATCACTTCTGGGATTAATGTCAGCGGTTTCTGCAGGCGGCCCCACTGAGGGCGAGGAGCAAAGGGGAAACATTCTGTCTGTGTGAGAAAATAAAAGAAAATCCAGAAAGTCAGGGGGTGGTTTGGCTGCTTGGCCCCGGTTTGGGAGCAGGGAGAATGCGGTTTCTTCCCCTCTCTCCAGGGCTCGTGGCTGCAGCTTTGCTGACACCTCGCCAAGGGGAGGGACGCCCTGTTGGGGGTACGGGTGGGAGCTGCTGTGGTGTGACTATGAAAGGAGGAAAAAGGTGCCACTTCTTCTCTAAAAGTAAACAACCCTTTCTCTTCAATTCATGGTGCTTGCTGCAAAGCATGGCTCAAAATGGAGGTTGTAGCGAGGTGGGGGTCGGTCTCTTCTCCCAAGTAACTGGCGAAAGGACGAGAGGAAATGGCCTCAAGTTGCGCCAGGGGAGGTTTAGATTGGATGTGAGGAAAAATTTCTTTACTGAAAGAGTAGTTAAACATTGGAAGAGGCTGCCCAGGGAAGTGGTTGAGTCACCATCCCTGGAAGTATTTAAAAGCCGTGTAGATGAGGCGCTTAGGGACATGGTTTAGTGGGCATGGGGGTGTTGGGTTGACGGTTGGACTCGATGATCTTAGAGGTCTCTTCCAACCCTAATGATTCTATGATTCTATGAAAATGCCCTGTTGGCTCAGGGAAGGGGTTGGCTGCGTTCCCCTTCAAATTAAGGAAGCCGTCTTGGGAAGGTGGAGCCACATCAGCGTTCAGGGCAGGAGATGGGCAAGTAGCAACTGGGGTTGAGAGTGCTTACGCTGTACCAGCAAACCTCCCCAGGCTGACATCACCCTCCTAAGCCCGGTTGTATTCTCCCCCAGCCCCAGGATTACACAGCTCGAGCAGCTTGATCGTGCTGAGCCTTAGTTTGCTGCTAGGAATCCAACAGCGATAAAGGTATTCAAATAAAGCAGCTAGTTTTTCTATTTCAGGACAAGATTATCTTGAAATATTTACTATAGAGGTGTTGATGGAACCAGCATGTTCATGTCAAAATGTCTGACTGACATGTTTGTTTTCAAATAACCCTTTGCTCTTGAGATACTTAAGAGCTTTTCCAAACATATTCTCCTATCTCTGGGGGTATAATCTGCTTGTTTCATTTCTGGTCTGCTAAAGACTGTCTTTTTGGTTTTGGGTGAGAATATTTGAATGTCATGATTTCTTCTGTTTGGTGAGTGGGGCATTTACAGATTTTTATACAAGCATTTATAATTTGTTAAGGAAATCACTGGTCAGCAGAGGTCTTCACTACAAAAATGATACATGTAATCTATCACCTATTACCATCAAACCTCTGGGGAAAAAAAAAAAGAAAAACCCAAACCCTCAAATATTTTCCCCTATTGAAGATACACAACACCCTGTTGCCTCTAGCAGAGTTTTGACCCCAAAAGAAAAGTGCAAAAGCCAACAGTTTTCAAAGTTGTAGTTGCTATAAATACTCAGATACTACAGTTGCATGTGGAAGTACGCGGGTGTCATACAGAAAAATGAGAACCCTTACCTCACTGAATTTATAATCCCAAAGAGATTTTTGAGCCTTTAATGCTGCAAAGTGACCCAAAGAGTGGGGAACACAGCACTTGGCTTTAGGCAATCACAGGTAAAGCGTGTCTCAGTTGCAGTCTAACAGCAGAGCCTCTTCCTCCTCTTCTGCAGCGCGCTGCGGCTCGGGGCATGATTCAGACCCCATGTGCTGAGTGTAACTGCCACAAAACTCAGAATTTCAGGAACACGTGGCATTTGAAAGTTGCAAAAATACATAGTTGAATTCCTTCCTCTCCAATTACAGTTTCCATTATTTTACCATGTTTTAGGGCTTACACGTGAATTTTTGTCTTTCCCTTTTTTAGGCAGATTAACATTTTATAAATAAAGTTAAGTGAATTATGAAAACTCTGGAGAAAGGCGGTATTTGTGGTGATAAATTATGCAGTAGCCCTGCCAGTCATGTGTGTGTGCATTAACAGCAAGATGTGACATATTTTATTTGATGCCAAACTGAAAGACAAGACTTTCCTTGTCCGTGCAACTGATCCGCGCGTCCTCGTTAAGCAGCGGGCTCTTAACACTGCACATAACGTAGCCTGGCGTGGTCCCCGGGTGGGTCCGAGGGCTGGGACGACAGCCCGATCCTGGCAGCGCTGCTGCCTTCGGGGGTTATCTCCGACTTCTGTGCCTAATGACAGCCATCTGGGCTTGGGTGTGCTGTTGTGTACCTAGAGCTACTTACAATAAAACACCAATAAAGTTGCAAGATGCCTACAATCTGTTTGTAATCTTCTCCAGAATATCACCACCTGCATCCTGTGCCGTAAAGATGTAAATACTTACTTCTGCGCAGAGCGGCTAAAACTTTCCCAAGGCTCGATTGCCTAGTGAACGGGTTTAGTTTTGCAAATGTTGTAAAACCTTCCCCCCCCCCCCCAAAAACAAGCCTCTTGCCCTTTTTTTTTTTTTTTTTTTTTTTTCCTTTGGCTTGCTTCTCTTTCCAGGGAGCCTGTTGTTCAAAGCTCAGCCCAAGGATTTACAGAGCCCTGGGAGACCCCGGGTTACAGCTGACCTGGAGGCCCTAGAGCAGATAAGATGCTTTGCGGTGAAATTGTGCATAACACCTGACTTATTCTGTATTACAGAGGGGGAGAGAGACTGTTAAATTAGGTATGTGTTTTCCAGTCCACACAGGTGTCTTCTCTAGCTGTAACACTGTCTGAATCTGAGGGAGGCAACTGGTGTGAGCTATGAATACATTTATTACTGAACAATAGCAATGGGATATGTAGAATGTGCATGCAATAAAAACATGCCTACCTTCCAACTGCTGTTGGCAAAACGCTTGATTTGGTTGAGATTTATCCTAACAAATCATCTCTGCTGGAGGTGGGCTTTCAAATACCTTTGCTGCTGTACAGGCTGTCTCTTGAAGAGCAGCAGTCACAGCAGTGGGGCGGAACTTGTGACAAACTGCAGAAGAGCTCATCCTCTGTGACACTTGCAAAGCGGCAGCGTGCCTTTCCTTTGCAGTTCTATAATTTCTTGCAAATAATTTTATTACAGTGCTGTCCAAAGGCCTAAACCCAGCTCAAAGCTGTGATGTACTGAACATGCTTTCACACCATTAAAAAAAAAAAAATAATTAAGCTGGTACAACACGGTGCATCTCTGTGACTTTCTCACAAGCGTTGCAAGGCTATCTAGTCTGTGCAAAATATTCCAGCCTGCCTTTGACTATGATCTTTGCATGGCAATTTGTATTTTGGGGTGACTGCAGCATCTAATTTATACCCAGGCAGCTTAATCTTAAAAGGAAATTAACACTTCCGTGGCAGCATCATTTACAAGGAATAGCACATTCCTTGTCTAGAAGATCATCATTGCCGTAACTAATTAACACAGCATGCTTAATTGCTTTGTGCAATTGAGGGTGGAGTTCCATTTACCTCCAGTTAGATGGGGGGGGAGCCTGGCGAGCCCCCTCTGTACAGAGGGAGAGCGGCTCCACTGCTTGGCAGAGTCACCCCGGGGCTGCGCCAGACCTTTTGGTGATGGCAGAACTGCTATAGGGGGTCTGGCACCTATAATTATTTCCTTTAAAAACTCTCCCATGGCTAGGCATTCAGAATATTTAATTAGCTGAAAGCCGTGATATCTGTCAATCATGTGTTGCCTCAGATTTCGGGTTTAAAGAGCAGAGTTATTCCTGAAGACCTAGTATTAAAGGAAATTACTAGTACAGTCGGCTCAGATCTCACTAAGAAACAAGATTATAGCTAGGTAATGTTACCATGGAAAGCCAAACACTTTAATCATACCCCAGCATGTAGTAATAGAGTTTCAAAAGGCACGCTACCAGAAAACTTAACAAACCCCAGGCATTAGGTAGATAGTTGAATATTAGCAAGCACTCAAGCGAACTTTTAAATGGCTGAATTCGTCATGGGGCTTTGCAGCCGCAGCAGCAAGTCCTCGTGTCTGTCTTGCATGTGTTTGACATGTATGTAAATGGCTGCACAGCTTCACAGAGCAATAAAAAATTAAATCCTAAGGGAAAAACAAAATCCCAAACTATCAGATTTCCAAAAATTAGGAAGTTCAGGAACACGTTGCCCCACAGAGGCTGCTGCATTGTCTGCTGGTTCCAGTTCACAGCTGCAGCGTATTTTACTGGTTTGGTGCTGTTCCCTGAAGAGCGGGACTCAAGTGTGTGCTCGCGCTAATCTAAATCTGGGGTAGAGGAGACTTGCAGTGTGATGGGAACCGTGAGCATGTCACCTACAGAGACCTCTTCTGAACAACTCTGAAAAGTGACAGGGCTCACCCGGGGAGCCAGGGTGCACAAATGATGTCTTCAAAATTACCTTTCTCCTGTACGAATGACATCCCAGCACCCCTTTCCCATGTGAAATCACGGGTTTTGTGCTCAAGATGTGCTAGAGATTTCATGGAGTCTGTTAGGAGCAGTGCTCTGAAAATACTATATGGGGAAGGAACCTGGCTGTTGAGGCAGTTTTTCCTGTTCTGAAGTCTCTGGGGCTTTAGGTTGGGCACCTTTTCTTGCACCTGAGAGGAGGATTCACATCAAGGAGGACAGAGGGTAAATCACAGCATCTTCCTCCTTGGTGACACTGTTCCTGTGTCCCTTAACATTCCCCATGAAGGACTTCTGCTGGGAGCTCTCCAAGTGTTGTGCAGACCCAACATTTTCTGACCTCTTTTGGTCCTGGTCGGTCAAGTATGGGGCAGGTTACTCTTGTTTGCTTCCCAAATTTGGGCATCATTGGAAGGGCAGCAAGAAACTGCCATGGCAGGTCCCTGCTCCGCAGCGGTGGTTCTCAACTGAAGAGCTGCAGGACGGGGATCTAGGTAGAAAGCGGTTGGATTTATTGAATGAATTTGTCTTACCCCATAATTGCTGGAAAATAGATATAATTTGCCAATGGTGACTTATACCAGGAGAGTTGTTGCTCCTTTTTTACCCAGAGAGAAAATGAAGGAGAAGGATTAGTCACTTGCTCATGGCCAGGGATTAGGAGATGTTGGTGCCAATGTTCAGGCATGGACAGGTCAGAAGTTTTGGCCATGCTTTGGGGCAAGAAGTCACCCCAGTGGGGTAGCAGTCAGGAGGATGGGCTAGAAATCTGTGCCTTGTTCTAGTGGAAAAATATCCAATATCCATGACCTGAATAGACAGAAAACCATGATAATCCACAGTCCCTGATCTGTTTAGAACAAAATAGCCTCAAGTGCCAAAAATTCCGATGGACCCAGGGTAAGTTGGCTTTTACTGTCCCCTGTAACTCAAGGCTGAGTGAAGAAGAAATCACATCATTTGGGATTTCCTCATGTTGCGGTGAAACAACGAGAATGACTGACTTGGACATTTTATTATAGCCGCTGGGAACCAAATGTAAATTATATACTTAAAAATTGAAGCCAATAAAAAGCAAGGAGATTTAAATAGGAAAGTGGCACATGGCAGTCAGATTTAAAGCCAGCTGGAGGTTATGTAGTGGCAATGAGATTAGAAAAGCCAAAGAGAAAGCTCTGGGACATAATAGAACCGATTTGTTATGGGTACATAGCTGAAATAATAATAATAATAATAATAATAATAATAATAATAATAATAATAATTCAATAAAGGCAAATTTTGGTCTCAGTCATAAAACTTGAAGGGCATGCTCTGGTCTTCTCCTCCTGAATGTCATAGGACAATGCCTCTCAACGCTGCAGACCGATAATAGTTTCTTCTCATGCAATCAAGTTATGAATATTTTGATGCATGTTCTCTTAGGCAGGATTTAGTGCCTGAACTGTGATCAGTGTCAGTAATGAGATAATACCTTTCTTTCCCCTTCTCCTGTCTGTGCATAAAGAACAAGTATTATCAAATACAGCAAAGGGGTGAGTTTGATGCGAGCCAGGAGAACTTTTTGATTGTATTCCTTTGAAGGAAGCCTGATGCTCAGACCTGTCTGTGGACGTGCTGATGTCTTATGGATGTGTGCTACTAATTTCCATGATGGAAAAAGATATTAATCTGTTATCTGGGAAGACGTTTCTTGGTCCATTCGAAACGGGTTAACATGTTTCCCGAGCTCCAATTTCTGAACCTCATGAATCTGGGAAACAAAATGAGAGCTGTTGCAAATGGATCAGCACAGAAGCTGGTGTAAAGAAAATATGGGCAAGTTCCTTTCAAAGAGTTAGTGCGGTCTGTGAAATCAGATTCACGGCTCAACAATGTGAGCGAATGCATGAAGAGGCCGTGCCTAATCCCAAATTCTCTCAGAGTCCTAGAACAGTCGCTCATGGATTTCAGGCTTTGCGGTCAGACAGTTACAGACTCACTGATGCTTATTAGTGGTCCAACTCAATCATTTTCTCATTCACTCTAAGTAATCCCCGTTAGGTTATATCCTAACTCTTTAGCTTTTAATTGCTCCTTTTACTCCCAACTTTGGAGGGATGTCTTTGTGCCTCACCAAACCATCCCTCGCTCTCCCAGGACAGGATTGCTACCTCCTCCATGGCAGGTGCCTGTCCAGACAACACCATGACCTCTGTGGAGGAGATGGCCACAGCCATTCTCATCATCTCCTTGCTTCATTCTGCTCCTGCTTGCAATTACAGAGGTCTTCCTATTACTTAACGCTTTGTAAAAATAAGTAAGCATATTCTGTTGCTGTTGCAACCCAAGCTCATTGCTTGCTGGAATAGCAAGAAGGATTGTGCATTTAACTTCCAGGCTTGTTCAAAGGGAAAGTCGTGCGGCTGCAGGCAGTGGTGATGGTTGCTGGTGTTTATAATGCCTCCATCCTCTCCAGGAGAGGCTTTGTTAGATGCCAGGTCTAATAGCAGTTCCTGCCTTGCTGGCACCAACAATGTTTTTATCAAACCCTTTCACAACCTCGCTCTGCCACGCTGCCCATATCGAGTGTTGCCATAGAAATTCCAGCTGTGCAAGCTGACGCTTTTATATCTGTAAAAAGTTGTTCCTAAGTTGGTAGCATGATAGCTTCAGAGACAGTTTAAACACTTCTGCTGCTTTTCTCTTCGTTTACTTTCTTTCTAACTTTCTGCACCTTTTTTCTTTTTCTTTTTTTTTTTTTTTTTTTCTTTTTTTCCCACTTCTTATCTCACCTCTCTCTGAGTTATTGACCTGTGGTCTTATTGTTAGGCAAAGTATGGGGCCCTCCCAGGTAAAGGACTCTGTCCCCTCTGCTCCTTTGCTTTACAGCCAGTTTGCACAAGAAGTACAGAAATGGCATCGTATCCCACTGCGTGAGCACTTAGCAACTAGTTGGTGTTTGGGGTTAGTCTTTTGTTAATAGGTAAATGAAGTAGGAAAGTTTTTATTTTGACCCCTGGAGATAAGAGTAAATAACATCTTGTTACTTAATTGGATGCATGTCCAGTTTTAATGATTTGTTACGCCTCAGACATGGCAGAGGAAGAGAAAATGTGTGACTGGGGAATAACCAAGCCAAAAGCTGGAGCTTAGCTAAGAAAAAGGTTGTCCTTCTTGGATGTAGCTTTTTAGTTTTAATTATCTACGTAATGTTATCTCAAGAAAATCTTATTTTTTGGCTAATTAGTTAATCCCTGTCTGGTGCTAATGGAAAACTGTGTTTCAGGGAGGTTTGCTGTTGCACAGCTGAGGAATAAGGCAATTAGTAGTAACATACACTAAAGCTGAGTCTCCGAACTTGCACAAAATGTTTAATGAGACAACTGGGATAGATACGATCGGGAGCCAAATGTATTGCAAGTTGCTTACTGTTATTAAACCAGAAACATGTGGTTTGGAGAATCTCCCTTATGTCCGCCCAATTCCTCCTTGTGCCCTGTTGGCTGGGAAGCGCCTCTCAGGACAGCGGCTGCTGGAATTGGGGTGCTGTGATCAGAGCTCCCCGTCCAGATGTTTCACAGAGCTGTTGAGCGCTTTCTCTTGCTGCCAGATCTCCAGCAAGGTGAACAGCTTTGTTGTAAGCACCGGATCGCAACGTCAATAATTGATTTTTTTCAATTCCTACTGAGATCCTGGCAATCAAATCCCTGGCAGCCTGGAAAATCTCAGCAGTGAGGTAGAAGATCTTTTGTCTTGGAAACTTGTATTTTCTGAAGATGTATGTTGAATTGAGGTGGCTATTATTTCAGTTGGAAGAAGGTGCATTATCAAATAAACAGCCCATCTGCTGCTTTAGTCAGGAACCTTACGAATTCCAGTAATTCCAGTCTTGCACGGGTCAAAAGAAACACATCCCATGTGGATCTTGACCTACAGCCATCATTCATTTAGCTGATCCCCCAACACACATTTGTGGGCTGTTTCTCTGCAGACCAGCTACCTGCCTGTGCGCAGGCTTTGGGCTGAGAAGAGCCGAGTTAGGCAGTGCCGTTGGACACTGCTGGCTTGGGCTAAGCTTTGGGTGCAGCTTCTTCAAACCGGAGTTTCTTCTGGTGCTGGAGGGAAGCTATTGCCCAAAGTGCATGTGGTGGAGGGGAGAGCTGGGTCTCCATCTGCTCGCGGTGGTAATGCTTAATTCATGTCCATCGGTATCACAGGGGATAGGAACCATTGTTCCTGGACCATTAGGGGCTAGTTAGTGAGACACATCGTTCATCTGATGGTGTCTTGGATGGGAGTCCAGCTCTTCATCCCCTTGATGGTAAGAGGAGGCTCAGGTGGCTGGTAGGGTGGAGACTTACGGGTTTTTTTATTTTATTTTGGAGAAGTTGGACAGGACTCAGAGGCACAGAGTGCTTCACATGTGTGTCCAGTTCAGCTCATGAACGTTACAGGTGCTTAGCAGAAAGAAAACATCCTTATTTTGGATGTTTTCCCCATGCAAGTCTATGAGGTCAGGATTAGCCCCTAGTTTCTGTCTGCTTGTGTGTAATGGTCTCAAAAACGACTTAAAATTATTGCTCTCAGATTTCTTTCTTGTATGCAACTTTGACAGTGGAATAATCTCTTTTTCTTTTGGTTATAGAGCTGGAGATGAGAAACAGTGCAGTCCTTACAGCCATTATGATCTTTCTGCCTAACTTCCACTATCTCCCCCAGCTATGCCCCAGCAGCATTATTATAAAACTCAAACAAATAATTTTCTTAAAAGAAATGACACGCCAGAGTGAACTCCCAGGCTGTCTGTCTGGAAAAGCGGTTGGCTCCCTAGCAGTAAATGCCAATGTAGTAAATTAGGGAGGCATTTCATAAATTGATCATTTTTTTAATAAATGTTAATATATTCAAAGGAAATTCTGTGATCCAGCTGTGCCAGCCAATGCAAGCATTAAGGCGAAGAGTCAATCAAGACATAATTTTGTGATCATATAATTCAGAATGGCTGTGTATTCTTTCTAAGTCACTTATTTTTTATTGCAGAGGCTCTATTATGGATAGCTGTAAAATGCTGTTTATGTCTATTCAGTCATTCTCTTGACCCGTATTTAAAATATAGTTTTTTACAATTCATTTTAAGCTGACAACTTGTCAAACTCTGCAGGTAACAAGACTGTTAATAGGAAAACACTCTTTAACTGCAGGCTTTCTCAATGCATTACGCATCAGTTGTTAATTGGACTTGGAGAAATTGCTGAAGTATCTTATGAAAGCTGGGTCTGATCCACTGAAGCATTCCTCTGGATCTGTGTCAGTACAATCAATTGCCTGACATCTGGTCCCTTTCCAATTCCTTAAGCCCGGAATAGCCTCTGTATAGTTTGGATTTGCAGAGTGCAGAATTAAATACTGGCTAAAAGTTGACATAAGTGACACAGGTCACAGCATGGACCAATTTACTTTTTTAGCTTGGTTTCCTAAAGAAATGACGCTTGTGTTATCGGGCTGCCAGCGTACATGCTTGCATGAGGGTGTATCCTTTCTTCTTGCAACTTTTGAACCTGTTAACACATTTTAACCCTATTTTCCAATAGTGGAGGCTTTGAAGTGATGATATTCCTTCAAATTTAGTGACAGCAGACAGCAGACAAAGTCCTTTTCAGAGCTTTAGATTATGGGAAAGGCTGAAGTGTTGCCTCAACTCCTTGCTAAGCACTAGGGAATCAGCAGAGGAGAGGGATCACCTCCCAGGGATGCTGCAGGCGAGCAGAAAGCTTCCCCGAAGCTCAATCTTTCGAAGGCAAGCAGGAGCTGCCCTGGCCCTTGCAGAACTGCTTGTTTAGATGGAAAGGAGGAGAAGAGCTGGATTTTTTAACCGAGTCACAAGCCCTGTTGTTTTTCTTAATTGCTATAAAGACATCTTTCACACACTCTATTTTATCTTTGGATTCTTTGCCTTGGAGTAAATCCAGCGGTAAAGCAATCTGAAAGATTGCATGCATGCACATTTTTAATATTACGGGTCTGATGTGCAAGGTTATATTTCTGGCTGCAGTAGTGTATTTGGTGCATATATTTTTTTCAACAATCCATCTATACAGCACCCTTGCAGCGGCTGTGTCAGCCAGTAGCTTGCCTTCCTGTTCATCTGTTGGGTTTATAGTTACTTACAATGTACTCACGAGGCTGCTGGTTCCTTTCATCTTGCCTTTTTACTGCCTTGCTTATTTTTATCTTCATCCTGTTGTCTCTAAAGAGGTCTTTATAGAACAGTGTCTATCTGCTATGCATGTCTCTCTTTTATTAATAATTCATTAATCAATTCAGACTAGAGAAAAAAGGCACCAAACCCAACAGCTAGAAGTGATCACAGCTCGGGAACTGCGTTGTGCATATTTTGCACCTCAGGCTGCAGCACTCGCTAGCGCTACCTGCAATACTCCTGCCAGAGATATCTCGAGGTCTTTCTTTGTAGATCTGCTTTAAAAAAAAAAGTGTTCTTTTTTTGTTACACGGAAAAATGTTCTCTGGGAAATCAATTGATACTGAGCAAAAATTGCACTGTGTTTCTAGAGCTGGTGTTTGATTTCTGGAGGGAAGCAGACATTCGCGTGTGCGCTTCCCAGAGTCTGCTGGCCAAAGCAATTACAGGTTCATCAAGAATTAAAATTCACCAGTGACTGCACAGTCATTTCACTGAAGCTTCTGGTAATAAAGTCAAAATTGTTTCGATGACATGTAGGAATTAATACCTAATCCTGAGCAGGCAGCTTGTTTTTACAGCCAATGTCATTTGCCAGTTACATCTTGGAGAGGGAGATTTTGGCTTTGTCTGTGTGTGGGCCTGGGGACTTCCTTGGTCTGACTCGGTAGGAGGGAGCCCTGTCCCATGCCAGGGCAGGACCTGGGCGCACAGCCCTGTGCTGCCCCTCGGTTTCCATAGCCGGTGATAGGAGCACCCGATGGATAGCGGCTGGGCGGCAGCTGGAGAAGAGAGTACGGCCACTGCTGTTGTGCTTATATCTAATTGCTCCCAAATAAGCGCTGTCTAAGACCCAACGCCACCTCCGATGCTCCTCAAGCGGCTCGTGCGGGGCGGTTTGGTGATGCTGCTTCTCTCCAGTTTCAGTTGTGCACAAACTCCTCCTCCCTGGTGTTTGCCACTGAATTGTTTTCAAACCCAGTTATTTTACCATAACCAAATTTGCTCGACATGCCTCAAAGCTTTGTGTTAAGACTCACCTTTAGTCCTGTCCTCCAGACAGAAAACATAAAGATCTGCTCGGTTTTCCTATAACCTTCAGCGGGTTCGGTGCTAATCCTGCAGTGTTAAGGCAGTTTAATGCTCCATTAATTATTCTGGAGGCAGTCTGGGAACGGCGCATGGTAACGACTGCACTGCTTATTCAACGGGAAGTAACTTCTCAGCTCAATGTGAACCCCCGTTAATAAATGCTGTCTGGTCACCAAGGAGAGACTGTTCCCTCTAAGGAAAGTTAAAGCCTTTTCTTAGTCTGCTTCTGACCCAGAGTTTGCCTCCTGTAATCCTCCTTTCAGCAGGCACAAAGCAGCACACTGTGAATTAACGGAGCTTGAGCAACCCTCCAGAGGTAGATGAATCCCCAAATACGTAAGATGTTAAACAAGTTCCCATACTTCATCCAAGCTTCTGCCACTAAGTCACAGGAAGGGATAACATTATGAGTTTGTAATTTATTTCCATATTCTTTAATCATATTTCAGTAGCTGTTTGGTTTATGACCTTTAAAACCACCTTAGATTTAGATTGATAAATGGGTGGCAAATAAATTTAGCAAAATAAGCAATTTCAGCCTATGGAAGGTCAGCAGAGGGCTGTGCAATCACGTCTTCCATTAATATGTTATATTTCAGTCAAAAGCTTTTAAACGCTGAAGGTTTTCAGGGGGAAAACCTCTAGCTTTGATGAATGGGTTTCTTCTTAATAGCTGAATGGGAAATGAAAATCAAAGTGAGGGAAAAACCACCTTGTTTCTGAAGCAGAGATGAAGTTAGGCGGCGGGTTTTCCTCTCGCATAGGGCCAGGACAGTCGAGTGGGCTCGGTAACGAGCAAATTATGTTTCAGCTCATAAGGCCATTTGAATAACCTTGTAAATTAATTAATTGACAGAGATTATTCATAATAACTCTTATTATTATTGACACAGGGCTCGAGCAGAGGAGAGCCACACAGGACAGGTAAACTAAATAGGCATTTTTATTAGCAGGTCTTAACAGGGGGAGAGAGGAGAGAGCTCAATGATGTTAACTCTCCGTTTTCCACTGGCAGCTCTTCCAGCAGCATCAGCCGAGGTCCGAGCTGGCCGGGCAGGGGATTAGGCCTCTTTGAAGAGGAAAAGTTTGTTAAATTAATTACTGGCTGCATATTAGCTCAGCTACATTCATAACCAGGTGCAGGGGTCTCCTTGTTGCTGGGGTGTAAGAGGTCAAATTAATGGAGAAAGCAATGTGAAAGCCTCTTACGGGACTGAGATGATCTTTTCTTCATGTTTAAAGCTGTGAAGCTTTTGTGCGGAGTAGGAACTCGGATCTGTTTTGAAAGCAGCGGTGAGGGAGAGAATCATTACAGGAGAGATCCAGGAGATGCACAAAACCAGCACATTAAAAGCTGAGTTAGAGCTTATTTCTGGTTCTCACGAAAGAGTATTTTTGCCACAAGTGGAGTTAAAAATCCACTGCAAAATTTCTTTTTGTTTTTTTAACAATGAAATAAAATAAGTTGTTGCTTCTAAGAGCTGTGGGTCAAATCACTGGCCCGGATAAAAGTATCTTGAATGGCTCCCGCAAGTCAAAGTTGCCTTAGAGGTGACGTGACTTGCGGGGCTGGGGTTCGCGTGGGACGGGGAGCTGGGACGGCTCTGTCCCCTGCGCGAGAGGTTGCGGGGGTGGGCTGCGGTTTGCCTCTACGAGATGATCGATCGGGGTGGCCTCGGTCTGCTCTGCCCTGGGGCTGACGGGAGGAGGTCTCGCAGCTCCCGGCCCCGGGGAAGAGCAAGCAGAGATGTGCCATGGCCCCATTCCTCTGGTCCCACAGGAGGCACAGCTCAGCTGCAGCCACCTCCCGGCACCTACTGCCGGCCGAGGTAGAGACGTGGGGCAAAATGTGATTGGGGAGAACACGGACGGGTGCTGGCTGTTCTCCCACACAGGTGCCGTTGCTGCAAAACGCAACCTCCCTGTTACACTGAGCCCCTAAAATTAAAATGCCCGTGACAACCGAAGCAAAGACTTGTCCGTGGGACCGATGTGCACAGCGGCAGCGATGTGGGACAGGGTGGCAAGGGCAAGGTTGGGGCTGGCTTCGTGGGAAGCCGTGAGGTTTACGCTGGCAGAGGACCTGTTGTCTCTGGAGCGGGGAACTGTTTATTAATGCTTGAATTGCCGGTGGTGTTTGCGTCTGATTTAGTATCACTTAAGTAAGTGATGTATGATTTCAATTAGGAAGCAAAGATGCTTACTACATCTCCATGATATGTTTGGATGGAGAAAAGTGCTTTGCACAGTCTTTCTGTTTCGGGGGAGGTAAATGGAGCACGGGGTGTCTGTGGGTTGCTTGCGGCAAAGTTATTTCAATGTCGGCTGGGAAAGACAACTGCGTCAAGTTCATCCCGTGTGTGCCAAAGTTGATGTAAAGTCAACTGGGGCGGGCTCGAGGGCTCTGGCTGGCACTGGAGCCAGGCTGGTGAGTGCCATCGGGGGATGCTTTCTCTTGGGGTCGGTGCTCTCTGCCAGCTGGAAGCAGAGCAGCTCCGCAGTGTGCTGTTGGCCCTGCACCGCTGACACCCAGTAGATCTTCTTTTAGGGTTGTGAGAACCTGTGGTTTTGGAGGAAAATGAAAGTTTCATCCTTGTTGCTGGTATGAAGTTCATCAGTGCCTGTACTTCACAGATTGCGGTGGTCTGAGGAGCCCCTGGGTTTATTAAAATGCTAAAGCTTTGTCCTGCAATACGAGGCCATCATTAGTGCCAAAACAAAACCAGAGGCTGAGCAGGAGCAGGCAGTGAAGTGAGGGAGGGCAACATCAAAAGACTTTTAACCAAGACCAGCTCCATGATGCTTGAGTCATTAACAGCTGAAAGGGCGTTGTGTGGCGGGACACACGCACATTTCTGGCTGGAATTAGCACAGCAGAGCTATCGGCACCCCTGCTGCCACCGAGGTATTGATGTCTGGCGGCGAGGCAGCACCTCCTCCTCCAACTGCACCCTTGCGCCCAGCTCTCCCTCCGAGCCCCAAACCAAGATGTCAGTGCCCCCGTCACCTCAAAAACACCCCCAGGCTCTGCGTCTGCACTGCTGGTGTTTGCCTTCATCTCCTGCTGTGTGTTTTAGTAGGAGATGAACTGTGGTTTGTGCAGCCCAGCAGCTGCATGGGCAGGGGCAGAGGTTTGGGAGCTGGATGTATGTGGTACACAGGAGATCCCTGGACCCACTTCCATTTATTAGGCCTCCATTAATTCTGCTTCCAAGTCTCTGCACTTTGCTGTTCTCCAAGGCATCCAACCATTGCTCTCATTGCCTTCTCGCTGGTGGGGGTCTCACAGGGCCTGCTGTCCGAGCTTTGGAGACCATTGGCCTGACATAGCAGATAGTTTTGCTTCCATAGTAGTATTTCTCCTAGACTGACAGTGTTAACTAGTTTGGTTAACTGCACCGAGGGGTTGAGATAAGGGATGCCCAACAATTACAGGCTCCATCCCTGTGACAGCAGCTGGCATTTTCATGATGGTTTCTAAAGTCTTGCCTGTCTTCTCAGGTCACTGGTTGAGAATGCAGAGGGGTAAGAATCAGACTGTATTTAGGAATAAGTAGCAGAGTATCTCTGACACAATAAAATTTTAAATTACAGGTGAGAAAATGTACAGTGCCAAGAACAGCCAAAGCCAGAATCTGTGAATTGGTGTTTTTCACACACTGCCCAGCATTCTTGCTTGGGTCAGCTGGAGACCTGCATTCTCCAGGTAGCTGGGTTTCAGCTGTAAAACACGCAAGGTACAGAGCGTGCGTAGGTGTGGGTTTGGGTACCAGAGCTATGCTGGAGCCGGCGGGAAAGTGAGGTTAAATGGCTGACACACAGGTCTCCTCACACTCTCCATGCAAATGTTGCAATAGCACTGTGTTTCTTAGCAAATTAGCTGATACCAGAACTATTACCCTTATAAAATAAATGCCAATGGTGATTTAAAAGGTTTTCAGAACCCGGTTGCTACTATCTCTCCTGGTGAGAGATGTTCCCATGTTTCAGCCATATGAACTTTCAAACTGTGGAGCTAAACAGAAGAGACATAATTTTCCTTTAAAATAACATGGTGAAGTGCTTACAAACAAATTAAGCGTTACCTTGTACCGATGAAAGGAGTAGTTGGAAAGCCCCTGTAAAGCAATAACAGAGACCACTTAATTGCTCGGAGTGATGCATCACTAGTTGTGGCAGCGTTGTGTTTCCTACCAGATCCCATCCGATCTGCAGGCAGAGCAAGTTTCCTAGAAGAGGAAAACCCCAACCTTAGTGCTTTCCTCTGGTAGCTGGGAACCTTTCTTTCTCAGAAATTTTTCATGGGTGCTGGAGTTGACTGGAGGTGCTGGACAACGGCTGCTTTGTTGCCTACTGGAGTATCCTCTAAAAAGCAGCATCCATCCTTTCTCTCCTGCCACCTCCTA
>NW_008824658.1:5670906-5673318 GCF_000699105.1 Pygoscelis adeliae
CTCCTACCTTGTGCGTGACCGTTCCTGCTTTCCTGCATTGCTCCAGCATGCTCGTTCCACCTTCAGGAAGGGTTTTCCTCTTAATTAAATGTGATTTATTTACATTGTGCTGAACTCCAAAAGAGTGTGAGATGCCAGCCCGCTCCCAACAGATGGGGTCAGCTCCTGGGCATGTTGTCCATCCTCAGCCAAGGGATCCTTCAGGTCGAGGTTCCAACAAGCCACATATTCCAGTTGAAGGTGAGGCTGACAGGAAGCTCTTCAGATTCATGCACTATTCATGCAGTCTTCTAGGCTCCAGTGAAGCCCTTATAAGATAATAAGAAATTAATGAAACGTGGCAGTCAACACCTCGACTACAGTTTTCATCCAGGGATCTCTGCGTTTCACTAATATTTATTAACTGAGTCTTGCAATAGTCCGGCAGGGTCTGAGATTCATTTTAGATCCGAGGGATTCGCTCCGTGCAGCGAGTCCGTGGCAGGGTTGGGGTAAAGCCTCAACTCCTGCTTCCACCTACTGATTACTGTGTGAGGACACGGGCACTCCATTTCGGACTCCTCACCCCCGTTGCTATCCCTAGGGTGCTATGGGGTTTGCTAACAGAGCTGCTTGCACCTTTGGGGTGCCTCTGCCTTCAACACTGTGGGAATGAAAGGAAAGCTTTGGATCCGGTGCCTAAGGGGGGTGAAGATGAGGGAGCTCAGCAGTATTAAACACAGTTGTGAGTAGAGGTAGATGCAGTGGAAGGATAAAATGGGCGCTGAAATGAAGGACGAGGTCAAAAATGCTGTCCGACTTCTCAGCTCTCCTGGGGCAGACATGGGGAACTGAAGTATCTCGGGACAGAAAGTTACGGATGACAAAGGGCAGGACAGCAAGCAGGAGAATTTAGGGAAGGACAGACCTGAGTGAGAAGAGAATGGCAAAGACAGGAGCTGGAAAGTGACAAGAAACAGGGGCAGGAAAGAGGCATTTGAAGAAGGACAAAAATAATGGGCTGGGAAATTGAGAGTCACCAGGAAGGATTAGAAAGCATCTGTAAACGTTCATGTGCCCCTCTGTCTGTAGGATGGCTGTGACCGAGTCCTCCCTTGCACGTTTCCTATTTTTACAGAGGTATAAGTGTTTTTGCAGCTAGGTTAAGTGTGGTGTTGGCTCTTATTTTCATCTGAAGCTGACTCAGATCACCCAGCACCGGGGGCCGTACTGCCCCGCTTCGGCACTTGGGGCTCCAGGCAGTGCAACATGTTGACCCTAGCAATGCCCCTTGCTGAGAAAGCAGACCCCTATACTGTTCACTTGAAAAGATATGCTAAAGAAAATTACTGCCATGATTGATGTGAGTGCATATGTGCCATGTATTGTATGTAGCAATGAATGTGAAGGAAAAAGTCCATCATTTTTCAGGTTATTGAATCTGTCTGTGTAGCCCACAGATATGAGGCAGTAGACATTCTGTGTTTGCTTCAGAAATCAGAATAATCCCAACCCACAGGCTGGCTCCCTTTCACAGAGATTTCATATCCTTTGTTGCTTTTTTTAAAAAGAAATTGGACAACTAGACTGAAAAATACCTTTTTATTCTCTATGCTTCCTAAGCAATATTTGAAAGTAAGCTCCTTCTGTACTTGTACCAATTTAATTTAAAACTGCTTCTTTAGATCTGCGATCTTAAGGAGCTACGCTTCTTTCACCCACAGTTAGTGGCATCCATGCAGAGGCAAGGATGTTAAAAATTGCCTGAGTGACTCCACTCCAGCCCTTGTTGAGTTTGATACCTGTGTTTCATATGGTGGTGGGTACCAAATGCTGTAAGAGCCCCATCATAGGCAGATGTGGGATAATCTACTTCTGCCTCTCAATATCTGATCCTATCCCTAATAGTCTGTGCATGTCTTAATCCCAGAAAACCCAAGGTTTGACATTCTTTGCAATGCTTTCTCCTGTTGTTAATTATAAACCTCAGTCTATTTGTTAATGTTTAATTAAATCTCTGTACCTTCAGCTGCAATCCTTGAAAAAAACTTCTTACCAGCAATTTAAACTAAGGCTAGTATTGTAATTTCTTTTCTCCGCCTACTAAAATTAGATTTCCTATATATTATTTACAGTTCTTTACTGTCATCCTGCTGTGATGAAGACAACAGCTTTGTGGCTTTTCTGCAAAAATCTGTTGCCAGCTTGCCATGACATCCCCTCACACGACTCTGTGTGTCAGCACAAGGGTGTTCCTCACGCAGCGTGTTGAAAGCCAGAAACGATGTACGCCTGTGGAGTGTCACTTACCACTGAGGTTACTTTTATGAAAATCGGTGCTTATAACGGCTGCTTCCCGTGGGTTGTTTGTGCATTGGTTTTTTTGCAGTATCTCATCCTCTTCTGTTGGTTTCTGCTGGCGGAGGCTGAGCC
>NW_008824658.1:5673338-5681154 GCF_000699105.1 Pygoscelis adeliae
ATGGAGCTATTCCTCTTCCCTAGAGCAAGATGAGTCCCCCCGGTCAAAGCGAGCAGTGGCGGTGACAAAAGACCACCTTGCCACACCTCTCCTTTCGTAGCCCCAGGGCGCTGGCAGTGGCACACCTTGTTGTTTCTCAAAGATGCGGGAGAAGGAAGAGTTTCAAAGCACCAAGTGGGATCCTGCAATGAGAAGCCTAAGGGAGGATATACACCTGTAGTCTTGAATTACTGTAAAAATGCTCTTTCAAAGGAATGTAGCAAGTGAGAGAAGAAGGTGTTTGGCTTCTGTAAAGGAAATAAGGTGTCTGAGCAAAACCCAGTAGCTCCTGAGGGGTAGGACCAAGCCAAACATCTCCATCTTTGGGGTATGTTCATCATTCAACTCGGGACATTTGTGACACTGAAATCTCACAGCTGCACATGTCTGAGGTGCTCATGGTGACCCAGATGCCCCCTGGCACGGCAGCAGGGCTGGTGGCCGGGGCTGGCTCCCCCTTTCCCTGCCTCAGACCAGAGAGGGGCTCTTTAGGGCACACTTCCATGTGGCTTTGAGTCATCAGGTACCGTATGTATTACCTAAGATGCAGAGAGGTATATCTCACCTGACAAGGTGCTCTGCCTTTGCACCTTCATGTGTGAGAAAAGGATAATTTATTTAAATTTATGATGGCTAACAGGCTTATCTAACTACAGTTAAAATAACTTGCTGAATTATTCATGTGATATTTGGGATCATGATTGTGGGAACAAATTAGCTGACTGAAAACTGGAGATTGATGTTGCTCATTAATAATGCATAGAGGGAGGCCGGGTGCTGGGCGAGCGGGCGGGCTGGCTCTGAGCATACAAATGGGATGTTTCCATGTTAGAAATGTTTTTCTTGGGCAGTGGTTGTCTGGAAAAGTATCACGGGCTCCGCTGCTGGCTGAGTGGTAGGATGTGATTGCAGAAGCAGGGATCTGCGTTGCACTGGGTAGTTATTCTGTCCCTGCTGCTAAGGGTACTTCTGAGCTGAAGGACCACGTCCCAGACAAATGCATGGCCATCCCATGGAGATTTATACTTTTAAAAATGTCTCCAGCAACAGTCCAAATGTTGCCAGCTTCACTTGTGCAAGTGTTCCCGGCAAAGACCTTTTGATTCCAGTTTCCTTTTAAAGATAAGGTGGTACCCTAGGTCACTGGCTATTTAGCAGAGTGGTACTTTCCTTCTTTTAGGTCTTGTTTAAAAAGCCAGATAATGTGGTGGACATGTCAAGAAAGCCATCTTATCACCTGGAGGTCATCTAATGGGCATTGCTCTACCTAGAAATCAGTTCTTGCAGCACCAAAGAACTGGCAGATATTTAAGGACTCAGGATCACATTAGCTCTGAGGATTTGCCAGATGGTTTGGTGTGCCATCAGATAAGGATGATATAATACAAACAGGGCACGACTTGGATAATGAGGGGCTATATGTGAAGTGACATGATTGCTTGATTAAGATAATAGTTGAAGCATGTGGAGAAGGAAATTATAATTTATATATTGCTGATTGTGAGGTTTATTTTAAGGACATCATTTAAAGATTATCAAAATCAGAAAGAAAGATCCTGAGCAACAGGAAGTCACCGAAAGAAAAAAAGAGAAATTGCCCCTGAACAATAAATGTCTGAGGCCAAGCAGGAGGTGGGCAGCAAAGGGTGGAGGCACTGGAGAAGACAAAGACAAGAGCTCCCGTTCTTAGCAAAGAACAGAACCAGGAGCCAAACGCCTGTTGGGGTCAGGAAGGGCATTGGATGTATCTAGCCCATCTTTTGTGGGTAAATGCTGCCTAAATTCAGCTGGATGCATGGAAGCTCCTGCCACTGGCTCTTCCAGCCACCCACGTCCATGTTGTTGGGGGTACTGGCAGGGGGGGGGTGGGTAAGCCATCTGCACGATGCCACACATCTTCAGCTGTTGACAGATATCTGGAAAAATTAATTTCTGCATGATCTGGGGGAAATCATGGTGTTTTCAAATCAAGCCGAAACATCTAGTGTGTGTGTAACTGCGACCAGCCTTTAGCATCTGGGTGATGCTTTGGTGATGATGAATGTTGTTGGTGATGGTGAAACACTGCTGGGTGGTGGGAGACTGAGGAAAGGGGACGGGCATGGTGGGCGAGGTGCTAGCATGGCCCACAGCCATCTGCAGCGGCAGATAGGCATCCCCGTGTCTCCAGCGTCAGGAGTGTGCGAGGACTTTCTCCAAGGCAGCCCGTTTTCTGCCTGCACTGCTGATTTGTTCATCTGCAGTGTCTTTAATATGATTAATGTAGAGGGTTTTGCAAACTGATCAAGACAGATCTGGTCTGCCTGTAATTTCAGCTAAATTACAGTGATGTTCAATTTCAAACATACCTTTGATACGGTAATAGAAAAAACTAATTTAGCATATTGCACAGACTTCAGGTAAAGTGGAGGTGATACTGAATATTGATCAAATACATACACACGTAACAATATTGGGGGATAGTGATAAATATTTCTGTAGAGACTGAGTAGATTTATATTGTTATCCCTCTGCAAGCTTGTACCTTAACTCCTGGTACCTTTAATTAGAGCTGTTCAGGGCAGGCTTTCAGCTTGATTCCATTGTATTCCCATTATGAATCAAAAGTTTATTTGCTTCTCTGGTTGATGTGTGGGAAATAATGATATGGCGTATAAGCTCACAACTTGCACAGCCACCATCAAAATGCCACGGTGAATGAAACTACCCATGTGTTATGACCTTGATGCACAATTTAAATAGATGATTTTTGAAGCCAAATAAAACCTTTCACATTAGGCAGTAGATGAGCCACTTATATGTGCTACAAATGCAGCTCCCCCCTCTCCTAATTAATAATACAAAATGGTGGAATAGATTTATGCTTGTCAGCAGAGCAGTTAACTGTCATGCCACTGATGAGTCAATGGCTTGTTGTATCATAAGTGCTGATAATACCCAGATCTGGGCTGGGCACTAAGCTGTGATACGGCAATTTAGTTTTCACACACCATTTGGTTATGCTTTTATTTCAGATTAATCTCTGTTTTTTTCCCTTTTTATTTCAGTTCTAATACAATAGGCTCAACAGTGACCCAGGTCACAGTGTGAGAACTTGCTGTCACAGGCTGAACTTCAGCCGTGACTGTTTCTGCGGGTTTTGGAGCGAAGGATGCCTGACAGAGCCAGGGGAACAACCAGCTCACGGGCTCACCAGCACCCAGTGGTAACTAAGGACCAAAGTCCATCCTACAAGCAAGAGAGAAACACCACCATGGGTAACTGAGGTTGCATTTGCCTTTCCACAGCAGCATCAAATTCAAAAATTCAAATGAACTGCAAAAGGAAGAGGTTTCCTGTTCCCCACCATGGGTTTTTTAGAGGGAGGGTAACGTAAGGCTCTTGGGCTGACACTGCATCATCGGAGGGTTATTGCTACTCCACGTGATTCGAGGTGGGATTCAAGGTGGGTTTAGGTAGCGCAGGAAGTGCTGGGTCAGAGCTCGGCGGAGATGGTGCTACGTTTGATTGGAAAAGGGCTGTGAGTCTCTCTTCGTTAACCCTCAGACTGTCTCCAAAACAGGGGCTTGAAATATGGGCTTGGTGGTCTGTCTTATTTTGAGGTTCCTCAGCAAAGATTCTCCTTTAGCAAAATATATGAATGTAAACGATCAGAGATTGTCTCTGGGCAACCACCAGCTGTATTTGGGATTTCATGCATTTGTCCTGGGCTTTGTAGTACCTCTCTGGTACTTTGTCTTCCCCTGAGGACTGGCACAGTGGTCATTTCCTTTTGGTTGATAACACCTTCACCTCTGTTTTCCTCAGCAAGGTTCACTTGGATTCCCGATGAACCCAGTTCGTTTTACAGGTGACCACAGCCCTCGGGACACCGCCGTACCTGCTGTCCCTGAGCATTTAGTCCACGGCATTGGAGTTTAAGGAGCGTGATGGGTTCAGAAGACGACGGTGTCTGCTTCTTCACAAAGCTCTCACCCCACCTTCACAGGCCTGCAGAGACTCTCTGGCAAAATGGTCCTTGCAAGGTGAATTTCAAAGCCTTTTGTGCAGCAAAAGACTTTCCCTGCAGACATGGAAACTCTCAGTACTGCGGACCGGGAGTGTCCTCAACCTGTTTTTAGCATTGCTCCGTTGACACTTCAGCACAGTCGCATTGAATGAATTTGTCTGGGGAAGGAAATCTTGTAACCCCGCACCCGCCCTCACCTGGGGGCTTCCCAGTGTTAGCAGGAAAACGTCACTCAGGGATAGGTACCTAAGACAGACAGTTGCTGTTTTTTCAGGAAGTGAAATGACAAGCAGAAAAAAGGAAAATCAGCCTGCAAATAACAACGCATCTTTTAACAGTTTTTTCAGTGAAACGATAACTATTATATTAAATTTATGTGTATTTTCTCACATAGAATAAACAGCTCTCCTGGTGCTAGCTTGGAGCTCTGTCAGACTGACCCCGAAAGGTAGAGGAAGGTCTCCCGTGCATGTGGGACGGAGATGCCTTCAGCAGAGTGGCGGGCTCTCTGTTCAACAGCTCTTCTCTGTATTTTATCACTCATGGTGATATTAAACAGAATTCACGCGGAGTCTTTATTTCTGCTGCCCCAAATCTCAAAGCTTTTTTAAAAATTCAGTCTGACCATTCTTTGTGCCTGTGAACATCCTACACCCAGGAAAGGTTTTAGTCCTTCTGGAGCAGGACTTGGAAATTCATTGAAAAATAAGACCTAGTGAAATTAAAATGTACAAGGATCATTGCTCCAGCTTGGTGATGGGAGATGGAAGGTAGCTGGCTGCTTTCTGAAAAGCCTGCTTTGAGAAGGATGTATCTGACACCCAATTTTTGATGGGGTTCCTACGCCGTTCCTCCCATTTCCTAGTCGGTCACCGTGATCCTTGGAGTGAAGCATTTTCGAGGCAGCATTTCCACACATTTGACTTTTAAATTAAGGTAGGATTATAGCGATAGCACATGTTTACATGCTTAAATGTGTGAAAGAAATTGCATTTTATATTCTTTAACCCTACGATAATGGGCTTTGGGTGAAAAGTTTCATCAGGAATTTCGGATCCCGACTTTGGAGTTGGATTTGCATGGCTCATCCTTCCCACCTGGCCGGCTGCCCACGGCTTCAGTGCGACTTCACGTGGCCGTAGGGACGCATTGCTGGCAGCACAGCCTGTGCAAGCCGTTGTGCCTGGGGTTAGTGGCCTCCATGGTCAGTTCAGTGAACACCTCTCCCCGCCAACACTGTTTCTTTGGCTTTTCTCTTAACCATCTCCATTCAGCGTCCCTGTTGTTCGGTGCAGTGTAAATTAGGCCGTATGTCAGCCGGTGCTGGGAAGTCTACCTTTCTGAAAGTAGGCTTTAACATTGCTATGATTATAGCCTAATGCAAGTTTCTCTTAGGGCGTGGCCTCAATTTAAGGATTTATTTTTTAGAAGGAAACTGAGAGTGGGTTAAACTGAAAGCAACCCCAAGTGCTCAAATGCCAACACACTGCGGAATTTAATTACAACGAGTAGCCGGTCAGTAGCTTTTGAGCTATGTTATTTGGGCAGAGGAAGTCAAAGGGCTCTTCTTGTTTGTTTGTTTCAGTATTTCTGCATGTTGAAATTTTTTGACATTTGTCTGCATGATTCCTGTTGAATTTTATGAATTATAGACTAGGTAAATTTTGGAGCATGCAACCAAATGGACAGACAACCCCAAATAGACATACCTTTCAGTGGTCATCCTGTTGTATCTGTAGTCGCCAGGAATTCCACAGTGGTGGAGAACACCCCCCTTTGCCACCACAGCGAAGCTGAAGACTTTCATGTCATTTTTGCTCTTGCCAATGCACTGGAACATGTTTGGAATAGAAAAGTTTGCAAAAGTCATGTATTTTCAGAACAGGTATTTCTGATCTTTTTTCTGAAGATCTGTGGGTAACTGTAAGAAGGCTGCATTGAAAAAATATAGAAATTAGTAACTAAATGAGTTACAAGACCTGGAATATTTAAAGTTTCTGTTCATATGTCTAAAAGCAATAGAAATGCCATGTAAATTTTGAAACGGGGAGGGCGCAACAAATCTTTTAAAACTAACTGCAGAATGGATGGAGGGGATGCTGGAAAAACGAATATGGGACAAGGAAATCTTGTGTATGTGCAGGTAACTGCTAACACTGTGATACCTAGCCTGCTCCTCTGAAATATTAATGATTTATTCTATGTACAGTGGCAGCAGATGTTACTGGAGATAGTTCTGACCATTTCTTTGTCTCAGTGCTGGAGCAAACAGCCTGTTCAGGGCAGACATCCCGCACGCTGCGATTTCCTCTGCTGTGCGCAGCTCTCCGCGGAAGGACCTGCAATCTCAGCAGCAATAAGGAGATTTTTTTTTTTTTTTCTTTGACATCTCACACTGGTGTCTGGCAGCAGCAGCTCTGGAGTACGGAGCCTCCACGGAAGGTGAGACGTGCACAGTGTTTATGTCTAGCTGTGCTCCAGGACCAGCGTGTGAAAATACAGATGCTTTGCCTGTATAATAGCCGCTAATATCAGTAATGTCTGCTCCATAAAAAAAAGAAGCTCGCGGGGGTCCTGAGCTTGGTCTTGGCAGAATGGCAGCAATAGCGGAGAACTGAGGTGCTGGAGAAAGCGTGTAGGTGCCTGAAAGTACCACCAAAGAGGTAAGGCAAGGCAGATCCTGCTTTGCTTTAAGCATCAGGTTGTCCCTCCCTCGGGCACTGCGCTAAAATTGTGTCATATACCCAATACGCCTTACGCTGAGGCTGTTCTATTTGAGCTCAGGGGAGCTGAGCTTGACTTGCCTGTGGCCAGTTAGGGCTGGTTTATATTTCCACTACCCGTTACCCTTTTATATTCTTTGTTCATATATATAAGATAATAAGGCTGAAAGAGGAAAATGGGTATGGTGATAGAGAATATATAAAGAGAGCAGATGATGCTAAGTAATGACCGTTAAACTACGTAATAAATCCTTGGCGATAGTACAAAACCTTTACATCTGCTCACAAGGTAGAATTATTTCACTGCTTCCAGGCCCCGTACGTGGATATATAAGTCAGTGCATCAGCCTCTTCAGGGACACATCAATAATAAAGATAATACTGATTTTCATAGCAATGTTTTTTCCTGTCAGCCAAAGGTAATTAAGTGGTTAAAGGAGAACTCAGTTTGCTACCTAATGTAAAAAATAACTCATGCGTTTTATGTCTCCTAGTCTTCTAACTTTCACCAGTGTCAGGCCACATTGGTTTTGCATTTACTGTAACAACCTTTCAGCAGATATGAGACAAAGCATGCTAAGCATGGAGTTTCTAATCACTTTTCTTTTGTGTCTGATGTCCCAGCTATCCACGGACTTCAGGCATGATCAGATCGTGGCTCTGAACTAATCAGATTTAATGTAGAAATAAAAGAATGGATCCAAAATGAGGCGGAACTAAGAAATGAAAATAATAAGGAAATTAAATGACAGTAATTGAAAAGGTTTCTAATGTCTTAGATGCAGTACAATAACACTCCTTTACTATTTATCCAGCCTTGAGACCAGTTATTTGCTTTTGAAAAGTTTTGTAAAGGTGTATAGATTGATGTAAGTGCTGTATTTTCTGTACCTGCTCTACCTAGACTAATTGAAAAGCTGTCATGGAAAGGCAGTTGGGTTGGTGTTGGGAGTTCGTGCTTGCGCTCTGATCTTCAGGAAGCTATAGAAAATCTCCAGAGAATTAGTTGTTTAGACTTGAAAGTGCTCCATTAAGCTGAGGTAAT
>NW_008824658.1:5681177-5690657 GCF_000699105.1 Pygoscelis adeliae
AACAGTGATCTCGGGTTTCTTCCAAATCTTACTATGCTAATCATTATTTCTGCATCATTCAGTCCTGTATTTTCTAAGTTTGCATAGCATATATTGCCAAATTACCTCTGCAGTTGACGAGGCATCATGGCAGAGGCAGGTACACTTTAAATTACAGTAAGTTTTGCACTATGTGTTTTAAAAGAGATCATCATCCCAGGGCGGCGGAGTTCCCACCCCCCGCGGCACTAGAAGGGTTGTTAAAAATCCCCATAAGAATAAAAACACGTGTTGAAGCTTCATTTTTAATGTTGTTTATGTGTGCGTATAAAAGGGAAACTTAAACCTTGTTTTCTGGCCATCCCTCTGAGGACCACAACCCTCCCGCGCTGCAGGAGCGGTCCCTCCACCGCCAGGCACTTGCAGCTCCCCATCGCCGAGGACACGTCCCATGGTTTCATCACTGGCCGACCTGCAGTGCCTTCCAAGCGCAGGAAATACTTTCTTTTCTTCTCTTTGTTTGCTTTTTATGCTTTTCCTTTTAATGGTGCATCAGTGGCAGAGAAGCCCGTGGAAATAAAAGCTCTCCACAAAAGGGCTACAACAAAATACTTGATACCAGGGAGGGATGAATGAGACCTTGAAATTACAGCCTGCAATATATGACTCAGTCCTGCTCGTGGGTACTAAAGGCATTAATTTCTGAATACTGTCTGCTTTAGTAGGTAATTTTTGTGAAATGTCTGGAGAGGCCGGTGCATCTCACCATATACTATAATGAAGTATGGCAGGTTTTAGAGAGATGAAGGACTTTGCAAAGGTGCAGCAGCCTGACACCGGGATTCATTTTGAGCATGAGCTGGTTCTTATTTTATCTAAGCCTGATTCCGTCATCCTTGGAAAGGAGGCAGCTTGCTTTTGATGGTGAATCTTGTTATAAGTACTTATTTGGCATGCCAGCGAATAAGAAAAGCTATCATGATTTGACATGTGAAACTTGAAGTCTCAATTACTTTTATGTTGTTTTTCCTTCTGCGGATCGGGAGTGAAAAATATATTTTAATTAAAAAGTGAAATATGATATCCAGATCTCAGCATGCCTTGTGGAGAACAATCTGAATTTTGGAGTGCTTCATAAGTCTTGGAGCAGAGCTTACGCTCCACTTCACAGGCATGGGCAGCAGCCGCGGCTGGTAACACTGACTGATTTATTTGGCCATTATCTGACAGTTTCTTTACTTAAGGGAAAAGGAGGCTGCGGATGACATCCTGCACTTTCAGATAGCTGTTATTGTAACGTTCCTTTATGTGTTTCATATTTTAATTTTTTTTTTCCTTGCAGGCCTAATTTTTTAAGGAAATAAGGGTTATGAGATTGTGCTTTTTGCCTTCCCTCCTCACCTCCTGCCCAGCCACTTTTGACTCCCTTGACCAGCCTCACCTGAATTTGATCACGAGATGAAGGCTCAGAGATATTAAATCTCTGAAAGTGCTGTACCAATCAGTGGCGACGCAAAGATGTTGCTCAGGTAAAACCAGGGAGAAGCTGGTTATTATGCATTTTTGCTGATAATGTGTGGGTTATTAACTGGCATCTAAGATGGACCGGCTGCAGCACGTGCTCTCGACCATGCAGCAAGCCAAAACAGAGCCAAAAGCCACTGAAAATGCAAGGGCATTTCTGAACGTGTTATGGTGCTAAAGTCATGTTGGGAGAACGCTTGTCTCTGTATTAAGGAGTTCAGTCTCTATCACCCACGTCAACACAATCTGGCATTATATTTTCCACTCACCAGAAACATAACCAAATTAGCTCTTTTGTTCAAATTAGTATCTAATTTAAAATAAAAAGGATAATTCTTGGCATGTTGGGCAAACACATCTCCTAATGCATTTTGAAGAGCTATGTCTGAAAATGTAGAGGGTGTTTTCCTTGTCTGTGTTTCCTGATGGTCATTAAAGGCATCTCACTATTAATAAATAGTAACACATTCCTTCGGTCAGTCTATTTAGGATAAAGACCTTGGCTCCTCCTCCGTCACGGTAAGTGGACCAAAACCAAAGCTTTTTGTAGAGCTCCCTCTAATTTCCAGATGTAGCACACCGCTTCACCAATAAAGCAGTATTTTTTTCTTAACAGAAAATTGTATTTACCCAACACTTTGCTAAGCTAAGTGTGTTGAAAGCTAACCATCTTTAACATCTACCCCATAATAATGCTTGCACTTTTCTTTGAATGCTCCAGCTGCTAGGGGCTGAGATCACTGCATATTGATGGATACTTCAGCTGGTGCTTCCTCAAAGCAGCTTCACTAAGCAAGCTTAAATTTAGTCCACGCCTTACTGAATGACACTAGAATCATAAAATTCTATGCTATGGGATTGGCAATCACTACGCTTGGTGGTGCGTGGTTTAAGCAGTGGTCTGTGTATATAAAATTGTCAACAACTTAAAAAGGAATCAAAATCACTTATGGCAAAAATATAGATGGATAATTATGCAGTATTTTAATAGAATCATAAAAAATTCATTATATAATCTGCATATCTTACTCTTTAAAAAAAAAAAGGCAGAAAATGAAAAATTTAAAAAATCCTACCTCTCTTAAATTAGAAAGTGCTGCAGAATTTTTTGTGCTTTGCTCCAGAAATGACCCACTGGAAGTTCACGGCATAATGACCCCAAATCCCAGTGACTTTAGGACTGCAGTGGGTGGGAGTCTCAGGAGCAAGGAGGGGGAACGGGGCCCCTTGCCCAGCCCCTCTGGCATGCCCCAGCAGAAGCTCACCTTGGGGTATCAGCACCCTTCCCACGGAGGTGGCAGGTTTGCCCTTTCCCTGCCAATGCTGGAACTGGTGGAAGACGTGGTGGATGCGGTGGAAGACTTCTGCTCCCACCCCCTGCCCTCCTGCGGTAGGTATGGCCGGGGGACCCCATCCTTTCCTCCAGGCGCATGGAGAGGGGCAGGACCTGCAGAGATCAGGGGCTGCTGCTTGTAAGCTTTCTGCTGAGTGCTCTTATGCGGATTTAGTGTACGTAGCATGCACTTTTAATCACGTTAAGGGGTCCATGAGCGAATAAACAGGGTCTTTCTACATCAGCCCTTTTGGCACTCTAAGTCAGGCTAGAGCTCATAATAATTGTTTACCTAATACTTAGTTTATGTCACTAATCATCTTTACTTGCAAGGAACTGATTATATTTAAACCCTGGGAAGTCAATGAGTATTTTATTACCAATTTCATTAAGGCCAGCATTTTAATCCTTGCCATCTAAATCTCCGCATTTGAGTAGAAATTTCTCTAGAGCTCGTTACTTTAAATATGAGAGCAATGGGTGAACCTTACTAATCACAACATCTATTATTATATTTAGTATGGGGTAGCAGCAATGCTAGAAGGACTCTTCAAATAAACAGTCATTAAGTATGACAGTGATAATGGAATGTGCACTGTGAAATTATCTAATTACTGACACTTTGAGTCTGTATCAACAATTTGCTTTGAAATAGAATATAATTAAATTCTTTTGCTCCAAGTACATCCTGAAGAGCAATAAACTTTCAGACTTCAAATAACAAAGAGTGAACAAAAGGTGCCATGTAAAGATGATTTTGAACATTTGGAGGATAATATTCTTGCAGAAAATGTCTGTCATGACTACCATTCTTGGACCTGTTTGCCGGGATCTATTAAAACCTGTTGATGGTTATGGAAATGAAAAGGATGTTCCCAAAGGAAAGGGAGAAGGTGAGAATAGTAACAGATGCTACAGCACCCCAGAATGCTTTACTGTTGGCTGTGGAAGACATCTAGAGCCTGTTTTGAACAGGAATTGCTTTATTGGGTCATAGCTTTGAAAAGTGATGTAGCAAAATGAACAGATGCATCTAATCTGTTATTCAGAATAAGAACGATCATAGATGCTTCTAAGTGTGGAAGGTCACCATTGCAATTTGTCGATACAGGCTGTGAAACAGAAACATGAGTCAGCGTGCTAAGTAATAATTAGAGTTAACTGGACACTTGGAAAGGTGTCTGCAAACATGTTTGATCCAAATCTGTTAGTTTTCCATAAATCTGAGTGTATGACCGTTGCAGGGAGCAGCTCGTATTCCGCGGATGTGGAAGGCATGGACGAGGCGGTAGGCGCGTGCCTGTGCTGCTGGCAATGAATAGCAATGCGAAGGCAGGAGGGGGCCCAAGAGGAGCGCAGGAGCTGTGAACCCATCCCTTGCCCGGCGTCGCTTGTGCAGTGGGTGCTGCGTGCGTGGGGTGCTGGCTCACAGCCTGGGGACCCTGCGCCGGGCAAGAGGCCTCTCGCTGTCTGCTCGCAGGTGACACCGACTGTGGCAGATACAAGTTGCCGCGATGTTTTCTGTCTCCTGGTGCATGGGAAAGCATTACCTTAGCTTTGCCAGGAGTCTCCAGTGGGGAAATAGACTCTAGAAATGTTTTGAGGGGGGCCCTAGCACAGGTAGCCTTGTCAAGAGTAAGAGTAAAATTCAGGAAAGAAAAGACGGCAAAGGAAAGAAAAAATGTTTTCCAGATTGCATTGCTCGTAGCTTGCTAGAGCTCCTCCCTGTTTTTGTCTCCAACAAGAAATCTAGGCTGCATGGATTTTTAAAAAAATGTTGCTTTTCATCTACTAGCAAGAAAACTTGGGAGTACCGTTCTCTTCTCGTAATTTTTTTGAATTAATTAAACCCCATATAACCCAGCAGTATAAAACAGCCGAGAATGTAATCTCTCAAGTATCGCAGCCTTTAATAAAAGTCAGAGTGGCACTGTTCACGACCATCTGATGTTTACGGCTGCTGCTTCTAAAGTGCATTGTGTTTCAGCGTCCACCTTGGCTCGTCTCCATTCTTGCTTTAACCTCAATGACTTTGGCATAGTTATTTCAGTGCTGAACTTCGCCCATTTTGTTTTCCACAGACTATGAAGTCTGCTGCTTGCTTATCAAATATGAAACTGTGTACAACTGGGCAACCTGATGCTAATGGAATCGATACAGCAAAAGAGATCTCACAACCCCTCCGTACTTTTTACAATTTACTTTGTTCGTCACCCATTAATTCTTTTATTGATTTTGCTATAAAACACAAACTGTATTCCTATCACAGCCCAAGAAAAAAAGTACATTGATTATATTGGAACAAGGTATGTTGTAAAAGTGAAATGCCTAAAACATTTAAATGTAGTAAGCTCTGCTAAAGTACATAAATCACATTGTTTAATGCTGTAAATGAGTGGTGCTGCCTTAAACAAGGGAAAAATATGGCTCCATAAAACAATTTTGACACAAAATAACAGTCTCTGTTTCTCTGTACCTGCCATTTTAGAAATGCTATCAATAATGGTTATGGTTGTTTGCAAGTGGGAGGGGGGAAATGTTCTCAATATCCCCTTTAAAAAGTTCCTTCAAAGTCACTTTGTAAAATTGACCACAGTGGTGTTTTACCTAGCTATAAATAAAGCCTGATTATTACCATGTCCTGTTTACTTTTATTATTCACTCATCAAAAACTTTTTGATGCATCATTACTAATGATCGTTTCGGGAGCCAAAGTCGAGCCGTGTGCTTGACTGTTATTGATAGGGAGGGAACTGCAGCTGCTTCCTACCACCTGGGTGACCACATCGTCTGCTGAAGATCGTGGACACCGTTCCACCAGCTTAAAGGGAAGATGATGGTTCAAAGGGAATTCATCTTTCTGCACCACTTAGAGTTTAACCCTGAGTAGAGAAGACTACTGGTTAGGTATAGTTCTGCACTGCGAGAGCGTCATGGCAGTGAAGAGTGAAAAAGGAGAATTTCACGATGATTATAAAATAGGTGCTTTTTGTCACCAAAGTTATGGTTGCAGAAATCTATTCTAGTTGAGATTCCCGTCGTGCTTTGGAGCCCTGGTCGTGATCCAGGACTCCACTAAGCGCAGTACAAGCCCAGGAAAGTCTCTTTGGAGAGCCTGCAGTTAACAACAAGACAAGTGGCAACAGCCAGGCAGGGATGGATTTGGGTCCAGCAAGAAAGAAAGGGAGGGATGGGGGTAAGAAGGATTGGGAGTGGTCTCAACAGCTTAAAAACCTAAGCTGTTTCCAAGGTGTTCAGGATCCATGGAAATAGATTTGATGGGGAGGAAAAAAGAGAGGAAGGCAGGAAGAAAGAAAAAATGAGGGTGATTAAGAAGGGTATTGTGCATTCGCTTAACATTTAAGCCGGTCAGAGCGGGGGCCTTGGCTTCCTGCTCAGTGCTGTGTCTGTGCGTGACGCTACAAAATCATCCCTTCTGCCAGATTTTCTTGAATGAACTTGGGAAGAGGAAGAAGAGGAATTAACTCATCTTGGATCATAAAGCAGGGATGGGACCGTTGTCTGCTGCCTAACCCTTGGATGGGTGCTTCTGTTATTTTAGTTCTTGCTTCGTCTTGTTCAATACATTTACCTTTTTGATTCACCTTTTCTTGTGTGTTTTTCTCACCTGTGAATCAGAGCAGCTGCTGCAGAATCTGGGATGGCTCTGCCAAACTTAGTTTATCTGTCAGCTAAAGCCTCCCTGCTTCCAGCTACATCACTCTAAAACCCAGCAAAACTCAAGTGACTGTAAAGAGGTTGCTATAGACTTTACCTAGCGAAAGCAGAATTTGGCCTGTTCCTCTGGAAAGGAGAGAAGCAGAGGATTTGTTTTCGGGGATGTGAAAATTCACTAAAGCTGCTGAGACTCTTCCCACACGTGGTCTCCCGCAGGACAAGGCTGGTGGAAGTGAAGCTGGGTGACAACCCTCAGTGCAGGCTGTAGCACCAAACAACAAGTGCTGGAGGAAGCCAGCACACCTAGAAGATGTGCTGGGTATAGGTCCTTTTTTTGGGGAAGGGAATATTATCTGTAGGGAGGTGGCAGACGTGAGACTGACTTTGCTCAGCAGGGAATCTGCAGCTGCAAAATTCCAGTTAATTCCTGGATGCTTCGTTATTTGAATTCATTAGCACCAGGTTTTCATTTGTGGCTGGCAATCATTCCTCCTTTAAAGTTATAACGTGCTCTTCTGATGGGACGTTGCTCTCGTCCCTGTTGGGTCAGCACTGTTTTTTCCAATTCTTTGGGAAATTGCACCATTGGCAGAGCACAGCAGGTCTCTTCTTCTCAAGGGGTTTGCAGGGCAGCAGGACTTCTTCCTTGCCCCCTCCACCCTCTCTCTTCCTCCCAGACACGGGGAGAAAAATTCATAGAATGACTTTAATGTTGAAAACCCTGTGAAACGGATTCCTGTTCCTGCGAGAGGGAACTCCGTGAGGACTGTGTTTATCTAAAAGGTCAGCTCCAAGGCTTTTCTAAGTTAATGATGAAAGTAAATTATCTCAGATCTCTCATCAAGGAAGGCTCTATTTTTCCAGGTTGAAGCTCTTAATTTTTTATTGCAAAGATCAATCCTGTAAGATGCTCAGAAGTTTAGTTAGGGCATTTTGTCCTAATGACAGCTCCTCCGGTCACCTGCTGCAAATGAAAGCAGCTGCAAAGAGTCCCCCAGGCCTCTGTGGGTGGTGGAGGGCTGGTCCCTATCAAAACAGTTGTGGAAACACAGAAAAGCTGAGGAACGTGGAGAGGAAAACAATAAAGGGCCTCATTTATTTTTTTATGAGTGTTAAGCCCATATAGCTGTCATGCTTTGCCTGCGCGCAGCACATCTAGGAGAGCAGGTTGCTGTGATAGATGGACAGGGGCTCGGAGAAGTGGCTTTAGATGGGCGATTTGGTACAAGTTGCTGGAGCTCTTACAAAGGCACAGGTGTGAGGAATTAGGGGCAATCCTCCTGCAAACACTGGGAAGCTGAATGTCTGGACCAGCCTTTTGTAGGCTCTGCTCAAAACCCAGCTATCCCTGCTCCACGGTGACTGTTTCCTTACCTATACCGCAGCCGCGTGTTGGGGACAGGTAATAATAACCAAGCCAGGAAATACGGTTTATGGGGTTCTCTGTGGGATAAAATGGGGACTTTGTCTGAGGCCAACAAGCAGAGTTACAAAGGGGCAAGCTCAAACACCAGTCCCCGAGCTTCCCTTTTCTCTTTTGTGGAGTTTTTTTTTTAATGAGCAGCTCCTGTGGTCCTCTTCCCTCATAACTCCTCCATGGCACATTGTGTGCCTGCAGGAGGTTAATTAGGGAGCCAGGCAAAGCTGGGGCTCTCTACTCACACATTTTGAGTCATTAAGTGCTTTCTTCTGTTAAAACTAACATGCATTTACAAGCCTGCCTTGTATTTATCTAACGAGGATAATTATCCACCTCCAAAATGACATGATCTATTTGAGCCAAGGCAGCTCTCCTGGAGGTGGGGAAGATGTTTTACTGCTGGTTTCTTTTGGCCTGTCCCTGCGGAGCAGCCTGGTGGTGAACTGGCCTGGGGCAGCGAAAGCAAAGCTCGGAGCCTGTGGGATGATGGTCCAGATCTGAGTAAGTTGAAAGGATTTTCTTTGTTTAAGCTGAGGTGAATAAGTCTCTCCCAAAGTGAAAACTGAACTTGCTGTGGTGCAATGCTGGGAGCCAGGGAGCTAGTGGCAAAGGCGATGGGTGGTTGGGGAAGCCCGACCTGCCTGGTGTGTTGGTTTTTCTGGTGTAGGTTTTTTTTTTCTTTTTTTTGGTTTGGTTTACTGTTTTCTGGGTTTCTGTAGGTCAGTGTTATGTCCGTGGTATTAGTTAAGCAGTTGCTTGCGCTTAATGGATGCTGCAGAAAGGACAAAGCAGCCCAACTTCTGATGGGCTTTAGACACCTGGTTACCAAACAGGTCTTGCTCTTTCTCCAGGCAGTTTCTCTTTTAAGCAAGTCGTTGTTAATTATAAGTGCTGTTTTGTGATAGCCCAGTCTGCACTTCTGAGAAGGTACTGTGCCCTCAGCTTAAAGTGTTCTGTCTCTGTAACTACCTGAATTGCTTTTTTCTGCCTTAGACACAGGTAATTGTTATTGCCATAAAATGCTTCCTTGGATGATTATCAGTTGACTTGTATTAATATTTACAATAACTTTTTTGTTAGTAATTTTTTGCTATAACAGGAAATGAAATGCAAATTAACAACTGTAAAGATTAAAACATAATGAAATAAGACATGAACTCCAGAGAACTAATGAATAAAGTGGCTCAAAGGCACAAAAAGATGTCCTTCAAAAACATAGAGATAAATAATAAGATAAATAATTTTGAGGCATTAAACTGACAAAGAGAAAGAAATACCAAGTATGGGATAAATTGTTTCGTGCCAGAGTTGTAACTGCATTCCTTTTTTTTAATAAAAAGACAAAGTTTCTCCCCAAAGTTAACCAACTGTGTAATCACTGCATGGTAGATTTTTTTTCCTGAACTTACAAATCAGCACATCAAAACCTCTCTTTGTTTACCTTTACTGTCCTTGTCTGGCTACTTAACAAATATATTGGGCTAATGGACAGAAATGACATTATTTTTTTATTTTTATGGTATTTTTTTCCTGTGCTCTGTATTTT
>NW_008824658.1:5690695-5716169 GCF_000699105.1 Pygoscelis adeliae
CTGCTGGGTGCTTTTATGAGGTGTTTAAAGCCTGTCCAAGCTGACAGGTATTAGTCCCTTCTTCAACAAAGCTCCCAAGCCCTGACATCTTTTTGTCCTTCATAAGACTTGCTTTGGCAGTTGGCTTTAAGACAGTACGTCGCTCCTTTGTTTAACCGAGGGCTGGGGGCAAAATCTGTGCATAGGTGTTGCTGGCTGCTTTTCAGGGCAAAACCCTTGTTGACTAGATCGCTACGTTGGTGCATCTGAACCTGGAGCAGACCCCGAGTTGACTTGCATTGCTGTAAATCTGTTGGTGGTGTTCTGGCTTCATTGGTTTAAGTCGTCTTAGGTCTTGTGAGATCATGAGGTATCTCTCATTCAGTGCATCTTTAATACTCCTCCCTGTACTATTTAGTATGGTATAGCTTTAGCATGATGCAAACATCCGTACACCTCAAGTCTGTAGTTATGAGTCTAAAATACCTCCCTTCAAAATCAAGGAAGGGGTTCCCAAGGCATTGCTCGCGGTGGGGTTTATCCTTTAGACTATGAATGTTGTCAGGGCTGGGGTTCTCCCTTCTGCTCACGGTTAAGCTATGTACAGCTCTGGCGTTTCCGAGAAGATGGAGGAGGAGCCTTCAGGGAGCTGCTGTTCCCTGACATACGGACTTGGTAAGATTAGGACAGCAGTTGTTGCCCAGGAGGATACAAACCTCTCTGTACTCCCAGGCTAGTTGGATTACCCAGTTACAGCCCAAGATGCTTTGCCTCTTGGTCTGCCTTCCATCGCTACTGGTTTTATTAGGGAAAAGGGTTAAGGTTTGGAGTTCTGCAGTACCTGGGTACTCCCAGGTGAAGATACTTGCCTGGCTGGATTTTCAGGAGTGCTTGAGCCTCCCTGGAAATAAATTGAAATTAAAATTCAACCTGGTTGAATTCCCAGGTGTTTTTTTTATTAAATACTTTTTGCAATTTCCCTTCACCTATCTTTTGTGAATTTTCTTGACGTGCTTTGAAGACCAAGGTGGGACCTCACAGTAGTTACTTGCCCAGGTGAAGTTTGTTTGCATGTGTGAGTCAAGGCAGTCAGGCTCTCCCACAGCTCATGTCTGGAGCCTGTAATGGTCTGTAAAGATTCAGTTGGTTTTTACTCAGATTTTTTTTTCTTTAGCATCTTTCTTCTTTGTTCTTGATGACAAGGGACAGTGTCATAAAATAAGAGGCTCTTATTTTTTAAGAGAGTTCATGCAAATGTCTTTTCTATTTATTCTCAGCCTGATGTCAGAATAATTCTGTGTATGATATCGCATTCATTATCATACATCAAGTTGTGATGGCAAACAGAGGGCTTCACCCAAAGAGTAAAGAGGAGGAATGAACTCTCAAAAACAACTCAAATCTCAAAAGTTAACTTTAAAAAAGAGCTAGCTGTACAAAATAATGTTGGGGTTTTTTTTGCACTTCAAATTCCCTTGGGTGGCCAAGCCCTGGCACAGTAGGTGTAGTAAAAAGAGCTCTCACGATCGAAATGTTTTCAGCTTTTTATCACGAAGTTGTCTTGCCTCTTAAATGTCATCTTTAATCTCTAGTTCTGTCTTTGTATCATCTAGCAGGTTTTGGCGGCCTCAAGGCTGCAGCTTGATTGGTCAGAGTTAGTGCTTTCCAACTTGGTAGCACCTCATGATGTCTGAGCAATTAGACTAAGCATAAAAATAGTATCTTCTACCCTATTACCTGTAGAAGATTGATCTATCCTAGTAAATATATCTGGGGAAAAAAATCCTGTCAACATTGATATACATTCTCCTCTACCTTTTCATAACCTTGGTGGCAGGTTGTACAAATATTTCATCTGCTGAATGCAAACTTGGCTTTAGAAAGTGTGTATTTCAGCTCTCCATAAATAAAAATAATGGGCCTAATTTTCATTTTTGCTAGGGACCACTTGTATCTATTTGGGGATAGATCCTCAGCTAGTGTGAGCTGTCATAGCGTCACTGCAGCCGGTGGAGTTTGGACACCTCGCATCTACTAAGGGTTTGTTCCTGGGTGTTTCATGGCCCCATTGAGTAAGTGCAAATTTACGTCGGAGCATTGCACAGGGCCTGAGCCGGAATGAGAAACAGGTCTAATTAAGTTTTGTAACTGAAATCATTATTAAGGTCTCTCTCATTTCTACTATACAAATATTCCAGCTGAAAGGGTTATATTTACAAGTGCTATTTATAATTAAACACTTCACTTGATTCACCTGCAAACAGAATGTAAATCATATTTTGCTCTGCTAAAAGGCAAGGAAAAGGTGAAAGTGTCTCCAAGTAATTTATATTACATTTTGTAGTTAGCAAAAACACGGGTTTATGCAAATATGGATTTGTTGAAGTCTGTGTATTTTACTTGTAATGGTACTTTATTTCAATTGGGCTCTGTTGAGCGGGGGGCGGAGGGGGGGGAAGATCGACTTGCTCATCCTCTGCAGTGCAGCTGAACAATCCCCGGAGATGCCTGGGCTCTGCAAACCGGGTCAGAGGGTGAACGTGTTCCCCTGTCAGTGGCTGTTACAGCCGGGCTGTGCTCACAACAAGTGTCTGCAGCAGTCCTGGGAGGTTAATGGGTACCCAAACCTCTCGTGGGATGAGAAAGGTCTCGGCGCATCTGCAAGGAGGTTGCCTGACATCCAGGGGATTACCTATTTCAATCCAGTCTGTCGAGATGCAAGGGAAGATTAAACCCCTGCTTCGGGCTGCCTCAGGTAGGGGAAAGCTGTCTGGAACAAGACACTCGGATATGTAGGGAATCCTTTTTTGTGGAGGTGAGATGAAGCTTGTCAAAGCACTGAAATATGAGGATAGCCAGCTCCTTTAGTACCTTGTGGCTCTGCTGCAGATCAGATTTTCTTGCAATAAATGAGCTCCTAATGTTGCTTAAAGGCTTCTGGGGCTTGTTCCTGAAGATGGAAGGAGACTTAAAGACTTAAGGCAGAGAGGGCACTTTACCCCACCGCCTTGGGAAGGCAATACCCAGGAGGTGACACCTCAGCTATGAAAATAGGATGCTGTGCAAGGGTCGCTGGGTAATTTCATGTTGTTAGTGGCGTAGCCCATCTCCCTGCCATAGTTCAGCTGCACTCTAAATCATGTCAGGGTGGCTATTGCGTTCCTGTATAGGCACCAACTTATTTGCTTTGTGAACATTCCTGTAGCTGCTACAGCAATAGAACTTAATTGATGTGAATGGTAAGGATGAAATAACTTAGAAATTATACTCCTGATGTTAGCTAGTCCTGAACAGACACGAATTCATCTTCATGCTTGCACATAAACAACTGTTGTGGTTTAACCTCAGCCAGCAACTGAGCACCACCCAGCCACTCACTCTCCCTGCCTGGTGGGATGGGGGAGAGAATTGGAAGAGTAGAAGTGAGAAAACTTGTGGGTTGAGATAAGAACAGTTCAATAATTGAAATAAAATAGTAATAATAATAATGAAAGAATACACAAAGCAAGTGATGCACAATGCAGTTGCTCACCACCCGCTGACTGATGCCCAGCCAGTCCCCGAGCAGCGGTCGCTGACCCCTGGCCAGCTTTCCCCAGTTTATGTACTGGGCATGACGTCCCATGGTATGGAATGTCCCTTTGGCCAGTTTGGGCCTCCAGCCTGCTCGGTCGGTAGAGCATGGGAAGCTGAAGAGTCCTTGACTAGTGTAAGCACTGCTCAGCAACAACTAAAACATCGCTGTGTTATCAACGTTATTCTCATCCTAAATCCAAAACACAGCACTGTACCAGCTGCTAGGAAGGAAATTAACTCTATCCCAGCTGAAACCAGGGCAACAACCAAATAAGATTTTTCTTTTTTTTAGCTTGTTTTCTTCTTCTCTCTTGTCAGTTAGAAGTTCAAGGCCCTTGTGTGGTTTTGTTTTTTTTTTGTTTTGTTTTTAAAGCAGCTGACACTAAACTATTATTTTTTGTTTCATCTGCTGTTCCTGTGGGAAGAGGATATTTCAGGAAGACTCCTGAATTTGTAACGCAACCAGATTCTGTAGCCTTTATTTGCAAAGCTAAGTTCTGATTTATATTTGATAAATAATCCAAAATTTTCATCTTGCTATTCACTGAGTTTCAGTGGTTGCGGGCTACCACTGGCCCTCCCGTCAAAGGCTGAAAGAGCCCGCTGCAGGCTCACACTGACGAGATGGCTTTGAGCCACGTGAGGAAACAGGGTATTGCCAATGGCGGTAGCTGATGAAGCTTTTCAGTTTCTGGTGATGCTAACGCCAGTGGAGCTGAAAAGGAGGGAGCAAAGGGCAGTCCCTTATCCTCCCACAAAATGACCGTGCTTCAGAAAATTGCAGTGATGTCTGGGCAGCCGGGTAGGCTGGCGTGAGGCTGTGTCTGACTGTCCCTGCTGTCGTGTTTCCTGAAAGGAGGAGAGCCATCTTCTAATCTGAGGGTATGGGCTCTGCATCGACGACGAGGGAGCCTGCCTTCCTCAGGTGCAACTCCACGTCCTGGGGTTAGCGTGCTCAGGCTTTGGTGTTTTGTGGCACATCATGCAATAACCTGGAAGTGTGCCCTCTGCAAAAGAGCAGTGCAATGCCATCGATGGGTGAAACGGGGCACGGGGAAGGCTCGGACTCAGGGGCTGGACAAGGTGTTTGCAGGAGTGGGAGCCAGCTGTGGAAAACCCGCACGTCTCTCATTTGAGCGGTGCTGGAGGGGCTGGTGTTTGCTGCTGTGCAAGAGAAAATGTGCACAGGTGTTAGTTTTGGACGAACTTTTCCTGAATTCCACCTGTTTCTACCTGACACCAGCTAAATGGGGAGAGAAAAACCAAACCCCCAAGCCAAAGCGTTTCGGAGCCTTGGCTGCCTGTCCTCCTGTTTCCTTGGGCTGTGTTGCTTTTCCAGTTGCATCGCTCATTCCCAATTCCTCAGGCTGTCTGCTGGCCACTTGTTTTATCAGCGCTTCGGCGTCTGTGCAGCGAGGACTGGTGAAGGAAATCAGTGCACTGGGGAGGAAGATGCAATACTCCTATGCTGCCATCTGTCCATGAATTAGGTTGGTTTCCCTCTTTCAAATGCACTTTGTGAGAGTGTTTACTAAGGAGATTAAGTTGGAAAGAAATGGAGACAGGTTCCGATTTATACACTGATACAGATTGGGAATAATTCCATACCGAGTTACGGTCTTCAGGTACAACCAGATCAGTGAGATTCAAGGCCACGGGGAGTTTGTGACTTGAACAAGTGTAATCACCATTAAACACAGAAAATGTGGATCCCTGGCCTCCAGAGGCACTTCTGCTCTATACCCAATTAAGAAAATGAAGCTTAAAATAACTAGTGAATTGTGAGCAAATGTTGATGCCATGTTTCCTCATAGGTACTTAGTGTTTTCTGCCCAGTATTAAGTGGGTTGTTAGTGCAGACTACAATGTTATGGGTGGTTTAAGCCGCCTTCAGCAGCTGTAGCTGGCAGAAGGGGTGTTTCTGACCTACCCTTGGCTGTAGCGAGTGTTTCCTCTAGGAGTGAGGGAGGGGATCCTATCCAAAAATGTTCCTAAAGAATTGGAGAAGGGGAAACAAAAGGAAATGTTTCCAGTTGAATCCGTGAGCTTGAGCCTTTCCGTGAATGTGGGGTCAATGGAGCTGATGCGATGAAGGGGGTGTGGCTTCATTCAATGATTTAATTTTATACATAAGCTATAAAAGCATATTGTGTTCAGTTTAAATTACATGCCTTTTTAACCATATCTTAGCTATGCTTTAGGTATTTATCCTTTGGTTATCCCAGTTAATTGAGAACTGACTCTTCAATTTACAACTGAAAATGAAATATTTTCATTACCGTGGTGATTAGGAGCTCCAGCCAAGGGTTAGACTCTGCTTGTGTTAGATACTGTACAATCATAGCTCAAAAAGATGATACCTGCCTTAAATACCTCATAATCCAATAGGAAGATGAAGAAAATATATGTATCTAATTACAAGGGAAGGGTCTGATGAGTGCGAGCCTGGGTAGGCGATAACCAAGTGATGGCTCGCACGGCGCTGCCATCAAACCCTTCCCTACGGGGGGGCGGGGGACGGACGGACAGACATGTGAGTCACGCTGCCAGTTCTGCCTGAGCAGATCTCCAAAATTAGGGAAATTTAAAGGCCATCTGCTGGTAGATTAGGTAAACAAAAATATAACGTAATTGAATTGGGTGCTCATTTCAGCCTTCTGGGTTATAAAAGATAGGGAAAAGGTCATGTTTCTTCAAGCTATCTGAAGCTGAGCGGATTTGTTGTTTCGGCTTTTCATAACCCCTGGTTTAAGATGTAATATCAATTTCATCGTTATCTTTTTTTTTAGCTGTGGAAAATCTCTCTGGCAATGCTGTGTGTGGCACAGCGCCGTCGACACCGGCTGGACCTGTGCCAAAGGGCTGCGTGTTTATATCTCTCCCGACTGTGTTTGGAAACAAGTAGATTTTTAAATGACAGGACAAATCAGTTGGGCTGGAAGCTTCCAGCTCAAGTAATTACAGTTCTGTAATCTCCTGCTTCAAAATTTGGTGTTGCAGATACCAGCCTCCAGGTATTATGGGAATAGCAGGAGCTAAGCTAGCACAGCCGGAGCCCGACCGGAGAGATGCTGTGGCACCTCTGCAGGGAGGGGAAGGGTAAATGGAGAGAGGACCTCCCAGGCAGGAGGTGCGTCAGGCTAAGCAACTAGAGGATGAGATTCAAGCATAACACAACAGTGATTAGCATTATTTTAAACTAATCTGGAGGCCCTGGAGATGTATGGTGTGACTGAGGCAGAGATGAGAGATGCATTGAATTATTTTCAGATGTGAGAGACCCAACCTGGAATATTTGTATCTACTTATCAGTGACACCAACACCTGGCTTAAAGCACAAGTCAGGGGAACAGGACCGATGTTTAAATCGTGCACATTCAGGTTAAAGAAAGAATCAGATCTGGAAAGGGAAGTAACTGCTTAAAAGCCAGTGTTTGTATTTTAAGACAGAGTACTACAGCAGCCAAGAGAGCATCCCAGGGTGGAGAGGGAGGTTGCGTTACTATATCTACGGAAGTTCAGCCAAAGGAAAACACGACTCTGGAAAACATAGGACACTGAGGATGTACCTTTTAATTTTTTAGTAATTTCTTCAGAGCTTTTATCTAGAAGCATTTATTTTATTTTTTAAAATTTTGAAATAACAACACTTTACATTTTTACAGAATATTGATTTTAATTACAGGAAATAATTTGATACTTCAGTATTTAATTAATTTAATACTTCAGTATTAAATTACACTGCTTTTAAAACTTTCAAATTGATTTATCATAGGTGCATGTTTCTCTAAACACAGGCTTCCTTCCCTCTAAACATTTCCCTTTCATGTACACACCCATGCCTCTCCTCCATCCCGCTGTGCGGGTCCCACAGACCAGAAGTGAAACACGATTTATTTTCACCCCGACAGGACCGGTTTCATTACAGCACCATTACGCAATGGCACCACACGTGCCCAGCTGGAATTGCCACCATTTAATTTCTCATATTTTCAAATGTGTCCAAACAGTTAACTTTAGGCCAGCTTTCTTTAGACACAGCCTCCCACAATATATAGCTATGAAAAGGCTTTTTTAAAAGTCAAAAATGTTAAAGGGCACAAGGACGAGGACAAGGGCTGCTGTGTGGTGCAACCGGTAAGAAACCAGAGGAGGAGACATCCTCCAAACTAAAATGTGAAGGATACCACACTGAAGATGACAGACTCGGCATGGGAGTGTTATTTGGGCCGTCGGGAGCCGCGTGTTAAATCCTGACAAAACAGAGCTCAGTTTCCCCTATTCTCAGTCTCGGGTTTGGAGAAGGATCTCTCAGTCCCAAGATGGGCAAAGTGGAGAAGCTACTGGGGAGCATGTTTAACAAAGTAGGGTAAAAACAAGGAATATGGGGTTTGGGCAGAGAAAAATGTAACTGAGGGGAAAAAATGAGCTCCCTAGGCCCTGTAATGCAGATATTAAACATCCCATTTCTCTTCAGCCTGTGGGTTTGTTTTTTTTTTGCCAATCTCTGGCAATGCTTGTTCAGCCTGTGCTTGCAGAGGCAAGAGGAACCCTGTGCCAAGAAGCTTGGGGGGGTTGGAGCTTTGAAGGGTTTTGGGGCAAAGCTGGTGTTTCCGAGCTCATCTCGCTGGTGGGGACATACACGCACCAGCTTGAACATGGAGGGGTTTTTTTTTTTTGGGTGCCCAAGGTACCCTGCTTGGGCCAGTGCAAACATGCTTCTGGGCTGGGTGAAGCAAAGCCGAGGCTTTTCCCGGCGCACTGAAACAAATCTGTGTGAATCGAGTCTTGTGTTCAGGGAAACAAAACCCATGAAGATAAATAGGGCTAATCCCACCGCAGCCTGCAAACAAACACCACTGTTCAAACCCGAGACAGATAACACAAACAACCCTGGGAAAGCTGTTTGGAGAGTGTCAAATCACATGACAAAGCCAATATATTGCTCTGTGACTTCCAATTAGAGACTTGCTGCTGTATAATTAAGTTTCTGACGACACTGTATTTAAAGTCATGTCAGTGCTTTCATTTATAAACATTGCTCTGCAGGTGCCTGAGCTCCCAGCTGGAATCTGGCTTTCAGGATCTAATCCTAGAAGTGACTTTTATTTTTCTAATTTCAATTTTGGGTGGAGAAAAAAAAAAAGTCCCTCTGAGCAGTTAAGTTACACAGGAGGGAAAAGAATGAAGTATTTTCAGTATGGTTTAGTTCTGCTTGAGGTCCCAGCTGTGGATATGTATGTTTTATTATTGGCATAGGGGTGTGTGTACCCAGGTTTGCACATTTCTGTAAATTAGCAGTAATCAGACCTGGAGCCTGTGCTCTCTGGCGTATTTTATACTTTACATAAATTGCAAAGGACGTTAGTTCACCTATATATTTTTTTAATTATTTATTTATACTCCTTCCTTCATAAGGTTCATGCACGTGGAACAAAATGTCCTTGCTTTTCCTGTACTGTTTGTGGGTTCCCAAAATCTCGGTGAGAGCAGGGTTCGAGTGGTGTTTGGCGCGGACAGGCTATGTTCCTCTTGGACGTAATTATTTGCACAGTCGCGGTCAGGATCTGACGGGCTAAGAGTCAGGGCTGGCACGTGTCTGGCTGCCCCACAGTGTGACGGAGGTAGTATGTGATGTTAAATCTCCTCTTATGTCTCAGCATATAAAGCAATGAGTCGAGGGGGTTGGGAAGCAGCCCCCCGAGACACCGGTTCATACCCTCATCTTCTAATGTGCCTAGAGCTGAGAAAATCCTAACCTGAGCTGGCAGCCAGTCCCGGCCAGAATGACCATGCTTGTGCTCTCATTTTAAGTCTCATGTTTAAAAAAAAATAAAATATAAAAATGCAATGGGAAGATGAGCATCACCTTTGGACTCTGTTTTGTTCCTAACACCAGAGCAGACACAGCAGAGTGAGTTTTTTTGCCCCCCTCCAGCTCATGCATGCACGCAAGCGTCATCACACGGGAGTGATGGACGCTGCCCGGAGCAGGGTATGAGGGTGGCCGGGGCTGTGCCCCTCTGCCAGCCTGGGCTGGGGACCAGGCTCTCACCTGGGCTTTCTCCTCCTGGGCAAACAGAGCTCACAGCACGGTGGAGGTGCCGAATGCCAGCGACCGCTCCTTTGCAAAGGTTGCGTCCCCCAAACCTGGCACAATCGCTGCTCTCGTCAGGCTCCTTGGCTTGGCGGCGGCTCTGCAGGCGCGGGAGGCGGTGGTGCGGCGTGGACAACTCTGTCCCTCCACCACCTCCTCCTGGGCAGTCACTGCCCGTGCCAGGGAAAACAGTCTAATGAGTTGATTTTTCTTTTGAATGTCTTAAAAACGCACTCAAGCTGTTGGTCATTACAGTACATTTAGAGGCAGATGTGGATGCCCCCTGGTCCTTTTGAGTACTAGTTTTTCCTGTGCTGATTGAAATTATGTGGAGCCCTGAAGGATGGGCAGGCTGCAGAGTCCCTTGGGGGTGAAGAGGGCTGTCGGTGCCTTTCTGCCGGAGGGGCGGCGGGTGCTCCTCCGTTCCAAAAGGTGTTTGCTCCATCAAATTCAACAGACATAAATAATGATACCCACAGAGCTGTGAAACTGTGTGTGTGCGCTTCCTGAGGACTAAACCATTTGATTCGGTCTCGCTTAAAGGTCTGAAATTTCCGAATGGATAACTGAGTTCCCGAGTCCATTAAGCAAGGCAATTTACAGTGTTCTCAAGCTTTTCCCACGGAAACACATTAACACGTAACAAGCCCATTCGGCCTGTCGAAAAGCCATTATTCTAAATACAAAAAGGGGAAGAAAAATAATTTTGCTTTTTCAAAGTTTATTTGTTGTGTTTGTACCAGCACAGCGGTGTTGGGTGGTGCTGTGTGAAGCTTTTTGATAATATTGGAGGAAAGTGGGGAGGAATGCTGTGGTCCCACGTTAGGAGTGCTCTCACCAGCCCGGATCTATCCAGGTAGCACCTGTTGCTGCCATGGAAATCTGCGTTTTTCTGTTTTGGACATGACCTAGCAAACGAAGAATGAAAGCAGTCCTTGGAGCAGATCAGAAAGATGTATCTTGGCATACCTGACCACTCCTGAAATCACCAAAATATACATGAAGGGAGATGGTAGATTGTCCTTGGTGCCATCTCTGATAATTTAACACCTCCAAAGAGATCTTTAAGATGATTGATCGCTTATGATAAGATCAGTTATGTTTGGGGGGTTTGGTTTTGTTTGTTTGTTTTTTTTCTTCTTGATATTCTGTCTCCCTCTTTACACTGAAGGAGTATATTTCTCCTTTAGGTGTGAGAAGAGGGATGGATTTGAGGGAAATAGATGATGTGAAAAGGGGTTTCTTGGCTGGGGTTGGGAGTACTTTGTCTCCCTGAGTCTCTGCTTCCCCTCTCTAAGTCAAACAGCTGCTCGTGACATCTAGTTTCTTGCTTGTGGCTTTGGCTCTCGATGGCATCTGTGGACAAAGCATGGGTACTGGATAGCTCTAGGGATGTAATTTGTTTTCTGCAGGTATTGGCTAGTGACTTTTTAATTCTAATTTTGAAGAGAAGAGGAATTTATCAGTAGTTAATACACTTTGTCTCAGAGAGGCAGCCCGTGTAATCTCGCTGTTCAACTTAATGCATTAATACTATTTTCCTTTCTGTCAGGGTGATGCTGCTGAAGGCAAGGACAATTGTGGAAAGGGATAGCAACGTAAACAGTACACATTATTCAAGTAGATGGGTAACTTTAGCCTTACGCTGCTCCCTTATGTTTCCAGCAGAAAACACTTACAGCACATCACTATTGGGAATTAGCAGCAAATCTTGCTTATCTGTCATATGCTAGCTAAGTAAACACCATGTATTATCTCAGGCCACCTACGAAAAATTCACTTGAAGATGACAAAATAAGCAGGACCTTTTAGTGGTGACAGTATTTCTAGGAAGATCTATGTTAAGTCACTGTTGTATAAAAATAGCTAAGCCAGGCACTAAAGGGTCTCCTTTAGACAGAGTTAATTGCTGCTGATCTCCTTGTGCTGGTCTGTCTTTTGCATTTTTAATTATTAGTTACTAATATGCCTTTATATCAGTAAGGGGGAAATACAGGTTTGCCTGAGTAACTGTGTTCCTTTTGTGACTTAGGAAGATGATAGGAGCTCCCTTTGATAGGAGTTCACATCTTGCAGATAAAAGTTATTCTTTCTGTTGACGTCAATGGTCAATATTTTTTTTTCCTCTTTGTTGCTTTCTCAATCAGATTGCAATAATCTATCTGGTTATTTTTGCTTTACTTAATACTCTCTAGAAACTTGCCCTACTTGGCAGGTGCAGCTGAAGCCTTATGGGTGGTCGATAAGAGGGTGGTCTCACACTTTCAGCAAAAATGGTCTTATAAAGATATACTTTAAGTATCAATTTTGGCTAAAGTAACTTTCTATTGACTTTCCTGCCTATAGCACAGCATCAAGAAGTGGTAGTTTATTTTGCTTTTATGTTCTAATTGCTATCTGCTAGTTGAAATTTTGGCAGACAGTTTATTTGAACGAGATGATGTGCACAAGGGTAGGAAAGAAAGGAGAATACAGATAGGATATTGCTGCAAGAAGACGTGTTTTCAGGAGAAATTCACTTCAAGACTATTTGGAGGGATGTCAGTCGAAAGATGACATACTCATACACGTACAGGAAGAAATGGTGTTTAGAAGGTAAGTGGGCACTCTGTTATTATTACTTCTGTCAACATAGGTGAAACAAAAACTTCCTTTAAAGATATTTCCACAGCACACAAGTAACTGGAGCTCAGTACCAGGAGGCGGAGTTGTAGCCGAATGCTTGAGAACACTTAAGCAGGAAAGATTAGGCAGGAAAGAAAATTGGAAAATGGTGGAAGAGAGAACTCCAGAAGAACTGGAGATGCTCATAAATTGTCTTTGTGAAAGAAGCAGCGTAGAAACGAGCTAGTTACTTCAAACCAGAACAGTGACAAGGAAAATGCCCAGGCCAGGTATTTCATCGTGACTAGTAAGCAGTCGGTGTGTGGGCATGTGTGTGCTCATGCTTATCTATGTATGTGTGATCCTCGTGCTGATACTGATAATTTGAGCGGAAGACCTGGATGCATGATTTTGCTTTGTTCTTTCATTCTTTCTTTCATGCTTTTTCAACTCTTAAAAAAATACAGCTTTTAGAAAGGTGGAAAATGGAGGTCCTTCATGTTCTTCACCTTGCCTTGAGGTGCTCTCTCAGAATAATCAATGTGGTGCTTCAGGCTTAATCTGGATCTTAGTAGACTTGCAAACCTGGTTGGGTTGTCCTTTTTACTCATCAGTGAAGTGGTAGAAATGATGCAGTATGAAAAGCTCTTGCTCCCAAGTTACCTCACGGTATGGAGGCTTCATTGGAGTCCCTCTTCGGAGCTGTCTGAATTTCCCCCAGCTTCCTGGTGAGATTTAGAGTGTGTGCGCCTCTCGCAAGGCTCATGATTCATCACGGGCTTAATGGTGCTTTCAGGCTTGCAATGCAAGGTGAGGCTTGCAAGATCACCCTCTCTGGAGGTCACAGTTTGAAGGTCTGGCAAGCTCCTTGCTGCACCGTGCTTTAAATAAAGCAGGATGTTATTTCCTAGATTATCTTGTAAGACTTACCACCGGGCTGCGGAGTTTGTCTATTGCTGAACTGCTGCAGCATGCTATAACTAGAGCGATATGAAGGCTCTACAATTTCAGCTGATGATTCACAGCAGATCATTTGATATTTAGGGCTCTGTTCATTAATAAGTTATGCTCCATTTACCTTGTTTTCTGTGGAATTTATGAGTCAAAAGTGCAGAGTGCACCAAAAATGATCCATTCATCAAATTCCTCTTCTCTCTGTGTAATTGGCTAACCCATCATCGGAGCCCCCAGGGGCACATTGCACAAAAAGGTGTGTCCCGCATGAGAGAGCAAAGCGGCTTTAGGAGGGGAAACAAGGATTCAGCTTTTGTTTGAGTCTGCAGGTTGCCCCGGTTGGTGTCTTTGAGCTGCGTAGGCAAGAACCTTCCCAAGCAAATTTGTTTCCTTGTTTGCTCTGCGCATACCCCAGGCGTTGTGACAGCAAAGGAGACGTCCCGCTTGTCTGCGGGCCCCACCGAGTGCTTGAATGCCAATGTTGCAACTGCAAGAGGCAGAGGGAGCAAAAGGCTGTTCTGATAATCTAGATCCATCTGCGGTTTGCTTGCGTGCACGTTAGCATAACCGGGCCTGTGACACAGAATAAAGGTGAATTTGTCGAGTGAAAGAAAAGCCCCAAGGTGCCAGAAGTCTCTGTAGCACTAAGGGACTGTCAGCTGGGGGAATGCAGGGAATGGGTGAGGGGGGCAGGTTATCTAAAAAAACCAAAAGAAATGAGATACCCCTTTGCTTGTAAATAACAGGAAAATGTCTGCAGCCCACAGTGTCTCTAGTTGGCATCTAAACAACTGGTGTTATTTCTTTTTTTTAATGTTCTTTTTAGTTAAGCACATAAATACTTACATGTTGGTACAATTACTTACAGATTGACATAAGCTAGAGAAGCAATTTAATAGCAATGAAGACGAAAGAATAACTATTGCATATATCCTTTTGATTTTCCACCACTTAATGGGTAAAGCCCTAAACAGAAGACAAAGCAAATAATAATTAGAACATGCTGCTTTACAGAATGAATTGTGAAGATGTCTCTACTGCTGTCTGCAGCGTAAAGTGTAAAGATACTCACAGTAGCTTTAAATGACCTGTCTAGCTGGTAAAGCAGGGAGTCTAACGTAGATTAATTCACCATTTTTAGCACTTGGTATCTTGTTTAAAGCTGCTTTGGATAACTACAGCGTCCTGCAATGTAGATACACTGCCTGACTCCCTTCTTTCCCTGGATTACTTGATGAATAACCATTCAACATTGCGGGTATCTGGAATGTGGTCTTGGCTGACTTTGGGACAATGGAGGCTGAAGAAAGTGGGGTTTAGAAATGCAAAATAAAACCTAATTTCATATGCAAAGAGCTGAATTCTGCATTGCTGGGTAACTGAATTTCATTCTTTTCCAGATCTAATTTTCTTAGTATGAGTTGGATATAAACTCAGAATAACAGAGCAGAGGTTTTGTTTTATGGTAAAAAGAGATACTGATGCTTTCCAGGGGGCTAGGATTCACCTACAAGTAACAATTCTTGAGGAAAACACTTACATTTAAAAAAAATACCTCACCCAAAACTGCTCCCTACTATGAGATGGATGGGTTGGTACTTTACCAGGCAGCATCAGAGAGATGGTAGACAATCCTGGCAGATCCTGGTCATGATTCCTGCCTTCCTCTGTTGGATAGACCTATCATTCCATCCAATTAAAAACACTTTAAAATGTCTTTCAGCTTTGAAGCTCAGGCAGGAGAGGTTAGACATGCTCCTTGGTCTTCCAAAACCTGTGCATGGTTGGTTTCAACAGAGTTGCCAGGTGTCTAAGGTTTCTTGTGCTGAAGTTGAGGTGTGTCGGACGGTGGCTTAGGCAGAAGGCAGTGTAGATGGCCGTTGCCTTGGACAAGTCCTGGCTGCTGCATTCAATGTAGCTGAACGTGTGTGGTTTGTATGATGCAGAAGTTCACATTGATTTATAGGTGGCCTCAAAAGCAATGTTTGCTGGAGCTCTGGCTTCCCCACGCTGCCTGTGAGTGGGGTGCAGCCAAGGCACCAGGTTGGGGAGGCGAAACCCGGTCTTCCTGGCATGTAGGCAGAACTGAAACATGATTTACTATGCGCTTCGGCTCTGTGCACAAAGCACACTTTGCAATGCTTCTCTTGAAGCAGGAGCTAACTCCACTTGATATCAAGCCAGTTGATGATGTGCTCAGCCGCTTCCAAGAAGGGAGGCTCTGGGCTGAATCTGGCCTCTGCAGTGCAGCTACAGGACTGCCGGGCTCATGTGTCCGTGCACCTTACTGCACCAGGGCTTGTGTCTGGAGGTGCCAAGTTTGGAAAGATCGAAGACTGGCTTTTAAAATAGACCCGCTGTATGCAACTTGTGCTGTAAGCCTAAAAGAAGAAAAATTAATCTCAATAACTTGTCTCAAGTGCTGTAGTACTTAAAGAGAAAAAAAACCCCTCTGTGCATGTGAGTTGGAAGCAAGAAGAAAATATTGGAAGTGTTTTGGAGGTCATGAGTATTGGATTGGAGCTTGTATGAATGTAATTTCTGTTGGGAGTCAAGTCTAATAGCAATGTAATTTATACAAAATATATAGCCAGAGGCTATGTCTCAGTTCCACTGAAGTTAATGGTAAAACTCCAGTGTCCTCAGTGGGGACAGGATTTGATGCTTGGAGAAACGTTTTATCATTAAAAGTTTATTAACGCTTCATAAGGAAGGGCTATCTTCCCTTGCCGTGTTGTTTATTCTGTGTAGGCATAAAAGGTGAACTGAACAATAGAAATAACGCACCAAACCTTCCTTTCAGTCTGAAATTCTCAGTGCAACGTTGTATTAAAGGACTGTATTGAAAACACTTGGCAAATAGGTTAAAATATGGTTCTTTTAGACAAAGAATCCTCGGAGTGGGGTATACAGAAGAGCTGTAATGGATTCTTATACCCCCAAATTTTGCAGTATAACAACTCATACTGAATTACAACAGGCAACCTACACAAACAATGAGCAATTTGGCTTGTTAATTTTACATGCTTCTGTTACTGCTCCTGTAGGATTAGCTCTTCACACACCTGACGAGCCCTTCCCTTTCCTTGGTTCTGCCTGCCTGGGATTAATCTCACTCTGCTCTCTTTTTTTGTACACATTTTGAAATATCTCTTATATTTTAGAACTTAAATGAAATTTTTTGTCCATACAAACATACTTGATGACCACCTCGTTCCAGGAGTGTCACACGTCACTTTCTTTTTATTCACATGTACTTCTATAGCACTTTTTTATGATCTTATAGTCCTATCAAACCTGTACTGCCGTTATGGGTATTGCTCTGTCATATCACTTTAGGGGATTGTTAATCTTATAATTAATTCCCACCATAATCTCAATTAAATGTGCAGACACCTTAGCTTTGCGCTCTTGTCTATGGAAAATGGATGGTCTCTATTATTGCATGCTGATGACTGAAGGTGCATTGCCCGCATATGGAGCTGCCGGCTGCTTTTTTAACCTTGAAAAAAGGTGCCCTGCAGTAGAAAGGTAACACTTTGCACAAGCAGAAATGTTCTGGTTTGCTCAGTTTCCGACCGGTTCTGCTGCCGGATGAGCAGGATTTGCGGGGGGCTTATGCATGCAGACGAGAGAGTAAATGGGAGTTACTCACTTAAAGGATTTCAGCGGCTCTCCCTGGGTGCTTTTCTACATCTTTAGGCAGCTAAATACATTTATCAACCTGACTGCTCGTCTTTGAGAAGCGGCTGACTGCTGAAATCCCTGGATATTGGGATGGAGAATGTCTCTGACTTGCGATGGCTGAAGGACTGTGCTGGTGATCCTATTGCTCGCGGTGCGTCGGTGCGATTGGGCTGCTGGTTTGCGGCTGCTGCTGCCAACCGGCATCCCGAAGACCCACAGGACCAGAAGAGAACTTGAAAATTTGCTGTATAGCTCTTCATCTCTGTTAGAGGCTGGAGAGAGACAAATTTATTAGTGCTTCACAACATTTTTCCTGTTAATATTTCATACAAGTAAGTTCCTGAAAGGCTTGAAAGGAGTTCTAAAAAATTACCAAGTATTAGTTGTTAACGCTATTGATAGCAGCGGAAAATTCAGACTACTGAGCACTTGGATAGGACCTGCCAAGATAAAAAGGCTGTGATTATGGGGGTGGATTTTTTTTGATGTATCTCTAGAGCTAGCCAAAGGGTTATAAGGCTGTATGACTTGTGAGAAAGCATTTCTTGTTATAAGCATTTGCAGAAGAAAAGCCTGTTCCTAATCAGTTTTGAAGTCTGCCTAATTTGAAAGCAGATATTATGAAATCAAATCTAAAATGACAGCTGTGTCCACAGCTGCCGTGCAGCAGGTTGTAACCTTTGCTGATGTCTTGAAAAAACAGAACGAGAGTTGATTCTTACCTGTCGGTTCTGCTTTCCCCCTTTTGGCTGCACTTTGAGGTTTCCATTGACTGCACTACTTTCCTTTAAAAACAGCCAAACTGGAAGACTTCTTATGCTGCCTCTTACTGGATTTCTACTATCATGTTATCAGTCCCAGCAACGTAGCTCTGCTGACATAACTTTAATTGGAAGCTGTTATTTATTAACCTGAGATCTGGTACAGCATGCAAGATCAGGGCCAAGGAAGGCGATTTACCTTCTTGGGCTTTGTGGACCACCACAAGTGTGAAGGTGAAGAGCAAACAGGGCTGGTTCTCAGGAGTGGTGCTGCATCTCCCAGCCCGAGCATCACTGATCTCCAAGAAAAGCATGCTGGAGCTGCTGAATCAGCTGCCACCTGAAAGGCACAAGCATTTAGGAAATGGGATTTGGGGAGAGAACGGTTGAAGCAATAGAAAACACTTGAGGTCTGCTTCATCCACAGTTAAATGTCTTAGATATTTGCATTTGAAAAAGCAGCCACCCCAGGTAAGGCCTCTAGCCAGAGTCTGTTTTTTAACAGCTTTGAAGTCCAATTCATGTTTTCTTTTGCAATTTTCCTTTTTTTTTTTTCTGAAGGCTCCATTGTGAAGGCCTGGAAGCAAACAAATATTATCCACAATGTTTCATTTTAATTCAAATTAGTCCAAAAGCCTGCATGATTCAATAGGTACAAACTCATTGAGTTACTGGCATGTTCAATAAATAAATAATTAAAAAAGGGAAAAAATAATCTGAGTGTTTAAAAAAAACCCCAAAACAACACCGCCCCCAGCCCCCTCCTCCCCCCCAAATCCAAACCCAAACAAAAACCAAAGCCCAACAACAACAAAAAACCCAGCCCAAAAAAACCCTGTCATTTGGAGGTTGATTTTAGGTGCCAAAGGTGGGCTAGGATCAGGATACCCTGATCAGGGGTATTTCTATATATCCATTAGGAATTTTCTGCTGCCTTAAAGAAGTCTCTGAAACGGATGTGTCCAGCAGAGGTTTGCAGTTTGGAAGACTGGCCACATGAACATACTAAGATTTTTGTCCCCCAATTTCACTTTTAAATAAGACCTATAAACTTCACAGCTTTACCCAGCATCTAATGAGCTTGGCTGGAACAATAAACTGTGGCTTATGAGACCCCCTAAATTAAACCTGTTTTCCTTATTTTGATCCTTTTCTTCCTATGTTACTGTTTAAGAAGGAGCAATACTCAACAGCAAGAGAGAATTGCATGTAAATTGCGAGGTTTAAAGTAGCAGCAGTAGATAGCTATTTATTAGCCAAGCATTAGTTATGGTAGTTAAGCATTTAGGGGTAATAAAATGTAAATGTGCTTTGAGCACAAGTTGTGGTTCTTAATTTTTTTTTATTTAAGAAAAATTGTTGCAGTGAGGTTATGGCTAATATTAATTGCTGACTTTACTTGCTCTACCAGCCACTTCTTATACTAAACAGCAACTCAAGGAATTGCTTTTTATTAACATATACAACACGACTTAAATTGTCTGATCTTCTGCAAGGTAAAACGTGAAGTCTTTCCTGGAAGATTCTCATTTTAGGCTCCTTGCTAGTGCATCTGTTTTAAAAAGGTGGTAGACAAGCTGACCCTGTTCTTCATCTAGAGAATATATGAGCACAGAATATAGTTTGCTGGGCTCTAAAGATTGCTCTGCTGTGAAACGGGAAGTCAGACCACAAACATGCCCTTCGGGTCAGGATTTGGTGTCTGTCTGTCAGCGGGAACTATATGCCATCTGTTAATATTAGCAGGCTTTGTGGATGTAGAAGATGGTTTGCAAAATACTGATGTAGGTGAGTTATCGCTCACCTGTTCTCCCATCTATCGTTCTTGCATGCGTAATGCCATGTTGGCATGGTAAATGCATCTAGTTAAAGCAAAAATGTAATTATATTTTTGTAGGTAAACTTAAGTAAATAAAATTTAATTAGGAGATGTTGTAAATAGAAATATCAGACACGGTAGATAATCGTGAAGCAGAAAATGAACATATGTGATCTCGGTTGGTTAAGTAGGAATAGCCATTTATGTACATGGAGTCCCTTGGCTGGCTGTTGTGGAGAACATGAGAAGCAGCTGCTTTTCCCCCCAGCTGACAAATATTTTTGCTAAAGGGATGCTTTATCATGAAAACTTTGCTTCTGTATCCAAGTGACTTAGAAACACTGGAGAGCTGCGTGTCCATAACCATCGCCCACCCCATGGACACCCCAGGAGGGGTGGGCGAAGTCCCCGTGCCAGGCTGTGCGGGTGGGGTCACAAAACGGGACTGAGGTGCTGAAACTGGGAATGGCAGAGCAGCTGTGCTGGATCTGGCCTTTTTGGGAGCCTATGGCAGAAATATGGCCGTGATCGGCAGCTATGCCTCTCCTTGTAGAGGACTACCATGTGAAAAATTGCAGTGGTAACGTAATGGTGGAAGCAAACCTCTAAGGTGGAGATGCTGAAAGCCCGATGTTGCTGCCGAGTGCCTGCATCCACTTGCTGACTGGGGTTGCTCTTTCCGTGTATCAGAATATCGGAGACATTAAAGAGATTTCATGGGCTAATCTATACCTTTGATTTGCTTTAATGATCTTTGCAGTCTGTTATTTATACATGGCGTTATTATACAGCAAGCTTTGTAATGCATTAGGTCATTAATGCATTCGCTTTACAGCTTGTTGGTTTTGCTGCTGAGCTAACCTGTCGTGGGTGTTCCTGGATATGTGCCTTGCTTCTAGATGAGTCTCCTTTATTGATAAAGGCCAAAAAAAAAGTAATAAAATGAGAAATCTAAAATGGCTCAGCAAGTGAGGGGGTGGCGGCTGCCTGATGCAGCTCTTTTCTTAAGACCTGCTAGGATGGGATCTCGTTTGTCCCAATCCTGGTAAAGTTGGACCTTTATTGACTTGTTCCTGGAGAGGATCGATTCCCTTTGCAATGGGCAACGGGATCAGACAAAAGGAATTTCTCAGTTTTACTTCTAATTTCTAGATCATGTAACGTAAAATCCCTCAGGTGATTTTGTTTTGTATAACGCTTTATAGCCTCTCTCCTTTTTTTTTCTGGACTTTCACTGTAATTCTGAGGATGGGAGAAAGGCAAATAAGTGTGCAACACTGCTTTTCGTGGCCAGGCTTTGCAAGGTGGATCACCACTCATCAATTCTTGATGGAGGTGGCGTCTGTGGCAGGGAACCCTATAGCTGTGAGATAACAGGTATGCTTCAGAAGAAGGATGCAGAGTGCAGAAGGAATATTGAACTCTCCTTTGCATCCTTCCTGTGTCGGAACTGCTTCTTTTTTTCTCGGCTTCGTTCACTGCCACTGTTCCCATGCGTTTGCCTTTGCTACCTTGTACCACTGGACTGGGACTTGTCCTGTTAATGCAAGTAGCAAAAATTGTCTGAATTATGTTTTATCGTTAATTCTAAATTTCTTCTTTTGTAAGAAAGGCACAATTCAGAGGCTCCTGCTTTGACTTGTGCTGCAGAAATTGTTCCCCCACTGCAAATTGTGGGGTTTTTAACAGCAAAATGAACAAACCCACCTGATGTGAGAAGGTCCTCATTAATGACTAATGCAAAAGCTTGAGTAAAAGGCATTTCAGCTGCAAAATGTCTTAGCAGGGTGGTCAAGGCTGAGTGACTGAAAAAATGGAGATTTTTATGCCAAAGCAAAGTGTGTAAGTGCAAATACGTAGCATTTCTCCAAGCTGACTTGTTAAACACATGGTTGAAAGTATTGAGGCAAATGAATTTTGGACAAGAACCCCAAGTGACGTTCAGGTGTTCAACGCCAGGACTTGGTTTCGTGGGTGCCGGAGTGCCGGGCAGCTGGTGAGCGTTCGGGAGAGCCGGTGTCTCTGCGGGGCTGAGGCTGGCAGCAGGGTCCTGCCTATTTTGTGGGGCTGGGTTTAAACGGGGGGGTGCATCTCCCTTCCCCACCCGGGCTGCCGATGCTGAGCCTGCTGCCAGCGGGTGCAAGGCAGCGCTGGGGCTCTGTTTGTGCCATTGGGGTAGTCTTCATACAGCCCAATTAATTTCTGATGAGTTCCTGACTTAGGGATGGAGTTGTTATGTGCTTTAGCTCTGATTTCTACTCCTGGCCCTTCGCAGGTTTTCTGTATTTAAAGGCATTGCTCAGTCTTTGGGGGCAGCAGATGATTTGGTAGAGGCTATCTCAGTGACAAGAGTTTGGCAAAAAGGAATGCTTTTTGTGTCCCCTCCTGCAGTGGGGGTCTGACAACGCCCCTCTGCTCCATAGCAGTGTTAAACCACTGAACAGATGAATGTTTTGAAATTGCATTGAACGCCCAAAAAGCCTCATAAATGTAAATCATAGAATTGTTTAGGTAGGAAAAGACCTTTAAGATCGTCGAGTCCAACCGTAAACCTAGCACTGCCAAGTCTACCACGAAACCATGTCCCTAAGCACCACCTCTACACGCCTTTTAAATACCTCCTGCGTCCAGTTTCTGGTTTTTTTTTCCTGTCTTATAAATTAGCACAAGATGAAATTTCTGTCAAGGACTGACTGGAACCAGTCAGAAGCTGAGATTTTCTTTTGGTGGGAAATTCTGTCATTTCAAGGCTTTTCACCTAGAATTGGAATGAAAAGATAAAATGATGTGAAGAAAGAAAATTGCTAAAAAGAGTATGTGAATTATTCACAGCCTTTTTATTATTTCAATAAGACCGAATTATTGCCTTCCTATAATTCTGAAGTTTCAATATGATAAAATATTTTATTTCAATTACTTGAAAACATATTATAGTACATTAAACATATATAAGTGGAACAAAGTTAATATTTCAGCATGATATAAGATTTGAAATGAAATTAATTGAAATAACAGGTAAAATACAAGTTTTTGCATTTCGGAACACAGTGAGAGCTGTCTGCATTTCTCTTTGACTTTTTTCTATTTGTCCGGAATGGATATATTGCTACAGATGGTTTCAGTTTTACAGGCATGGATCTTCTCCAGGAAAACAACTCCATCAAAGCGTGGTCAGCAGCACTGGTGGGGTGCCCACAGCACCTTACTCGACCTGTACAAAATGGGGCTGGAAACCATTATCTAAAGAGATGTCCAGTCCCATAGTCAGTTTGACCAGCTGATGTATTATAACCCCGAATATATCAGATGCAGGCAATCTGCAGTTCAAAAGTAGCTGCGATGTTCTTCTATGTATTCAGTCAACAGCTTGTAGGCGTTTTGTAAGTAGATTCCAGGATTGTGCTATTAGCTGTGTGCTGCTGATCCACGGGATCCCAGGGGCGGTTTTTGCAGTATTCAATAGTAATTCCCAGTAATCAAGGAATCTATGGCTGTGATGCTGGCGGAGTTGCAGTGTTGTATGTGGTACCACGATTTTTAACGTGCTTTTTAAACCAAGTGAGGTTTATGCAATTTCTCTTGTTTCCTGCCCTATCTCTAACAACCCTTGAATCCGCTGACCATTGTTGACCTGACCTGGGGGAGAGAGAGAGGTGGACAAACATTCAGCCCCCACAAGCGTAGTGAATAACTGGGTAGCGGAGAGAGAGGATGGGGAGGCAGCGGATGTGCAGCTACGTGGGTATCGTGGCCAGTACGTCCTTTCCTTCTTTTTAGCACCTATGGTTTACCTTGAAGCTTTTCCTCATTGAGCGTGTGCTGCGCTCGTCCTTCGGCACCGTGAACGGACACCAGTACGCAGAGATGAACAACAAAACGCTGTGAGACCGCAGCTCTGAGCGGTCCCACCTGGCTTGGGGCTACTGGGGGGTAATAAAACTCTCTGCCTTTATTTCCCCCCTTTCCACTTCGGAATCTCATGAGCGAAGTCTCTTCCTTTCTGGCATGTGCACATCTCCTAGCACAGGCATCTTCAGTGGTTTGGCAGGGTTTCTCTGGATGTATGGCATCTGCAGTTGATCCTCCTCTACTCTGGCTTCCTCTGATCAAGAGGTGCGATGGGGATGCCTTGGTGAGGAGCTCACCATGAGCAATAAACAAACATCTGGGAGCAGAGACGCTGCTTTGGCGGTGCCTGACAATAGGTTGTGCAAATGCCTCTTGCCGTTAGCACTTGGGGGATGCAAACTGAGCTCCTCTGGAAGAAGGGAGGCTTGTGCAGGGGAGCCAACGGGGCCCAGCCACGGACCTGCAGTCTGAGCAAGTTGTGCAACTGCAAACTCTTTCACCCTTCTGAGAATATAACCCAATATGCTTGAAATGCAGCATAATTCACAAATGGAGTGATTCTGGTTAAATAAATAGCTCATTGATTCGATATTATATCGCTGGTGAGTAACTGTTGGGCAGAGCATGCCCATCAGTGTTATTACTGTTGCACACTTGTAGGGTAAACAGCCTCTTTCTTTTCTTCTGTCTGTCTGCTCCTGTTTGTCTCCTGTCCCCAAAGGGTGGGAGCTGGTGAAGGCAGACCCTGGCCTTGGCACCCTTGCCTGCTGCTGTCCCAGCCCGCATGGCCGCCGTTGTCCCTGGGGTAAATCCTCTCTGCACCCTGTGCTGCGCCTGTTTGGGATGAAGCGTCTCATGGCAAAGCACAGTGAAGGAAAGACCTAACCAGCACCTTTGAAAGCAGCTGCTGTAAAGCACTGCAGTTCGAGAAGATGACTTTGGGGTGAGATTGAAAGAGGGAAGCAAGAGTGATGGGAATCCTGCAGAAAGGACGTGTTGTGCGTCCTGCAGTGGATGGTGGGTGGTCAGGTCCTCCTGGAGGGGTCCTGGGGCACTGTCTCAGACCTGGCCGAGGTGGGAAGGACTTGCACATAGCACCGCTCTCTGCTTATCTCCGTTTCTTACGCAGCTCATGCAACGCAATGGGTGCAATGACCAGAAATCAGGTGATGTGCAGTTGTATCCCTTGTTAGCGGCTGGTTTTTTGGTCCCTATGTGTTCATTGTGCTGAACCCACCCTGATTCACCATGGCCCATTGGGGTATACCTGCACTCTTCCTAGACTGGGTCCCAAACACGGCTCCCCTCCTTTGAAGCGGGGGCTGCCCTGTGGCTGCTTCCCAAACGTTTTATCCAGTGAATGCATAAAGCAATGCCAGAACAAATGGAAAAGCTTCAACATCTCAGTCTGGTTTTCAGTCTATGCTGAGAGGCACAAAAACTTTGATGGGAACATGAAATAATAGGAACCTGCTCTGTGCTCACAGCGCAGCTCTCCTGTCCCGGTGACCCTGAGCACTGGGGTGTTAATGTCGCTTTCTCTTTGGAGCACACAAAAATGGAGCAGCTTGAATTTGAGGCAGGGACTGCCCGTCGCTTGGGCTGCGGCATGCTGGGGTTTAAGATCTTGCTCTGAATCTTAGTATTTTATAGTCCAGAGAAGAGCTCAGTGTGGAGGGAAGGAGCCGCTCTTGCTGGCTGGAAAATTTGTCCTTTCAATAACATTTCCATTGGAATAAATAAGCTTCAAAGAAGCTTTCTCCCTCCTCTGTGTCTCCTTGTGGATAATGATGGTAGTTGTGCTCAGTCAGGATGCTTTTGACAGCTCTCCTTGCCTTTGAATGTCTGGCAAACGGAGGCAAAGCATTCTTAATGGACAACTGTTGGCGGTGGCATCCGCTGCCTGAGCGCGCCAGGTTTCATTTGCCTTCGAGCCCTTGGTGCGGGGCTCATCCATTTCTTCAGGGCTCTGTCTGAGGATGGAAACAGTGAATAATATACAGAATTTCCTTTTGAGGCAAGAGTCTTCTGGACTGATAGTATGCCCCCCCCCCCCATGTACCAAATGTGGTCTGTGTCATGTGGCATCTGAAGTGATGATGTTGATACGGCAGAGACTTCGTGATACAGCGTGTGTTCCTAGCGGGG
>NW_008824658.1:5716377-5725143 GCF_000699105.1 Pygoscelis adeliae
TCTGTGCCACCACTGTGTGCGGAGCCCATTAAGGGGTGACTCCTTCCTGCTGGGGTGTGCTGAGGCTCTTCCCCGGGTAAGCCATTCCCGGGGGCTCCTTCTGCCCAGAGGTATTGTCTCTTTGCAAAAAAAATCCAGTATGTTAAGGAAACGCTGCTTGTAGCTGAAGCCATCTCTGTGACAGCCATGCACCGGTGCTCCAGCAGCTGCTGGGGCTCCCTGGAGGGATGACCCCCTTCCCACCAGTGGCAGAGGCCGAGCACCGGTGCTCACCAATACAGTGGAGACCTGGGGGGGTGGGGGTGGTGGTGGGGCAGGCATAGCTTCTCTGCTTGGGGATGAAACGAGGAGGGGAGATGGCTGGCATTTGACTGGCATGTAAAGCCTCAGAAAAGCCAGATGATTTAAGGAATCTTGTGACAGGCACCTGGCTCAGCCAGCCCTGGGTTTGTTGTTCTGTCAGTAAACCTCTTGCCTGGGCTTGCTAAGACGGACAAATCCAGAACGGCAGAGCTATTGCGAGTGTAGTGCTGTTGAGCATCTCTGCAGCATGAGTAATGGGGCGACGGGGTCCTTACCCCACCTCCTCTGGGACACGGGGGCAGAGGGCAAGGGCAGATGCTCCTGGCTGGCAGCAAGGAGGCAGCCCAGGCTCCTGTGCACCGCAGAAAGTTATTTACAAGCCTGTTGTGTGCAGATAATGAAATATTAATAAGCTGCACGTGGAGTTCTGCACATTTCTTTGTTTAGCTCTTTGGTAACAGAGGCTGTGTGTCCTCATGTTTGCTGTGCTGGTGTTAGTCAAGAGGATGCCGGGGTGGGATTGTTGCTGTGCCCTTAAGCTGCTCTGCAAAGAGATTGTTGGGCTACACGCTGCCTGTGTTAGGAATCTTGCTGATCCTAGAGGGATGAAAGATACGTGGAGCTAGTGCAGGTGTTGCAGGAGCTCTGCACTGGTCTGTGTCCGCTCACCCTGGCTGTGCTCCCGGATCCCTGTGGAGGGTGGCGTGGCTGGAACAGGGCGATGCCACGTCCAGCTGTGCAGCGCTGCAGACCTCTGCGCCTTGCTCTTCCTCTGTGAGGAATGGTAACGATAAACCATCTGTAAAACAAGGGATATTTGTAAGTTTTACATTTATTAAAGTTTGTAAAGCACTTTTCTGCTTCAGACAGATGCTGGTGCACAGGATTATTTTACTTCTCCACTTCTCTCTCTTGGGAGAGCTGCTGTGATTTGTTGTTCTCCCGGCTCCTGGGGAATCCGCAAGGACTCTTGGGTGCTTTGCAGTCCCAAATGAGATTCTTCTGTATCCTTAATGTATTGAACTTACTGTAATACAAACAACATCGTGACACCCAGGAGGTTTCATATCAGTTTTCATATGAATAGCATTATGGCCAAGCCCAACTTTTGATAAGGAACAGCAACCCCCTGCTCTAGGCTCTGTCAGTGTTTGGTTTTTATTGTTTTTGTAATGAAAAGAAACAGATTGACACAAATGCACGTTGAACATGATCACCAGTAGGAAAAATATTGCCCTGTATCTCAGGTTTTGTCCAGGATGGAGTTTTCTGGTCTGAACGTGGATGCATTCGGGTTTTGCTTCCTGAATAGGACCCAGGTAGGAAGGGAGAGAAGCCCGTGGTCTGACTGAATGTAGGTCCAGGACCAAACGTTTGCAGCCGGGCTGGGGTGGTGTTTGCAACTGCAGCAAGCAAAGGATGGGCATGGCTGCTGTTCATGGTTGCTACTGGCGCTTTGTGTATAGAGAATGGAGTCAGATCAGGAAATTCATCGTTCTTAATGATGGATTTCCACTTGCTGGTTGTTTCTAGAAATCTTCTCTTTATCAACAACGATCACACAGAGTTTGTGAAACGTTTGTATTTTCTATTTTAGATATAGGGAAATAACATTAAATGCGGAACAGGATTGTGTCGCATGTAGGGGGAAATGACGTTAAAACAGAAAATAGGGTGGTTTAGAAAGAAAAAAAAAGTCATAAACAGGACTGAAACAGTGTCTATCAAGACAACTTGAAAGAAGGCATCAGGAGGAGAAGCTCTGCTTAAGCATACGGCTAATGACTTGGCCAAATTGCTCTGAATTGCCATGCATGTGACTGAGAGCAGAATAAAGCCCAGATGTAATCTGCTCAATTCAGGCCAGAAAGGTTGCAGGATGTTTTCTTCAGAATGAAGCTTTCATCTCTGTCTCTCTCTCTCTTTTTTTTTTTTTTTCCCTTCTCTTTGCACAGCAGCTTTGATGTTAGATTGAGAGCCCAAGCAGCACTGAGCAGAGCCTGCCCGTGCCAGGGCAGCGGACCGGGTGGTCGGGAGCCCCCTCCCCACCAGGCTGGCAAAGAGAACCTTGCTTTGTTTATTTATTTGGTTTTTGCAGAATCTGCATTTTCTATGGAAATGAGCTAAATCTGCTGAGATAAATTTGTGCTTGGCTATTGATTAAGCCCATCCTGTTCCTCAGCAGGCGTTTGTTGTCCAAGTGCTCCTTTTCTTTTCTCCTTGCTGATTATAATGGTGGAAATGTAATCTGTGCCCTTATGAGAAAAGAAAGGGCACTTCTTTATCTAGCCATCGATTTGAGAGACAGCACTCTTGTCCAGCTGTGCCCTTCTTCTAACAGCTGCTGGTGGGTGCTCGGGACGGGCACCGCAGGCGGACACGGAGCCTCTGTAGCAGCTGAGAAATGGTTTGGATTTGTTTGTTGCTAATGAGTGCACTTCTGAGTTGATTGAAAGGGGGGTTAATATTGAAAGAGGTGCTGTGACGCTGATCTGTGTGTGCAGACAGGTTGTACAGATCTCTGCTATGCTGTTCCAGAATGAAGTTAGTCTTGGATGAAATCATGAATTAATGCCAAAGTGGGGAGTACTGAAATATTTAATATATCATTTATAATGTCTCATATACATCTCATTTTGACATTTCCAAAACAAAGTGTTTCTCTCTCTGGCTCCAAAAGCGTGATTTGAGAGTACAGTTAGTCAGTATATAGATTTTTCTTTTAAATCTGAGGAAGTAAAAGAGACATTCTGACTGCAAATAACATTCTTGTTTGTTCTTTGACGGAAGAGGAATCTGGTAGATTAACATGAGGATGAAAAATAAATATTTTTTTCAATAGCCTACTTTTGCCACAGCTCCGCTTGGTCCCTGTTTCCTGAGTGTCCAGGGAAAGGCACTGCAGCCAGAGAGAGGATGGAAAAGGATGGAACAGGAAAGGGCTCATCCTCTTCTGGGATACAGCAGCAGAGCCGAGAGGTCCCTGTGACTTAACAGGGCCGCTTTAAAATTCTGTCAAATTAATTTTCTCCCTGTTGTTAAAATGACAACCTCTGGCGATGGGATTGACTTGAAAGGCAATAAACAAGGAAATTGCATATTCTATTGCCAGCGTATTAATTTCGTCGTTTGAAACATGAGCTCATTTTCTGCCGTTGCCCTGGGTGGTGTCTCTGAGCGCGTGTGCAGGTACCTGGTGCTGGGGAAGATCAATTCCTCAGCGGCCGCAGACGTACTGCAGCCGCTTCCCCTGCAGAGGAGGGAAGACAACCGGGTGAATTGCTCCTTGGCGTTTTGGCTGGAGACGATCCTCGGCCCCTCGGCAGCCTGGGAGGCGTGCAGCTCCCTGCAACAGGGTCCCACGTCGGAGAAGGCAGGAGGCGTCTGCCATCAGACTACTGCTACTTATATAAACCATTTATCCAAAGTTTCTGACCTTAAACTACTGACTACTCTATGATTGACGGCTTAGATTTTTATTGCGAGTTGTTGGTTGAAAATGTCCTTTTCAGAGAGATAATCACACCCAGGTGCAGGATTGTTTTTGCAGTGTTATCCCCCTGAATTTTCATTCATGAAAGCGATTGGAGATCACTTTCAGGCTGAAATTTAAAAGTGTCTGAATTAGAATAGAGGTTAAAGTATTTCTTGTAATACATGTTTAGTTTCACTGGAGAGCCAATTTCCTTCAGGTTTAATCAGGGTCATTAGAACTACACGGGAGCTGAATGTATTCATAATTTCTGTGTCTGGAAGCAGAAGTTGCTGCAGGTTCTTCACGCAGATGTGCAGCATGTGCTGAATATCTGGGCTGACGTGTCGCAGAGGTTAACTGATTTATTGCAGTAGAATAAATAACTAACTTTTGTAAGATCCTGGAAAACTGTGGCTCTGGTCTGTAGCTGTGTTGTGGACTGGGTGACTATATTTTGGTACAAATGAATCTATTAATAGTCTTCCTTTTTTTTCCCCCCTCTCCTCCCCCCCCCTCAGACTGACTTGCTATTTTTTTCATGTTTCATTACTGTGGTGCATTGACGCACAGGTGTTTCTGTGCTGGAATGCTACTTCGATCCTGATTGAATGTATACTTTAGAAATGTCTATACACTAAATTCTTGGCTGTCTGTAAGAGCGGGTCTCCACTGAAGTCAATGGGTGTAGGAGAGACACTGCTCACTAAAGAGTAATGAAGAAATTGTAATTTCACGAGCAGCTGGATCAGTCCCACCTGTTTAACTCATAAACTGATTCTTTCTTCCGTTCTTCAGGAAAGATTTTTGTATTGAGTAAACAATTGGAAGGCAGCGATACTGAAACAGGGTGGTGAATAAAATGCTTCCCCCTTCGATGTTCAGGAAGCCAGATGACAATTTCAAGTGCTGCCGAATCCAATACTCTTCCAAGTTACATTTAGAACTGATGATTAAGCTTCCTTTTAACTTTTTAATCTTGAACTGATATTGAGAAGTCTTTAAAAAGATGTTAGAGTAAAACAACGGACTTTCTAATCAATCACACAAAATTATAATATATTGGAAACTTATTATTAATAATGGACTATTATTCTTTATGTATCATGTCTTACTATCTAATCTATCTATATTAGTTACTTTTAAAAGGAATCGGGTGATAAATTACTCCATTAAAACAGAACGAAGAGACTTAAGCTCTTCAACAGGGAGAATTATAAAGGGGATTTTCACAGTGACTTAACAGTTTTGCCAAGCGCGTTACATGCTGTTGGCTGCCTGGGAGCCGACTGCTGCAGGAGACGTGGGGTTTGGGCCAAGGGATGGGTGTTCATTTAAACGCCGTGTTGTGGCGGAGAGGTGAGCAACGCGAAGGCCACTTCTGCTTGGTGCAGTGTGTACGTGCCGACAGCAGCGTGCAGGTTTGGTTTTGTTTTTTGACTTGATTATGATGAAATACACCTTTTAAAAGTGTTGTTTGGGCTCCCGTCAGCTTCCATCGGGTCTCTGCTGCGTTCAGCAAGTCCGTGCAGACTCTGAGTTGTGGGAACTTCTCTGTTTGACCCTATGTAGGAGCTGATAAAAGGAAAAGAAAGCTTTCCTCAAGCTCTCCTGAGGCTGTAGAGAAAATATACAGGAGAATCTGGGCAAAGGACCGTGTCAGGACGGTTGCATTCCAGTTTTTGCTTGGTAATTTGCCCATCTCCGTCTCATTTTCTATCACTTTGGTGTGAGTTTTGAAAAACTGACTGAAACAGTCTGCTCATGTGCAGTTTGTTTCTGTGGGCACCTTTCCCTGACAGGTGTGGATTTATTACACTGTTTCCTTAATGCGCTTATTTTTTCCCCTCCGGCGTGCCACGCAAGTCTCTCTCTTCTCATGGTCTCTTGGGTACGTGCCAGGCTTGGGGAGATGAAAGTAGAGAGATGAGCTCATATGTGTTTGCATTTGTAATGGGTGGAGAAAAAAGCGGCAAAATAGCACTTTGTTATTTTCCTGCAGGCTGCTAAAGAGCAAATTTTGTGGGTTTTGGGGAGAATCCCTTTCAGCTTTTTGACCTTTCAGCTTTTAGGGCAGGTTCGAACCAAGGTGGAAGACCTGGACTGGGCAACCTGCTGGGAAAACGGGCTGTGCGGGGCTGTTTGAACGCTCTGGGCACCCCAGGGCTGATGGAGTCACAATATTGGCACTGTTATGTGTGGGCTTAAGTTCATCCACCTCCTCTGTTGCTATAACTTATTGCTGTTAGAATGGCACCTAAAAGACTGGATTGGCATTGCGCAGCACTGGGCACTCTGCACACCCCGGTACATCGCGAGGTGCTGCAGAAGAGCTGCCAGGTGCAGAGGGAGAATTTGGAAACTCAGATGAGTGGGGGGAGAAAATCAAATAAATGAGCAGAATGGGATTCATCTATTTTAATGTTTTAGCTGTGCGGTGCACATATAAGGGAAAAATCAATTTACTGAAATCCTAAATAAATAACTGATAAAAGAATACATTCATCTCGAATTGAAAACAAAAATGGAAATGGTAAATAAATGATTGTCTGAAAAGGTAAAAGTGTTAAAAGCAGCAGTAACAGAGTTGGAGGGCTAAAGGCATTACATTTTCATATAAAACAAAATATAAAAGCGGCATAAATTGAGGATAAAGGCCTACTAGTAAGAGGCCTTTGTTTGTTCACTGATGCTTTAAACAGCTCATTTTTCTCCTCACTTTTATTTAAAATAATCTAAAATGGTGGGGAGGGATTTGCTGGGAAGAAGCACAGTGTGCAGCCTAATCTTCCATCCCACAGACTTACCAGCATTATCATAAAAATGCTGGAGGTTTTCTCGGTTTTCAACTCATTTTTGTGAAAGTCTTGACAAATGAGCCCAAGTGCATTAATAATGGAACTGGAGTGATTCTCATGTGTATAGGGAAACAGGCAGACTATTTGAATTTTGTATTTTCATTGTCTTTGACAGTCTTTGTAATGCCCCACTGGCAATAACAAACCTTTCGTCTGGGGTTTGGTTTGGCTAGGCTGGGTTTTCCCAGTGCACTGCGTCGTCCCAGTTCCAGCTGGCCCCATTTTAAACTTCGGTATTGACGGCTGGAAACTTTCCCGCTGATTTTTGCGGGGAGTAAGCCAGGAATAAATGACAGCGCAGCTGCTATTTGTATGACCCTCTGCATGGAGACATCCCATCTGATTCCCAAATACAGTATCTCAGATTGATTCAGCTGTGTTATTCGTAACCGGCAGAAGTAAATCCATTGGTTTGGGCTGTGTCAATGGATTTACCTACTGCCACTGCTGAATAACACAGTGTGATGCCTCAGCTGAGGACACGATTGCCTCGAGTTAAGCTGGATCTCCACAGCCACATCCTGAGCGCCAAGCATGCTGCGGGAGCCCGGGGTTTGGTACCGTGAGTCCTCCCAGCGCTCCCCAGTGCACATGTACTCGTTTATCCATGCCAAGGTTTTTGCAGGCTCAACGTCATTGTAATCGGTACCTGGGCTGGCAGGTTAAAGCAAGATCTGTTACGCCTACCGCTGCTGTCCTCCTTTGGCAGCGTAGGTGTGTAGATGGGCTTGGGTTGTACTTGGATGTTGTACCAATAAAGCTACAGTTGGTAGATGAAACCCTTAATATGGATGAAGCTAACCTGCCACAGGGATGGTTTATTCCATTACTGTTATTGCTCACTGCAGTATCTGAGTGTGAACACATTTGGAGATGGGGCAGGAAATAAACTAATTTCTTTTTTGCCAATTAAATGCGCTGTTGTAGGTCTTGTGGCTAAGTTAGTTGTGTTTTTCATTGCAACGCTGTGTCATGGGGAAAAGGAAGAAAATAGTAAAGGAAAGAAAGTGAATTTCCTGGGACAAAATGCCGGTTGAGTGGTGTTTTTGAATGTTACGCTAATCTTAAATATCAGAGTAGTGCTAGGAGAAGATTAAATGCCGCAGTTGCTCTGGGTTGTGGCTGTGCGGTCGGCACATAGCAGCTGCCTTTCTCTCCTCCTCTGAAGTGGAGGTCCTCTAATCCAGCTTGCTGGCGTGTCACCCCCGACAGCAGCTCAGGTTTCAGTGCTGCAGGTGGTATCTTGGTATTTGACTGTGTGTAGCTGTGGCTCAGCTGGCTTTTTATTAGTGGTGGATGCATTCAATCTACTTTATTTTTTTTAATTTTTGTTTGATGCAGCTGCATCATGAGATCGTATGTACCCATGTCTGGTTTTTAAGGGTGGCTGAGCATGTGAGAAGTTGGAGTGAGGTGGTCCACAGGCTTCCCTAAGCAGGACAAAAAGGCCTTTTGCTACTACCTTTTTTACTAGCCCCTTTAAATGTATTGCTTTGCTCCATCCAGAGCCCCCCTGTATATCTACTGGGGGGCTATGGTGCTTTTGGGGTGCTTCAGAGCTGGAAAATGAGAACAGTGTTCACAGACTCTCCTCATGTGCCATTGGTGCTGTGCTCCGTGTTCCCACTTGCGCTGCCAGATCCCTCTGAGGTTGGGTGACTGGAAAGCGGGCACCCTTTCACCCGTGGGGTATCGTTGAGCTCTGTGACAAAACCATAAGGCTTTCAGCCTCCCCTTTCCTTCTCCCTTCTCTCCTGTCTGTTCATCTGTAGCGCTTTGTACAGAGGTACCTATTATAATGCCTTCATTTCCTTTCAAACTGGTTTTATGAAATTATAACCCAGGAACATGTACGAACACTTCAAAGAAAGAAATGGTTCATTACAATAAAACATCAGACACTTGTTTTGGTTTGTTATGCGCTCTTTTTGACTTAAAGCGCAAAGACATTTTTCATTTCTTGTGGCTGGGTGTTGACAGCTGTAGGAAGGACACAGAGCAAACTTGTGAGTGCCTCAGTAAAAAGGTATGGATTTGGAGGTAACTGTTGCATCAGTACCTGCCTGTTCTCCTAAGCAATGGATCTTGTTGTGGTTTAACCTCAGTCGGCAACTGAGCACCACACAGCCGCTC
>NW_008824658.1:5725439-5737127 GCF_000699105.1 Pygoscelis adeliae
CCCAGATTCTTGTGTACCTCCAGCCTCCTCGCTGGCAGGGCAGTATGAGAAGCTGAAAAGTCCTTGATTTAGTGTAAGCACTGCTCAGCAACAACTAAAACATCGCTGTGTTATCAACATTATTCTCATCCTAAATCCAAAACACAGCACTGTACCAGCTACTAGGAAGGAAATCAACTCTATCCCAGCTGAATCCAGGACAATCTCAAGCAAATGCTTCATGTTTTGGGGTTTTATGCAAACTACCTAAAAAAGCAAATTAGTGCTGGTGTGAGATGGAAAGTAACAGATTATGCAGTTTACAGTAACAGACTCGCTCTTTCTGAAACAGTAACCGAAAGCTGTAAAATATATTAATAGGTCGAAATAACATATTTGAGAGTTAGTGCACTACAACCTGGCTTGCTTTTGAACCGTGTTTCCCAGTCGTTTTAAGAGCACGGTACTTATGATCACAGAGGTTAGAAGCCTAACACATTTATTTTGTATTTTGCCCTGCAAATGGAGGGGGAGGCTACGGCCGCTGCTCTGGAGCTTCCCGGTTGTCAGAGGTACCGCTTGTTATTAGGAAAAAACCTGTTGCATTAAAGCTTCCTGATGCCATAGTTTCCAGTTAAATAGGGCATTGCGTAAGAGCCATAGACTGGTTAATCCTACATCTTTTTAATGGAGTAGTTTGGCATCGTTAGGGGAACGCCAAGCGGAGTCTATACCCCGACAACGACGCTGGGAAGCAAGCTGTTCTGGATAGCCATCCAGGGGGAGCGATGGCAAATGCAGTTTAAAGAAAATGTGATTTTTAGGTCAGGTAAGTTCATTTCAACACTGTGCAATACTCGCCTTCTCTAAACACCATATTCAGTACTATAGGAAAGCCTACGTTTCTGCCTATTTTGCTAGATAAAGCAGAATCTCTTTCTCTCTTGGCTTTTAATATTAACTGCGCGTTGCAGTGGATTTCACCCTCTAGAATAATAAATATCTTGCAGGACAGGTGGAATTTTAAGACCTTATTTTGCTGCTGCTGCTGCATGTTTGAAACTTCTATTGAAATTAATGGCGATTGCACTCTTGTAACCGTGTTAGGAGAGAACCCCGTGACCTTATAAATGCAGGCAATATTGTGGAGCAGCTAGCTGCCTTCAGGTGGTGAAGAGCAAACAAAACTGCACTTTATATTAGACATCACTCATTTGTCCTTTCTCCTCTTCTATTGCACTCCAGGTCCTGATCCTATTAGCCACTGTGTCTTTTTGTAATTTACAAAAGTAATGCTTGGCGCTGGGATCTGGGAGGTGATTTCCTGCATTGCCTCCATCAGCATCACTCTTTTAACAGAGCCGGTGCCTGCAAATAGTTGAGCTGGGGCAAGTTCTTGCAGTTCCAGCGCATGCCAGAGAGTCTGTTTTATTTGCTGACTCAGATATAAATCTGCTTTCAGTGGCCTCTCTCTCTCTTTCTCCAGCCCTGCAGAGGCAAACTGATGATATTTGAGGAAGGAGAAAATGCTGAGAGTGGGCAGAGGGCAGGAAACTGGATAAATGCCATGTAATTTATCTCTGATTCTTCCCAGTTATTCTCCTCTTACCTGTTGCCATAGTTAATTGAGTTTTTGCCCAAATATGACCTCTCCTTCTAATTTTCACGTGCATAATTGTCAGAGTGACCGGGTAACTTCATTCCCTGTAGTCTCCAATGTGTGTTTAAGTTCAAAGGTGTTAGGGCAGAATGGTGAGCATCAGTGTTTGCTGAAGGCATCCCATCAGTGGCCATTCACTTCGATGTATGATTTTCAGAAATTCGGATCTTTCCTGACTTTTGCTAAAGGATCTGTTTTGATTTTTTTTTTTAAATTCGAGTGAGTACATGCTTATCAGAAGACTGCGACTCATACTCTCAAGTCACTTGCCTGCTCTTGAAAATGTCTCTGGTTTTTTTCCAGCATGCAGTTTTGTAGCATGTTCAAATTTACGTAAGACTTAAAACCTTGGTGTTCTGCATTGCTAGTAGCAGTGAAAGTGTTGTGTCACTGCAAAGGGACTGTCTCTTCCTAGGCAGATCAAGGAACATACATTTCCTTCCATTAACTTCTTTAAAATGCATTTGAATATTAGTTATTTCCCCCCCTAAATGCATTTTAATCCGAATGTTAGAGCACAGTACATACCTTCTGAAAAGCATAAAACTTCTGGGTTGCTTTAAAAAAAGATTTGAGCACCAACAGTGCTCAAGTTCTGCTTTTTTTTTTTGACTCTGTATGTGTGCGTGGGAAGCAGCTCTCCCTCCTCACTCACCCACCCTAATCGTGGAGAAATCAAAGAATGTATGGGGTGAGCTGACCTTCCCCATCCGGCAGAGAAACCTGGATTAGTTTCCTGCAGAGGCTTCCCGGCCCTGCCTTCATCTCATGGTGATATTTCTGGAAAACAGAGCAGTCAACACGTTTATAGCTCAGGTTCAAAACACTTGCAAAAAGAGAAGCCAAATAGAAATTCCGATTTGTTTCCCCTCCGCGTGCCCCTTCAATCACCGCGTGTCAAAGATGGTGTTACTGGAGTAGCTCTTCTCTTCCCGGGTACCAAGAAGGGATTGTTGAATCTTACTGTAACACTAATTACTGAAAATGTCTTGGTGTCCTTTATCTGAATCTTCAAAGGGTGAAACTATTATTATAGAGAAATATCATATCACATGAAATATCGCAATTGAGTCTGCAAGGCCATGGATCAGGAAGATTGCCTGAATTAACTCGACTCAGTGATGAATGGGAAGGGTAATAACTTCTCAGAAGAGCCATAAGAGGCAGGCAGCAGCTTGATTAGCAGTGATATATCATGGGTAAGGATTTAGGGAAAAACAGATCCAGGAAAAAAATGTCAAAATTCGACTCCATCGTGAGGGCATGTTCTGGAGAAGAAACCAGCAGTGAAGGTAGGGGAGATGGAGCTTCACAGAAAGCAAGTGAAGCGTTTGCTGGATGCCAGGGTCAGCAGCACGCGGGTGTGGGGGAATGTGCACCTGGAAAAGAGAGGATTGGAGAGGGGAAGAGTTTCCCATTCTCTGCAGATCATGCTAAAGTCTCCATCTTGGGGTTATTTTATTATGAGTTACGAGGCAGAGATAATCCCTCTGAAAGAGAGTTCCTGGCTTTCCTCTAGCTTCCCAAAGACAGATCAGCGACTCCACAGAAATCTGTGGAGTTTATTTTGATTTACTGAGTTTAAATGAAAGGATTATGCCAAAGGGCCCAGAGTCTTTAAGCTGCTGTACTTTATTGAAATCAATGAGACAGCGTCACGTTATACCAGCTAAGGACATGGCCTGATTTATTTTGTTTCTGGGATGCAAATACAAAATCTCTTAATGGGGACAGATATTTTGAGATCCTTCTCCATTTGCTCTAAGTTGTCTCTCTCTCTCTCCTAATTACTTAGTTCTAAATAGTCCAGGAAGAAAATTCAGCTGTTGACTGCTGGCTTTGGATTTATTTATATTAATTTCTATTCATGACATAGTTTCAAACAGCTGGGATTCTGGACACACTGTAATGTGGATTAACATTTCATAATCTGATAACAATATTTAACAGGTGAATCATTATTTGTTAATTCATTGCTTCCTCTTTCTGTTCTTCCTTAAAATACAGCTTTATCTTATTTTATTTTTAAGTCTAGTAAAGTCTCAAAATTCTTGGGGCTTGGTTTTTGTATTTTCTTATAGTACAATGTGCCAAAGCTCACTGAAGTCGATAGGAAGCTTTTGATAGGTGTTGGATGTCTCAGTAGCATGTTTGCTGCTCACCATGATGTCCAGGGACTGCTGAGCACTTGAAAGCAGAGCCTGAGCACAGGTGCCCAGCCGGGTGGGCCTCACCGACCCACGATCCAGGGAGCTTGGGGGATGTCAAACTTGTAAACTGCAGTAAAAAATACAGGGTTCTCCCTTCCTTGCCCCAGTGTGTGTTAATGGTCTTTTCATTTTACGTTGGGATGCTTCATCTGTAAGGTGGGAATAACCGTGGGGTGGCAGAGGACAGGGTGTGAAACCCTGAGTGTCCCTGTTCCCAGTAGCAGGGGGGGTTACAGGGTGGTCACCCCAAGACCCGTCCAAGTTAGGAGGGAATTGCAGCCTCCTGGGGTCTCTGGTTTGTGCCTATGGTTTTCCTGGTGCTCCTGCCTCATCTCAAGTTGAGCACGTGCTGAAGCACTCCTGGGTGATGTATATTGTAGGCACATCGCCTCTGTTCAGTGCTGATTTTTCCTGACTACATCACTGGACTCAGAAAAACCACATGGCTCTTTAATAACTAAAAACTAAAAAGAGGGGGTAGGGAATAAAGCAAGTCTCTTGATAAAGTGCTTGTAAGTACAGGCAACCCACAGAGTGAAGTCAATGGGTCCCTCCAGCGCTGGAAGCACTTAAATTTCCTGCAGCGGGGTGAGAGCTCCTCTGCTTAAATGTTGAGCTGGTTCAGTGCTTCGCCCCTTGTGCACCTCCAGCGGATGCATCTTTAACAGCAAGCTCCTGAGCAGGCAGGAGGTTACAAACTCCCATTTACTGATTTATTTCTTTTTAATACGTTAACCAGTTCACTGACACAAGATTATCACTGAAATACAAACAATTTAGCTTTCTTCTGTGACCGTAAAACTGCCAGATTAATACAAATGCTGCTTCTTCCTTACGTAAAATCTTTGTAATATGGAAAGCCACTGTATTATGACAATTTTTGTGAAAGTAGCCTTGCAGATTGCATGTAATATGTGGGGTTTTGTTTTTTTTGTTTTTACTCATGAGCATTCAGAAGACCACCTAGCGTATATAAACACACTGCTTTTCAAGATTACTTTAGGTGTTTTGGGATTAAGCTACTGGAGAACGGTCTGGTTTAAAGGGACTTAGTTTTGAAGAGCCGTGTCTGCTGTAGGGTGGGTGGCCATATGAAGCCTTCCTGAGAAGCTGGGCATGGCGCACCACGTCTGAGCGCACGCACCCAGCGAGTGCTGTCAGCCCAGTACAGTGCAAAAGTGGAGGAGTAACCTGTGTCATGCAGTAAAAAGGGGGGCTGAAGGTCTGCGTCAAAGGGATTAGTTTATTGTAAAATACATCAGTGGCTAATTCTGTGTCAAGGTTCCTTCTAGAAATGGACCTTGAGCAAATAGGCAAAGTGAACTGCCAATATCATTCTGTTCTCTCGCTGTCCCTCCCCAAACAGCATCTGCCATTACAACCCTCACTTCTTCCAAATCCTTCAGCATATGTGTGCTGGATGTGCTGAATTCCACGTTTTTTCTGTCCTGCCTGTCTCTGCTTGCAACACTAGAAACCGATACGGCTATGATAGCGTGCAGCCAGTGCTCCTGGGTATCAGGTCTACATGCGATGGAGTCCCTGGAAACAGTAGAAATTGCCATGGTCATCGTGGGCTGCTTTTGTTAGCTGTTGTAGTAGGAATTGCTCTGGAAGGTGCTACTTTGCTTTATCTCACCTGTGATCTGTAAGTAGTCTGTGCAATTAAAAGACAGACGATGAAAGCGCTGTCAGCAGTTCAGAGCACCAGCCTTTTGCACTTCGAGCTTAAGAAACTACAGAAACCTCTATCCAGGGTTTAACTTCAAAATCAGGTGAGCTCTGGGAAGGTTACGCAAGAAGCAGCAGATACCCAGCTGAGTGTGCAAGGGTTAAAAAAAGAAAAAAGTAAGGCCATCGCAACTGTCACTTTAAGGATTTCGGACAGACCTAGCAAAATAATGGCCAATATTCAGGAGTGGGTTACATTTAATAGAACATCATTTTATTTTCTACCGTGCAGAAGGCTTTTAAATCCAAAAGATTCCTTATGGTAGAGTCCTGAACCTTAACCTTGCCCCGATTAAGTTCTTATTTCTCAAGTTCTTATAAAATGCCGTAAAGTTAAAAATTCGATGTTTTTAGAGATTATTATAATGAGTTTTAGATCCTTTTCCAGTTTATAGATAAAATGCCATATTAAATGTAAGCAGTATTATGTTTTGTTATGCAATTCTGGATAGCTCTCACTCGAAGATAAATCCAAGTAGACTAAAGAGGAGTATTTTTTTGTAATGTAGATTTATGGCAGCACACAATAAAGTGCTGCTTCTCAGTTGCAGGTATTTTTGGCACTCTAGTTAAAAGTGTCAAAATAAATGATTAAATTTAAATTACTCAGTAGCAGCTCTGCTACCCCCATACCAATGTAATAAAGCAAATACTAAATCCGTAAGAGACAAATCAACAGCATCCTCCTGCTGTGTCATTAACTTTCTCCCAGTTGCTGAGATATTTGCAAGTCTTGCTCCGTGTCTACAATACAGAGGAGGAAAAACAAGGATGCTTTTAGGCTGAGGGCAGCAGCAGGAGACATCGTGTGTTGCCCCTCCAGGGGAGAAGCAGGGAAGTCGCAAAGTAAGGACTTAACTACGTCTGTGTTGTCCCCAAACCAGACCCCGGCGGGTGCGAGGCAGAGACCCCAGTCCCTCGTGCTGCTTGCCAGCTCTTCAACTCAATCCTCGGCAATTACAAGGAAAAGGGGACCTGGAGTGACTCAGTGGGTTATGCCTGTGCTGAATTAGGATCTCTGATTTGAATTATATACTTGATTATACGTCTATGCCTGAGTGGGAGCTTCGGGTAGCGGGAGGAGGTGTAGGGTGGCAGTGCCCATCTCGGGGGGGGGGGAGGGGGGAGCAGCAGCGAGCGGTATGCCCATCCTTGGGATGAGCTCAAAATCAATGGCCTTTGTGGGCAGAGCCTGGCCAGCTGGAAATATTGAGTTCTTTGGCTTTGGTTTGATGTGTAGGTCCCAGGTTTGAGGAGAGGAGCCTGTGGTTTATTCGTACTTATAATCTTTTGAGGAGAGCAGAAAGAACACCAGGTAAATTGCAGAGCAAGCAAAAGAAAAATAATTTTAAGCCAGTAACATAATTTTGAGGCCCTGACTTGTAAATTTTTTTCTTTTTTATTTTTTCCCCTCTCCATTAATCCAAAACCATTGGCAATACTGACTACGTAAACCAACACTGGGCTAAATAGAAACTAATTCTCGGGAGAAAGATTGTGACAAAGCTAAATCTGCAATGAGAATTGCCAGATACTTGGGCTGGCAAATAAACAGCGAGAGCAGAGGTGAGGTTCTCCTGTTTTGTGTCCCCGCTGACGCGGACTGCGCAGTTCAGCTGCAGTGTCACATCAGCTGCGGTGGCAATCGGCGGACCAGGTGTGGTGGAGGTGATCTTCTCTGCATTTTAAACTCGACACCAGAGGAAAAACACGTTAGTCTGGGGTTTCAATGACGCGTGTGGAATGTAGAAGTTGGTGATATTCTATGAAAATTCAATAAACCTTGAGAACAGCATCAGGGCTGATATCTGTAATTTAAAGTAATGGATATCAAGAAATTGTTTCTCATTTATCTTTACTGCTGAGATTCAGAGGCATCAAAGAGACTTCATAAGGCTTTTTTTTTTTTTAAAATAGCTTCATTTATCTCAATCAATGATGGGTTCTAGAGGTGGCTGACTATTATGTTTAATAATACACAGGATAAAAAATATCCCCATCCTTTCACAATTTTTGACATATGTGGAAAGGATGTATGAAGTCTCCTCTCAGTGAGAGATAGAAATAGATTTTTAAAAAAAAAATTATGTAAGATAAATGTGTTTTTTTGCACAATGTGATCTGTAGGCAGAATATTTAAATCTTTGTTTTACACAGATTGAAGTGTCATTAGAAGAAATTACTTTGGAAACTCAGGTTTAAGCAAATACTGCTACCTAAACATGACTTGATTTAATCCTGTGAACGCTACCCCAGAGAAGCCTCTTCAGGAGATGCAGTTTAGCCTGGGCCTTTTGAATAGAAGTTTTATGGAAACCTGAATATTGGAAGCAGCTGTTTTTAATCCCTCCCACTCCATCCCTCTCTGGATGCCCGTTGCCTCAGCCAGGGGTTGTTCGGGGAACATGGGTTAGTGTTGTTCCCAGGCTATGTAATCTGAGCTTTGGACCTGTTTAGCTCCCCGCGATGCCATCTCCCATTCCCCTCCCCTGGGCCTTGTGCTCCACCCCAGAAAAAAGTGTTTCTTTTGCAAACTTAAACACAGGCCCTGCATTTGGGTGTCCCAGAGAGTGGACGAGTCTCTGCGGGTATGTACCTGCTGCCCTGGCTTGTCGTGGGCTGTTTCAGCCTCTTGTTACTTGATGGAGGTTGAAATAGGTTTTGCACCTTCCTCTTTTGCTCCTCTCTCAGCTAATTTCATTACGGGTTTGGCACCGCTTAAGAAGCAATCCTGAGGAATTAAACTTACTTTTGCTCTTTGGCATCCTTCAAAAATTTGCAAAACCGTTGACAAGTGATTTTTCACAGGTTACCAAAGGCAGGCTCCTTGTTGAGTCTGACCAAGGGAGCGTTGCGTTTGGGAACGAGGTGAGGTGCAAACAAAGAATTCATCTAGTGAACAGGACTAAAGAAAAATTATGTCCAGGAAATGAAGAAACCCAATAGATCTTACTGTTGTGGGCTCACGGCCAATGCTACCGTCCAAAGTGTTGCTCTCTGTGCTCAGAGGAATTAAAGGAGATGAGATTAAAAAAAAAAAAAAAAGTGGATTCTAAAGCTAAAGTAACAAACCTGATGCCAAGCACGGGTGGCAAGCTCGAGACTCGCAGCTGTGAGTCTGTATGGTGATTCAAAGTGGACAGGTCCTCTGACTAAATCGGGTTTTCTTTCTCTAAATAAAATGCTAGCTCGCTTTTGCGTACAGTGTGCTTCAAATCCCAAAGGCCAGCACACAAGGAGACTGAAAACCAAGAGTTTCTGTGAAAGGGGTTTCTAAAAGGGGATTGTCCTTCGTGGTTGTTAGAAAGGAAACTTTACCTGGCAGATCTGAATACTGAAGTCTGCCAAACGAGACGCATTCCTCCGTTCGTGAATACGAGGAACTTGGGAAGCTCCCTTTGTGCTCTAAACTTATTTTGTTAGGATTTGGCAGGGAGGAAAGGCTTGTTTTGGATATGTAGTGCCACTGGGGAATGGCTTAGTGGTATAAGCTCTGTTTTGAAATAATTCGGATGGCATGATAGTGACATGTAACTAGTTCTGTAGATAGGCAACAGATGCAAAATATGTCTTTACTTAACTTTGATAAATTGTAGGTGAAATACAGAGGAGCTGTGTAATTGCCAAGAGAGAAAAATGAATTTCTGAAGAGAACTTTTGGAATAGGTCCTCCTGGGAAGGGCTGGGCTGGCAATTTCCATGCTCCAGAAGCAGTTTATTTCTTCTTGCTGCAAAATCTGAATGTTCGGTATTTGGGAGTCCATGTTTGAACCCTAGGAACATCAGTTTGTTAATTCTAAACCTTGTGGATAATTTCTATGCAATTTTCTGGTTGAGTGGTCATGTTTCCAAAGGGTAAAGGACAGAGGAAAAAAAATAATTGAAAAGCATAACTGGAAAGAAGGCCTTTGACTTCCATTGGCATACAGGGGAATTAGGAAATTTGGTCTATTCCTGTATGGCTGCAGTGGTCCCAGCCTTTATATCAGCAGAGGATGAGGTTGGGAGATGTTGACCCATGCTAGTTCTAGGGGATCTGGGTATGCCAAGGAGGTTGCAGAAGTAGGTAAGCAGATGGAGTAGGTGGGTGATAGTGAGTTTGTGGCGTGTAATGTTGCTGATTCCAGTTAGGATAAATACAAGCGTGATGATTATTCAAATACTCAGAGTATAAATACCCAGATAAAAAATAAGTCTTTCCTTTGAGAGATGGCTATGTGCCTCGAGGCGTCCTGCAGGACATCCTTAAGTATCAGCAAAACCAATTCGATGAGGGCAGAGGGGTTTAAACTAGTGCGTAAATAAGATTAAATCAGACAGGGAATGTGTGAAAATGGGGATCCTTGGAGGTTTTTCTGTATTAGACCCAAGGTGTATCATCTGGTGCAAATATTAAGGCTGGCAGTTTATCTTTGCATTAAGAGGCCACTGAATAATTAACACGTTCTGGCAAGCATTATTCTGCAGCTGCAGAAGCAGGGAGAGGCTGGTTAATGTGATGGCAATTAATGAGTTAACCAGAGTGCAGAATTGAGGCAGATGTGTGCTGTTTTGTGAGGTCCCATCAAACATCAGCACGGTTAACATCCGACGATTAAGTTCTCCTGATAAGCGCAAAAGATTAGACCCCTCTCATAATTCACACCAACAGCTTACCTGAAATGGGATAACCGGACATGATCCTTCTTTGCAAGTTACAGCTTACTGAAATCGAACATGATATTTCTTTCTAAGTTGTTCCATTCTTAACACAAATAAATAATAAATCCCAGGGAATCCGTTTTAAAGGGATCTAAGATACAGTGCTTTCTATCAGAGTTTATTTCTTTCAATTCACTCCTAAGAAAAATCCCATCATTTTTGGTTATGTAGTTTTATTTCATCTCCTTATTGCAGCTTGAACGTGGATCTGCACTGACAGCATATTTTCAACAGGTTACGTGTAGTGTCATGCACAACTAGAGGTTTTCCCAGCATATATTGTGGAACTGTCTAATTTAACCTTCTGGATTTAAAATACATCTTCTATTCTTACGGCTTGTTAAAAATGGAAGACTGGTCTTCAGGTAGGTGGTTCAAGGAACTCTTGAAACACCAGAAAGTCAGGGCCCAGCTCTGTTTCCAGAGGTAAAGCTTCAATTGAGTCACTGAGCAGGCTGGGGCTAAAGGATGTCATTAGTTTCAAAGGCAATGCATTTTTACATACGCTTTAAAAATGGACTCTACATTCATGCTGGATTTCTCAGGCTTGTGGTTCTCTGAGAATCTTATTTGTTCTCTTTGCTGAGTGCTATTGAGAAATATAGTTTCCAAAGGTTACAGCCACTCCTGGGATCAATAATTCTGGCACAATTGTGTACAAGGAATAAGTAAATCTCAACTTTCTGACACGTTGGAGCAGAGGTTTCTGTGCGTGAGCGGGATGTGACTGATCTCTGGATTTGCAGGAGAAGGTGGTGCGCTCGTACCAAGGTTACTCTGAAGCTACTGCCATGTGTGTTTGCTTAATTACGAGCTCCAAGCAACAAGGAGGGGGGTTTATTTTGTTGCTTGTGGGGGAATAAGGGCTCTCAGTTACGTGTAGTGTGTGCTTGAGCCCTTACGGGCTGTTTGTCAGAGGAGCTGTCATTGTGTTGTGGGTAGGAATTTTTGTAGGCAAAATGATGGAGGTGACCTGGGAGAACGAAGCTTGGGGCCCCTGGTCCCCAGTGGGTGCCGTGAGGCTGTAGGGGTGCCCTGCGAGTGGAGTGGTCCCAAGGGCAGAAACATGAAACCAGGCAACGTGCGTTTATTTTTTCCTCGTGTTTGCAGCAGAATTATGATGTTTCGAGCAATGTGTGAGCTAGAAACACTACATTAGCTACTGTCAAATCTAAAAAACTGATAATTAATCATCAATCCTTGTCTATGTTCAGAACGTGTTCCCTGTGTATTCGTACACATTTCTAAGCTAATGGTTCTTGATACAGTTGCATCGGAGATCTAAGCATGTCACTTAAACTTGTAAAGTGCTTTTTATTAAATTCATCATCTCATAATAGTGTTTTCAAGGACTGGTCTGGAATTTTCTATGAAAATATTGAGCAAAACTTTTTTTTTAAACAGAAC
>NW_008824658.1:5737151-5785729 GCF_000699105.1 Pygoscelis adeliae
CCAGACCACCTTTCCGGGTTCCCGTATAGATGTTGTGTTTCAAATGCTCTTCCATCCTTCTTGTTGAGGAACCCCATACCACAGTGCCTCACAGCCCTACCAAAACTGGTACCATCACTTCGTACCAAGTTTGGCCCATTCTGGGGGACTATCCCCAGAATAGAATAATTTTTTTTTTAATATTTCTGTCTGCACATATATGCTGAAGGCCACAGCTTTCATCCAGGCAGCTTACCAAAACCTCTTTGAGATTAGCATTTTTTTTTTTGAATCCCATAAAAAAAATTGGGCAAAGGTCCAAAATCCAGCATTTCTTTCACTTGAAAGAAATGGCCCATTCCTCCATGTTACAGATTATCTTTTCCCTCTCAAGGACGTTTAGGATGTACAGCTTCTTGTATGTATGCTACCGTGTGGTTTTTTTCAGCAAGATGTTACGCCTTGTTCCCGCTGTGCTTGAACTCACCTGATTAAGTCTTCTGATGGAAAAACTTCAATTTACATGACTGTCCTGGTTTCAGCTGGGATAGAGTTAATTTCCTTCCTAGTAGCTGGTACAGTGCTGTGTTTTGGATTTAGGATGAGAATAACATTGACAACACACCGATGTTTTAGTTGTTGCTGAGCAGTGCTTACACTAGTCAAGGACTCTCTTCAGCTTCACATGCCCTGCCAACGAGAAGCTGGGAGGGGGCACAGCCAGGACAGCTGACCCCAACTGGCCAAAGGGATATTCCATACCCTGGGACGTCATGCCCAGTATATAAACTGGGGGGAGTTGGCCCGGGGGGCAGTGACCGCTGCTCGGGGACTGGCTGGGCATCGGTCGGCGGGTGGTGAGCAGTTGCACTGTGCGTCACTTATTTTGTATATTCTTTTATCATTATTATTTTCCCTTTTCTGCCCTATTAAACTGCCTTTATCTCAACCCATGAATTTACTTCACCCCCCATCCCACTGGGGGTGTGTGTGGAGTGAGTGAACGGCTGTGTGGTGTTTAGCTGCCTGCTGAGTTAAACCACAACAGTGACTCATTCTACCTGATTCATATAAAAATATTATTCCTTTTGAGTGATATTTATGATTTTGAAAAATGAAATTCAGAGGGGAGCAGTCAGGGCTCTCCTGCTCCCCACCCCAGTGCTGTGACTCAGAGTGGGTTTGGGTACAGGAACAGACAGTCTATTACAAGGGAACAGCACGTATTTTAAGACCTGTTGTAACTCATCTGTGGCTCTGGCAGAACATCCATCTCTGCTGAGCTTTCTCCTCTATCTGCATTAGCAATGGGAGTTCAGCTAAAATAATAGGCTTGAAAGCTCTCTAATATGAATCCTGTCAGTATAAAATTTCTTTTCTCTCCCCTTAGGATTTTTGCTTGTAGGTTTTCCTTGAGATTTTTCTAATATACTCGAATTATTTCTTCCTCTTAATTTTATAAGATTCCTTCTACGTGAATAAATTAGAACTCTAAGACTGCAGCCATTCACACTGACTGTAAATTGCAAGGAAGCTCAAGAGAAAAGAAACACCATTCTCTGAAGATACATTCCACTTTACTTAATTTTCTCCTGTTATGTTTGTGTCATGTCTAGTGGGGCTGATTACAGCTGTCTATGTGGTATCATCATGTAGTTAGAATAGGCATTTTTTTAATACTGCTTTTACTAAGAGATTTTTATGGTACTCACAAGCACACAAGAAAGTTAACAGCTACCGGAGCCTAGACCTTCTTTCCACTCATTTTGGTGTGAAATTTGACTTGGCTTCAATAGGCGTTTGAGGCAAAATTTAAAATGAGCTACTCGCTGCAGAGGTTTTTCTGTTGGGGATCTGTTCTGGAGCAGTCTTCATGCCCGCATATCTACAGGGCTGATGGTGCATCTCCCCATTCTGCTAATTAAACAAGAATTCAAACATGTCTTTATGGTATTGTCAAAGCAACACCTGCAGGATGCTGTAAGTGAGGGTTGATCTTGCTCACGGGAAGAAAGATCTATACACAAAGCAGTGTGGTGTTATTGCTGCAACAACCAGCAGTCCGGCAATTTCTCTGGAAGAAAGTTAAAATAAATTATTTCAGTTGTTGATTTTTCTGTAGTTTTTTGGGTTTGGGACACTTTCCACTGGTGCTATAGAGACAGTATAAGGTATTGATTGTGCAAAACTGGTTTAAACAGACAAGGCATCTCAGAGATGTTTAAAAATAGTCTTTCAGTCAAAAAGCCATTTTTGTTCTCCACATTTTGGAGAATGCTGCAGCTTTCATGATCTCCTGTTTATCAAGCATTCCTCTTTTCCTGGCACTGAGATACATACTTTTCAACGGAATTTAAGATAGGAGGTTTAGGTACATTACAGATATTTTTTTATTTTCAAATGTGTATTGTCTACAGCTGCTGGTGTATATCTACAGATAAAGATAACCACAAATCCCCAAATATCTCTATGACTGTTCCTAAATGGTTTGATGTATTTGAAGGGGAGCACTTACCAGCTTGTTATTTCTGTTGTCCAGTAGTTCAAATACATCATGGGTTATCAAATCCAAGTTTTGTTTCAAGAAATGTCTGGGTGATCCTGGTTTACAAGGATCATGGTCTACAGTGGGATGAAGTCATATTCAGTGAGGTGCATTGAGCTCTTCTAGAACTGAAAGGAAAGGATAAGAAAAGAGGGGAAAAAGTAGTATTAAAACCAAAAAATGTTAACTTTATCAGTATAGGAGTTCCTAAAATACTGCTTCAATATGGGGTGGGACAAAGAGAAAATAAAAGGCCAGAAGAGATTGCAGGCTTGTTACTACTCTTTGGAATCAGGTGGGACCAGTCTCCGTCCTCCGTTTGTACTCTTTTAGACACTTGCTCAAGTTTTACTTGGCCATTTAATGGTTTTATTTTCCTATTTCACCTCAGGCTTCCTGGGAAACCTTGGTTCTCTAACCCCTAAAGATCACAAACTCTGCAGCTCAGTAAGGCTGATTTTGTTACACGGACTCCTGCTCCATTAACACAGTCCATAGGTTATTTCTAATCCCCAGAATTGATTTATTTAATCCTTGTAGATGCCATTTGTTACACATTATTCTCAGCGTTTATTCACAGCACAAACAGATGGTCAACGAAACCAATTAACCTTTCCCGATCTCCCTTTCAGGCTTTCCATGTTTTTTTGAGTCTATGGACAAATGAACAAAAACTATCAGGAGACTTCATGCCAGAGCGTGATGAATAGGAAAGCTGACCGGCACACGTGCTGCGCTCAAATAAACCTCGGCCCCCCCCAGCGCTGGAGGGGAGGACTGTAGCTGACCAAACAGGGAGGAGGAAAGAACTGCCAAGAGGTGGAGTGACCTAAGTCTGTCTGTTTGCTTGTTTAATGGTGTGGAGCGTAGGGAGAGATGACAGCTTAACCTCATTCCTCAGTTAGTTTTTTTTTTTAAAGGATTTTCCAGATATGAGGAGTGTGTGTTTTGAGGTTAAATGATAGGTTTTGTTATAAACAGTTCTTTGAATAATCAAAGGCTTCATTAAATGCCACATGAAAATAAAAAAGAAATCTATTTTATTAGCGATAAATATATTAATGTGTAATTATAAATTACACCCCTGCCCTTCACTGATAAATGGGAAGACAGACTATATAAATTTAGAACAGTATTAATTGTTAACTTTTATGATAAAACTATAAATAAGTATTGAGGTGGATCCTATCTCGATCTAGTTATCCATGTAATAAAAACACAACTGCATTTGCATTGTACAAAACATCCTTTGATTTTTTTTATGGCCAATAATTTATTATCAGAGCATGTGGCCTGTTGGACGGACACATCTAATTTGTCCTTTTGTTAAATCCTGAAGAAAATGGACTGAAGGGAGTTGGCAGGGTACAGTAGGGCTGTGTCAGGGCTCAGAGCGGGATTTTTGAGTTTCTTTAGTCTCTACAGGGTTTCCCGGTCCGATCTAGCAGATACTACACTGTGTGGAAAGCTGCAATTATTTTATCTATAAAAGCTATGTCTGTCTGTGTGATGACCACAGTGATGTTTCTCATGTGCCTAACGCTACCCGTGTATCCCACGCAGATTTTTGTATGTGGTGAGCAGAGCTAAGACTTGACAAACCTACCAAAAAACCTCACTCAGACTATAACTGTTCTGGTTTTAGTGAAGTCAATGTAGTCTGTCCTAGCTGGAATAGCATCCCACACCAGTCCCTCACTGCCTGTTGGAAAGGTTTGGGGTCTGAGGAAATGACTCGTTGCCAGTAATAGCCCCGTGCTTGTCATTGTCCAGATACTTGCCATTTATCCCTCCTTTTGCTTAGGCTGTCAGGGTTATTTAAGCTAGGAAGTAGAAAGCCAAAGGTGTTTCTCTTTCTTTACGCTGAGCGTGCCAAAATAAGTGACTCTAGGTATTGTCTCAAAAGACTGCAGACTTTGTTATTGATCCAGTCCACCGGTTCGTCGGATTGTGCTCCGTTAGCAGGAGAGGGACCGTGGGCCGTAATTACTCATTCGGGCTAATCCTCGTCTCAGATTAGTACTAAGACAAATGCATGGCCCTGGGGCTGTACCTGCTCTGCATCGCGACAGGCGCCGAAGATCAGCCCTGCGTTCCTCCTCTGGAGGAAGGTGGGAAGTTGCATTTATTAATTCTGCAGATTCTTTTTCCCTTTGTTTCCTCCCTGTGTTAGAAAAGCTGGATCTGCACAGGGACAGCTGATATTTCCTTCTCCCTCCAGCCCTGTGCTTTGATGCCTGGGTGTGCGTTGGTGCTCTGTGGCTTGCGCTCCATCTGCAACAGGTCTGAGCCAGGAGGCTGAATCCTTCTCTGCTGAAATACACGGCATAATAATGCAAACAAAGCCTCTGCATCTTGGGTCCCTCTCTAGTTATGGCAGGAAAGAAGCAAAGATTAAAGTAGAAGTGACTGTATTCTGCAAATCTGAGTCTGATCGCTTCTGTTTTACAGTTTCCACTCTTAAAAAAAAAAAAAATTTAAAAAAAATCCTAGATTTTCAAGTGGAATCAGGGCTTTCTTATGTCAGGCTGGATCTTAGCATTGCTATGTGGAAAGAATCTGTATAACAGAAGTAAATGCTTGAGGACTTCTTGCACTGTGCTTTTGGATCCCTTAATGCTGTGTGCATCTCACGGGTGGGCAGCCCCTCTGAGCAGAGCTGGACTCAGCCGGGGAAGCTTGCACCACGCACCCCCATGCCCCTGGGAATGTACTTTCCTGGATGTTCCAAAAATTGGCACTTTCTGAAGTGAAGTTTATTCCAATTTAAATATCCGTGCTCTATATGTTTAATTACAGACGGTCATATGTTTTTTTTCGCAAATATGAAAATTATTGTCTGAGAAGGAATTCTTAAAATCCTGTTATCATGCATAGTAAAAACAAATGAAGAAATCCTACCGAGGGCAGCAATGGTTAATGATACTTATAAAACAAGCTACAAACCCATGCAGCCCTCGTGACCAAAGCGGGTCACAGCAGGTTTGGTCTCCATCCTCATCTTCACAAAGCGTGGGAATGGTGTGTGACTACGTCAGGAGAGGTGTCAGCCTCATCACCACCTGCCCATCAGTCTAACTGCAACCCCCCAAAATTGCCGCATCCCCAGGGCATGCCGGGTTTAGCTCAGGATCTGCTCCCTGCTCTTATCCCAGCTGTGGTGGGTGGCCTGTAACTATTAGGGAAGTGATCGTGCCCCTGTACGCGGCACTGGTGAGGCCGCACCTCGAATACTGTGTTCAGTTTTGGGCCCCTCACTACAAGAAGGACGTCGAGGTGTTAGGGCATGTCCAGAGAAGGGCAACGAGGCTGGTGAGGGGTCTGGAGAACAAGTCTTATGAGAAGCGGCTGAGGGAGCTGGGGTTGTTTAGCCTGGAGAAAAGGAGGCTGAGGGGAGACCTCATGGCTCTCTACAACTACCTGAAAGGAGGTTGTAGCGAGGTGGGGGTCGGTCTCTTCTCCCAAGTAACTGGCGAAAGGACGAGAGGAAACGGCCTCAAGTTGTGCCAGGGGAGGTTTAGGTTGGACATGAGGAAAAATTTCTTTACTGAAAGAGTGGTTAAACATTGGAACAGGCTGCCCAGGGAAGTGGTTGAGTCACCATCCCTGGAAGTATTTAAAAGACGGGTAGATGAGGCGCTTAGGGACATGGTTTAGTGGGCATGGTGGTGTTGGGTCGATGGTTGGACTCGATGATCTTAGAGGTCTCTTCCAACCTTAGTGATTCTATGATTCTATGTTGCAGTAATTGGAGGGTGAAAGCTCACGTGAAATGGGAGAGGCGTTGGAGGTCCAGTGGTCTCATGGGGTGGGGATCCAAGTAGGGCGTTTCTCTGGTCTTGCATTATATGCAAGCACATTAGCATTTACAGCAAAGACTTGTCAGCAGTAGAAAGGTTGGTTTGAGTTACGTTTGCTATTGTTAAGGTTTTGCATAAAAAAAGCATTAGGTATGGCAGCTTTTTTATTTTTATTTTATTTTCTTTTGAAAGCATCATTGAGTTGGCCTGGCTGTGTGATATCCTGCTTCGGGACTTTCACATGAAACTCCTGTGGTTTGTGAGGGATAGAGGGGAAATGGCTTGTCTGTGTGCCTGCTTTTTAAAACAGGAATGATGCTTCCTCTCCTTCAAATAAAGGGCATTTATGGCTGATAATATATTTCATCCACCAAACCTTAAAATCAGAGGCTTAAGTCTAATTTTGAACTTGACATTCTCTGATTAAAATTTAAAATTTAATAGAGCTCTGTATGTGTCCAGCTATAGGGAAAGTAGTATCTAATTTCCAGCTGGTTGCTCCATCTGTTAAAACATCTCTGTGTAACTAGTGTGACTGTAAGCTAACGCAGAAAACGGTGAGGGTGGTGTGGTTCTTTGGTTTGGTTTTTTTTTTTTTGGTAGAAGGGGGGTATTGGCACCCTCCCTGCTGGGAGGTTTTTGCAGCCCTTCTTTGGCCATTGCAAGTGGCTGGAACCAGAGCTGCTGCTCTTTGCCTGAAACTTCTTCTCGTGGGCATCGTCCTCACTGGGGCCGACCATATCATGACATGGCTGCGGATGCAAATGAGAGCAAGAAAAGCTTTCAGTGAGCTGCTGCTTTGACAGAAACTCTTTAAGGCAAAGATATCTTTAATTTTTTTTTTTTTTCATTAATGGCTAGTCTACCTCTGGTTCAGGGAAAGCTGAAAGGCAATAATGTTTATTTGCCATCCCTTTGCTGGTTCTCTCCCTTATTTTTATTGTTTGCGTGGTAAATGCCACAGTTCAGGCAGCTGCAAAGCAATTATCTCCTTCAAAGTGTACGTCAAGGGTGTTTTTAAGACTACTTTAATAAAATCAAATAACTGGTGAATATCTTTTAACTCCCATTTAAATCATGTGTCAGAGCATAGCGGAAGCTGACAAGGATGTTGGAGAAGAACTGGTGAAGTCTGGTGGAGAAGAACTTCTTGTTATGATTTATGTACCTGATTTGTCATGGGTTTTATTTTCCTGAAAAAGACTGAACTGGGCCTCCAAGTTGGGTTTAGGAATCTATGTCTTTTGAATTTGATAAAGAATGAAGTTTATGGTCCATCCACAGGTGAAAAGATGGTATTTATTGCAAATAGATGAGCTGGCTTGGTGTTTCATGCCCACGGATGGGAAACGACTCCCAGCTCTCCGAGTGGAAGCTGCCATGAACTGACACGGGCAAAGGCTGTGTCAGGGCTTGGTGAGGAGTGTGTGTAAGTAGCAAGCCAGAAAACATGCTGCTGTGTTAAGCAAAGATGAAATCTGCCTCTTCATGAGCAGCTTCATTACTGAGTTAAATTTATCCTCCTCTTTTCCTCTTAGAGGATCTTTGCAGAATATATACTGTAAAAAATCATTAAAAGCTCCAGAGAATAAAGACAATCTGCTTTCACTCCCCTCTCTCTCCCCCAACAAACCCCTCCTGACCCTAAAAAAAAAACCCCACAACAACAACCCAGCAAAAAAACCCACAAAATGTCCTTCCTTCTGTCCTGTGTTTCCTGCTAAGGCCCAGTTCTCCCCACCCTCAGCAGAAACATAACCTGAGCAACGCTTGCAGAGCTAGAAGATAATGTGCCAGTACTAGAATATTTCTATAAGTAGAAGAAATCTATAAGTAAACCCAAATTTAGCTTCAGACAGTAAATTTCTTAATTCCCTTCGTGAACAGTTTCTTGCAGGAGTTAATTACATTTTAAAGTGGTGATTGATTATCCTGATGTGGTTGAAACCACTGCAATTAAATGTAAGAGCAGTCAGAACAGTAAGAGCAGTATTAATATGCAAAATGCTCAAATAACTTTTTTTTTCCAGCTCCCTCTTGAAACGTTTCCACACCTACGTGTGCTCCTTTTTTTTTTTTTATAGTAGGTAATTAGCATTCAAGTTACCTTGACAAACACAGCCGCTGTTTTATACGATGGTAGTTGTGAGATATTTCAGTATTGATATATTTCTGCTTGCATTTAATGTTTTTGGATTAAATTTAAGCTGTGCAACTCAAGTATGTTAGTGGCTCTAATGCAAACTATGTTTTCCTTTATAGTTTTTACTGATTTGGATTTGTAGCTATTAATTTGTTGGGAAAATAAATATTTTGGGAAGTAACTCCTTAAATCGAGAGTTAGGTGTCTTGGTTCTCCCTGTTTTAAGTTAGGCTTTGGTAACTTTGCGGAAAACTCTCCCGCTTACTCTTCCTGATTCACAACTGAAGGAGACTTAAAACCTTTTAAAAGTTTGAAACCAGTTCAGCTTTTAGCACACGGGATCTACTCATAAACAGATATTCTTTTTAGCATTAAAGATGAGCTAGGATAAATTGTCCCAGTTCCACTGAGCCCCATCAGTTTATTCCAGTTGGGACTTATAGCTGACACGTTCGGCAAAATCCTGCGTAAGACTCAATTAATGCACATGAGTGTTTTTTGAGGTAAAATCCGGCAGTGTGACCACAAGCTCTTCTATTTTTATCTGTTGAAAGACTTGTTAATTGTTCTGCCTAATGGGGCCTTGTAGAGTCTGGAAAAGTAGTCTAATTTCCTGCTTCACGCGGGTTTCTTGGTTTATTTTTTTTTTCTTCACTGTCAAAATCTCCCCAAACATCCATTAGTTTCATTTGCTATATAGACAATGAATTAATTTCCTATTTTTTCCTGTCATTGTGCTCGCTGCAGATTTAATTAACAATAAGCAATCTCTCTGTATTTTTGCTGCCTGTTACTTCTGGTTTTTGTTTTTTCATTATTTTTTTTTTTTTTCTCACAAAGGATCCAACTCCTAAATCCTTTAGCGGGTCCCCAAATGACCTTTGGGAGTGACAGACCTTCACGTCTGCTTCCCTGTCCCTTGGGAAAAGGCTGTAAAAACAGCACCCGGGACACTGCAGTCGAATCGATAGTCATTGCGCCTACTGACTGGAGACTCTGAAGAGCGCCGGTGCCAAACGCGTGCCTCCGTTAGTTAACAGCTACTCCCATAAGAACTACCTCACAAGAAAACTATATAACTGCCAGGATGATTTATGGTTTTCTATTGCTAAGCTCCCAGATAATTTTTCAGTGTCCACTTTCCTGCAGTACTCTGTAAAATAGAATTAAAATTCAGAATTTGGTTAGAGCCTTCACTTTGGGAAACGACTTATTTTGGGAAATGACTTCTTTTTGGGAAGTGGAAAGCAGGGGCATGGAGGGGTGGCAGCCCTTGGCTAGCAGCGTGCTCTGGAGCACGTGGCCGCTGTGGTGGGTGTTGGGTCTGGTGGGGTTTTGGGTGCTGTTCCCTACGCATCCAGCTCTTGCTGGGGCTCAGATGCCACGGGGAGTGGGGGCATGTGCTGCGTGATTAAACTGAAAAGCTGCCCAGAGCATCACAGAGGGTCTGGGAAGAGGAGGTTTAGATGTGAGTGGAGCAGCTTTTTTTGCAGGAAGGCTTTTATGGGAAGGGTGCCGGTATAATACTGGGCTGGCAGGATTATCCAGCTGGAGACTGGCATATAATATTGTAAGCAGAAACTTGGGGATGTGTGGTGGGGGAAAGCCCATCTCTAAAATATGGGCAATTCAAGGGAACTTCTTGGGTCATCCTGCCCTGCGCCTGCTAAATGCGAGCTTGTGATTTCTCTGTCCTTATGTCCTGACTGTCCTCTGCTGCCAAACTGGAAGCTTCAGAAATGAAAAGGCACATATCAAGTGGCGTGGGCATATTTAATAAATACCGAGTTGTTAATGCAAGAGCAGATGTTGGCGCAACTTGGTTCCTCCAGGCTGGCAGCTGGGGGATGCACCAGGTCCTCTCCTGACGGGGCTCGGTGCCTTCGGAGGCCTGGAAGCCTTTGTAGCTACTTCTCGCCCTCTTGGCTGTTGCAAGGTGGGATAAAACCATGTTTACAAAACCAAAAGCATAATTTGCTACATCTCTTAATGTGATTGCAATCTGGGTGATTGCAACAGCTCATCTCCTCAGTGGATTGGTATTGCATTGTGCACTGCTAAGTGTACTGAAAGACCTCCTATGCAATATTTTAGAGTTCCTGCTGCCAGCAGGTAAGGGAGTAAGGGAGGCTGCGTTTTATTAGAGACAGACACATATTCATTGCTATTGCACTTTATTTCTGATAAAGGTGCAAAGCATCCAGCAGCAGCAGGAGCCGGTTGATGGCTGTTCTGAAATGAAGCGCTTAGATTTTCCTGGTGGGAACTTTTTCAGCGTGTCATGTGGTGAAACTCCATCTTATGTGTTTTTCCTCACACTCTGGTTTCTGAGCTTTTATTATAATAGAGCACTGACTCTCCTGAATATATTTGATTAATGAAAATTGGCCTTTTGCATGGGTGCACAGCGCAATATTTTATATTTTGTATTAGGCGCTGTAGTGAGCCCAGCAATTCTGCAGAGATAGAGGTTATGCAGCACGATAATAAAGTATGAAAGGTGATGTGAAGTTCACAAGAAAAGAAGTGTAAAAAAAAAAAAATAAACCATAGGTAAATGTGTCTGGGTTTTGCAGCTTCTTGATGTAGCAGCTGTATTGCAATTCTGATAGGCAAGTGCAGCGGAAGCGCTGAAACACTAGACTGAATGAGACAAATTTGCCCTTAGGATAAACCTCTGATTTATTTACGTTTGTATAAGTATGTGGTGATCTACAGATAAAAACACTCCTGGAGAGCTGTGTGGTGTTATTGTAACAGGTGAGCAGAAAGTTCCCGATGCAGGCGGCAGCAGCTGGGACAGACGGGTATCCTTTTGCTATCCTTCTCCCTCCTTAGAAAGCAAGAAATGCCTGGCTTAGATAAAATAAGTGTATAAATCACCGCAAATTTGTGTAATATTTATGGTGCTAATTTGTAATGTTGGATTTATCTCCTGCCTGGTGAGAGAGAGTTTTTTTGATGCCCTCAATGGCTGGTGCTTCCCGGTTTATATATATCACTTGTTGTCATTGTTTTTATATCACTTGAAAGGCTACGTGTGAAAGTGGAATTTGTACCAACATGTTACGGTACAGTTAAAAATAACTTTGGTTGTCCAGATTTCCTCCTGTTCGCTGGAGGAACAGAGGGCTTTCTCTCGGAGGATTGGTTAATTGGGACTCTGTCTACAGGTATAAGTTTATTTCAAGATTTAAAATGAGTGCTGTGAAGGACTTGGCAAGGCAGAAGATGAAACAGGATAAAAGTAATCCTAAATTTTGAAACTGCGCCCAGTTTCTAAACTGAGTTCTTCCTGGGAAGAGCTTAGTAAGGTAAATAACCTTCCCCTAAGAAACGCATTTTCCTTTGTGATTTGGAGAGTTGTGATCAAAACTCCTCCAATTTGTTTTTTCACCTCTGTGAGAATTTGTGGTCCAGGTTTTCTCTGAAGCATAATGCCAAAAGTTATGCTGGTGCAAGCGCTGATGGGCGCGGGGCAAGGTCGGAGGGCTGGGGTTGAAGGAAAGCCATCCAACCTACAGTGCTTGTGCTGCAATTTTTAGACAACTGTGAACGGGCTTTGATTTTTTTTGCCTCTGGACAAATTAACATCTAAAACCTGGGTTATGTTCAGACGTTGTTCTTTGAGATAATATTCCTGAGGCTAGCAAGATAGCACAACCACTAAAGTATCAGGTTAAACAGTTTTACCTTGAACCCCGAGTATGAATTATTCAAAGCTTTCTCATTAGTATTCATCCGTGTAACCTCACTTGTCACTCATCAAAGGTTACGTTTTCCATCTATGCCTAATTCTTCTTGTCCCTGTCCAGATCTCCCAAACCCTTGTACTTTTTAATAAGCACTGAATTACAGGGGCGCAACTGATGGTGCCTCTTCCCCTCTCTAACTTCTGCCCGTGCTGGAGCTTTTAATTTTTACCCAGGCCTCCTAAATGCCAAGCCAACAGCAGCACAAGATTTTGTAGTTAAGCAAACCCATGAAGAACACGGACAAGCAGTTTGCTGGCGAGTGCTTGGTTTTTTTTCCAAGGTTACACTCTGCGGCAGGTTCCATCGGAAATCAAACGGTGCAGACTGGAGCGCTTTGGTCCCATCGGGTCTGGAGAGAGAAGTAATCTGGAGGAAGCAGTGAGGGACAGGTTGGTGGCAAGTGATTGAAGTAGGAGGTGATCTGCGAAGGTAGGGACAGATGGAGCGTGCAGGTGTTCAGCTGCCGAGGGCTTGGCAGGGAGCTGGGAAGACTTGAGACTGTTTGACTAAGAAATTTCAAGTATTCAGACACAGCAGATTTTACTAGGTTGGGTTTTTTTCTTCATTATTTGGAAGCTGTGTTTCTATGTGTGCCTTATCGGATGCATGAGAAGTCCCTCTTGCAAAGCCATCAGGTGATAAAAAGGATGCTGCTGGGGTCAGTGGGTGCTTCCCACAGCTCCAGCTTGACGTTTGCCGGTGTTGACAGCGATGGATGGTGCCTGTCTGGCTTCTGTGCTCTCGGTTTGGGTGTTTAAAAAAAACATGCAGCGTTCAGGAAGGAGGGACTTCTGCTCAGCTGCTCCCCAGAGACTTACTAAGGTCCCTAATGCGGTGGAGAAGGTGGCAGGGAAGGGAGAGGGCTTCAGGGAGGAGCGGGGAAGCCCAGCATGATGCAGGGAGCTGGCCAAGGGGAGCAGGAAGAAACTTGTGCAGGGAGGAGCAGTGGGTTTTCATGACATCCCATAAGCTTGATCGTAACTCAAACACCAACCCCAGGAACGCAGCTGGGCGGGTTATGAATGGGAATGGTGCCCTGGGCAGCTGAAATGGGACTTTCAGCTGGCTCTCCTGGGAATCCCAGTGGCCTTTGGTGGACCCACAAAAAGCCCCCAGGAAAGGCAGGACTAAGAAAAGCACATTCCAACTCCAGTCTGCCTCCACTTCCCCAGTGACTTTTGAGCCTTTTTCAACTGCATCTTGACAGGGACCTGGAGGGCTTAAAATTCCCAGGAAAATTTGTTGGAATGGAGTTGGCTGGAAGAGGGATACCTGATGGACACCAAAAAATCCATACAGAAAAGTGCCAGAGGCAAGCAGGTGTCAAACCCAAAAGGCCCTTGTCTTTCCTGGAACAAATTTTCTCTGCTGGCACCAGGAGGTGAAAACTCCTGCAGATGTTTTGCTCAGCGGTCGTGCCTTTAGCACCACTGGGAGCATGTGGTGACGGAGGGAAGCGCTGGTAAGCTAGGTCAGGCCGTGCTCTGGCATTGCAGGGGCAGGAGGGCTGCAGGCAGTGGGAAGCTTTTGGCAGCTGCAGGCACCTGGAGAAAAACCCAACTCTCTCATACAGCCAAAATGATAAAGCGAGAAAATGGGCGTTCTCCCTCCGCGCATTTCCTTCAGCACCGGTAAAACCACCACGCAGTTCCATTCTGAATCTAGATTGAATGCAAGTAGTGCATTCAAGTTAATTATAGAATTAAAACATTTTAGGAAATAATGAATTCACACATGATAACTACAACTTCAAAGGTCACTGGGTAAGGACTGTTTAAAAATCTATTAAAGATCTTGTATCCACAAGACTCTGTGATCAAATTGTTTGCTCATTTGGTAGCAGACTTCTCCGAGTTATTCAGATTTATTCTTGGGTAAAAGGAGGCGGAAGGGGCCTTTTAAATTACTTTTATTTTAACATTTCACTTCACCTTTAAGGTAATGTGGAAGCTGATGATTCAACCTTGATTGCTATTGCGGTGGTGACGCTGAACTCTTTTCATTGGACATTTTACGCATATAAGAAGAAATCTGCTCTGCTGCTGATGTTGCTTTGTGAAATGTGTTGCTTGCTGCAACATCTTTGTGTACTTGTGGCCTATCTGAAGCATGGCAGACCTACGCAGGGGCTTCTCATGCTTTCTCCTGCCAGATCTGCCTCTTCTCTAACCTGGGTCGCTCCTGCAGCCAGTCGTTTCAGGTCTCTGCTATTAGAGTCCCATATCTGGTCGTTTCTTCCAGGTTGAATCTGGACCTGTTCTTGTGTTCATTAAAACTGACAGCAAAGCTTTCACTGGTGGAATGAAGAGCTGGGGCTGGACTGGAGAGGGGGAGTTTGTCCCATTTAACTTTAGGACTGGCACCGCTATGGCAGGGAGAGTGGAGAAAGCAGTGGTTGGACATTGGGTGCCTGAATCGATTGCTGGGATTGATTCCAAGATGTGGGTGCTCTTAATGGTATTAGGACAGGGCAATTCCTGATAACTGGGACTTGTGAAGAGATTAATATCCCTATTGCAATCTGCTGCTTGGCTGCATTGCCTTCCCGCCATCCTGGGGCTGTGCCACTGTGTTTTTTCTCTCCCTCCGCCACGGTGCATCGGCGCAGCGGGTGGAGAGGAGTAAGCAGGGACCAGCTGAAAGCTGGGCACCGCCGCTCTCATTACAAGAAGTTTGAACCCACGACATCGAGCAATGTCCAATTTTTTCCAGGATCAGCTGCTATTATCCTTGTTTCTCTGGCTGAATGAACCGACACAATTTTATTAAATTAGCCATTTGTTATGTCTCTTGTACACCATGGAAAGCAATTTTGGAGACTAATGACTGCAAGGCCCCTCACAATAGCGGGTGTGAACTTTGCCTGCTGCAGCTAGTCTTGCTGAGGACAGTGTCACCAGCGCTGGCATCGAGTGGGCAGAGATGACAGAGCACCGGTGACATACAGCATCTGCCCTCTTCAGACAGCACCTGAACCCAGGTCACACATTGCCGGGGAGATGCCCCTTTACTTAAGATCAATTCCTGAAAGACGTCATATTATTTTCCTCCATCTCACACCCCAGTGCGGTGTCACTGGGCCAATTGCCGTTTGGAAAAGGGGCTGTGACTTATCCGGTAGATGGATGTATGACTTCTGCTAGCCTCCCCAAACTGCATCCATTAGAAAGGTAAAGCCGCCTGGGTTCGAGGAAAGTATTCCCTGTCTCCTCCTGTTATGATAGAGCGATGTCCTTGAAGACAAGAAATTAGAGATTGAAAATAGGAAAATGCCATTTTATAAAAGCAATACATGGGAGGAAGGGTGGCAAACTATGTGGTAAAATCAGGAAACTTTGTCTTTCCATGAGGGAGAGGGGGAGGGAGGGAGGGAAGTGCGTGCAGGTCTGGAGGAGGAGGCAGCAGATAGGCAGCATTTGTGCTACTGAATCTTGTTTGCTTTAGCATGGAGCTTTGCTCCGCCCTGCTGCAGCAACCACTCATTTGTTGCCCAGCTCTTCAGAGAGAGAGGTAAGAGGGTGCAAGAGCTACGTGGCTGCCAGCCACTCCGCTGTGCTATTCTCCTCCTCCCAGCAAGCCACCAGTCGTCATCCTTCTTCTGCAGCACCCGTGAATCAGCTTTTTATTCCCAGAAATCTCCAGGGATGGTAGCTCTAAAAATGATGCCTTATCCTGGGTCCTGTCCCTGCAAGTAGGTGGAGTTATGAATTGCACCCCTTCCAGAAGGTCACCGAGTTCCCCATCTACAGAGGCACCGGGATATTTATGCGGCACCTCGCAGTGTTTCTGTCAGGATTCTTTCTCCTAATATATGCATTAGAGATTTTGAGCTTGGTGTGCAAGAAAGATTATAAAGCCTGCACAATAAATCTGCTCGTATTAATTCAATGGCTCTCTTGTGCAAAGCCTTTTTACTGCTACCAGTACCGAATAAACACAAAGCAAAGTCAAAGCACAATGATATTTTGGAACAACTCGTGGGTGATGCATAATGCTGAGGAAGCCCACCCAGACAACATCAGAGCCAAATCTCATGAGATGTTAAACCCTAACAAATGACTGGGCTTTTTCCTCTGAGCTAAGGCAGAGGATGTCTAGCAGTGCTTCAGATGGTCTGGTAAGCTGTTTCCAATAGAGGACAGTGTTACACAGTCACACTGGCTGCTTATTAATTAGGATTCAGAATCCAAAGTTATAAAATTATCCAGTTTAAAAATCATGGCCCAATTCCTTAATGGGATTACCTCTCCTGTTTTTTAAATTCTTGCTGTTGTGGTGTTCGACCCCAAACCTTCCCCGCAGGAGGAACCACGCTGCGTTGGACTTCCCGGCATCTCTGCCCACTGCTGGTTCTTTGTCTTTTTTGGTGGGTCCCATCAAATCTCACTGTCTGACAAGGAGGAAGACCAAATTGAAAGGAAAGAGCATCAGAAGAGGTGATGCTGCCCATACTGCTGCGAGTGACCGAGCAGGCATACCTACCTGCCTGTACCCGTGGGCAGGGTGCTAGGCAAGGCTGATGGACAGCAAAGCCTGGTGAGAAGCTCAGGTTAAATGATCATTAAGTTCCTTGAGGTTACCTGGGCTGAAGTCATCGCGGTCCCTGCTAGCACGGATCACGGTCCGCTCCTTTGGACCATCCGAGTACTTTGCCTAACAAACTCTTTGCTGTCAAAAACACCTTGAGCACTGATGCATCCTCCTTTTTCTCTTCTTCTGGGGCATCTTGACTGGTCTCTTCGTTAAAGTCTTAGGCCTGTTATAGTCTGTGGGGGAAGTGTTTTGCATCTTTGTTCAGGGAGGTATGCTGTAGACTTTCAGTGGGCTTTTCTGATTCAAACACCCATTACAAGGCTGTGTGTTATTGCCAAGAATGGTATTTCTAAGGGAAGGGTCTTCTCCAGTTCTTGCTTCCGTAGAATGGCCTGAGGAGTTCATAAATTAGCACTAGATTGCTAATTTAGGAGCTAAATTATGTGTGTTTGACTCTGTGGCACGAACAGCAGCCTCTGTCCCTGGTGCTGGGGTTTCACACCTTTTAGGAGCACAGGTTAATCCTGCTGTTGGGAGGCTGCTTGTCCCTCTCCGAAAGTGAGGTGTTCTGAATTTTAACCAGAAAGTAGCTGTTTTTCTTTCTGGGAAGAGGTTCTTGCAGCATCCACTCACCCCTAACCTGGAGGGATGGACACTTGTCTGTGCCATCAGTCACTGCCAGATACCCAGGGAGAAGCCGGTGACATCTGGCATGGGATCACATACTGCTTTCTTATCATATTTCCATACCGGAGCGTGTTTGGCTGTAGTATCAGAAAACTGGGGAAAACCTCTTGACAAATTGGGCAAATAGATGCTGCCGATAAACCCCATGAGCAACAAAGCCTTTTTTTATTGCGTTGTGAGGCCACATTTTATCGGTGAATTAATAGGAATAACCAAACTATTTTAGTGGCTAACTGGGAACAGTATATTCGTAGCAGTATTAATAAGTGTGGAGTGACAGGAGACTTGCGAGAGTGGGAAAATGAGACACAGTATTTATCCCTTGTGCAAAATCTCTTTTATTATTAAAGATATTGGGTTAACTAGGGATAGATTTAATACTTCAACTCTATTTTTATTGGATAATTAGCAGTGAGCAATCCCAACCCTGGGACAAGGACAGAAATCTGAAAATCAAGGAAGTCATGAAAGGAGGGGAAAGAAAAAGAAAATAGGTAGCAGGTTTGGGTTTTTGCCTTATATCTTTTACATAGTCTGCGACAATGTAAACCTTTGCTGGAGCAGGCAGAGGGGCAGCTCCCCGCTCCAGAGACGCACGCAGGGAGGAAGGGTGTGGGTGCCCCTTCGCAGCCCGGCGCTCTGCCTGTCCGTGAGACAAGCAGAGCAGGAGGGTTTGCTGACTTTTCGTTAAACACCTCGCCACCCACCAGCTTGTGCACTGCCAGGTCTGTTACAAGGAAGAATAAATAAAGAAAAAAAAAAGCATCAGTTGTGTAATGATAAAGGTCTCGCTTAATTTTAGCTTCCCAGATAAAAGCACGTACCAAGAATAATAAATGTAAGACATGATTTTTCAAAGAATTAGAATAAGATTTAAAAGCTTGGGGGTTGAAATTTTGAAAGGTTCTGGAGGTGTTAAGTGTTGACGAAGGGCACGCGGGATGCCGGCATTTTGGGGGGTCTGAAACGTAAACCGCACTTCCTTAGGCTAATTGTACAGAAAAAGAGCCTAGTGCTGCAGTTTTCTCTGCAAAACGGTGCAATTGTGCAGCAGTACTAACATTTACTGACTATGGAGTCTGCTTATTTCCCCCATTTTTTATTATCAGCAAAACTTTAATTACAGCTTACCTACCACCTTCTGCCTACGTTTACAAGGCAATAAATTTTCAGTCTCCCCATGCAATCTGCATCTCAAATAGTGCAGTGCTCTGGCAATGGACGTTATTGATTCCTTGAAGAAATTATAACAGCATTTGTTCCAAGGAAAATAGGAACACAGAGGCATACACGCGCGCATGCCAGGTATTAAAATGTCTCCTCTCTCCTCCAGCACCCACTTGTCTGTGCTTTATTGAGCAACACAACTCCAGGTTAGAAACCCAGTACAATTATTTTAAAGTGATTGATGGGAGTCAGGAGGAGCAGAAGCAGGAACAGGAATTTGGACTGAATTTGATTCCTTACTTTCCAAAAACAGAAGCAGCATTTGTTTGTTCCCCCCCCCCCCGCCCCTGGGTTGTAGGACTATTTAAAACTGGTACGTAGGAAAAGATGGTTGCTTAATGATTTTAAAAAGTAAATGAGAAATTGCTTTGTAGCATTTAATTGATTTTTTTTTTTCTGTTTGAATATCAGAAACAGATGTGGCTGTGAAACAGTAATTAAAGGTGGGATCAATGGGCTCTTAGCTGTTGGGAAGGAAAAAATAGCTAGAAATGCAGTAAATGAAATATTTGAAAAATATTGTCTGTCAGATTACTGCTCGCTTGAAAATATATACAACGGAATTCATTAAAAGAGTCTGAAGGTGAAAATTTGTTTCTCATTTATAGTTTGTGTTAATTTGTCATTAATATTCAATGACTTAATGAATGCCATCACTGCCGCAACATCTGGCTGACCTCAGACGAAGCTCTGCGTGCTCCAGCGCGCTTTATGGAGAAGGCTTCCCAAATACTTTCACCTAATAAATGCGATGGTCACATTCTCATCTGATGGAAATGAGTTTAAACTGAAATTAGTAGAGCCGTGGCGATTAACATCCAGTGGTGATCATCACGTGTTAGAAGATGCTCAGTCCTAAGATGTAACCCAGAGGGTGCAGTGCTGGCGTACTGGGAGCTTTCTCTTACTGTCCAGGGATGAAATAGCTAAAATACTACTAACAGGAGAAGAACTGAACTGTTCAGGTGACGAGTGAAATGCAAAGCCTGTGACTCCGCTATTCTTAGCGCGGTGATGAAGAGATCAGTCAGAAGGGTGATGTGATTCATTCAATTACCGAGCGCCGAAAGCTGCGCCGCGGCTGTCTCGTGGCTCCTGCTCCTTCAAAAAATGAGTAGGACTCTGCACGCACGTGTCGGGTGAGGTGTAAAACTGTAACGATGCGCGGCTGCGTGCCGGGGATCACACCGCAACTCTCAAGTGTTCATCCTGAGCAAGAAAAACGTCCCTGTTCTCTTACAGTGCCAAGTATTGAATGTTGATAACAATAATTTATCTCTAGAGTTAAGCTGGAGGAATATTAAAAGGTTGTAATTGTTGGAGAACAAGCCTTATTTTAAACATGCTGCATCTTATTCTCCTCTGTAATGAGGAGAGGAAGAGAGCTTCCTTCTTTCTGAATCTGAATGTGTTTGCGTCATGCTCTAATCTATCCCAAAGCAACACCCTGCGACCTTATCAGATAAGACGGCTTTGCAGAAAATTAAAGAAAGCGAGCCAGAAGTGAGGGCTGCTAATTTATTTTACAAAAATATCTCTGAAAACGAGGGTAACATTGGTGCGGGTCAAGCTGCCTCTGCCAGCCTCCGTGACCAGAGCATCGCCGCAGGCCTGCAGGAGGGGTGGTAGGATGCTGGCGCTGGGTATTTCTGCTCTGCGTTATGGATGTGCGTTGCCTATGGGCTGTGCCTGTTACTCCTTGTCAAACGCTGCCTATATGGATGAGAATATTATTGCGTATTTACAAATACTCCGGCCTGGCCTTGCTGGCTGCAGGTGACTAAAAGCAGGAGCTGGAGGATGGTTTTGGCTGAAGACATACCCCGGTTTGCAGAGAAATTAATTTTCCTTCTATTCTGTGATTCTTTTTTTATTTATTTTTTTTCCCCTGATTCATGCAATATCTTCTGTGTCAGTTCTCAACCTCAGTGACACTGTGAGGGTTAAATTTAAGGATTTTTTTTTTTTCCAAATTCTCAGGTATTGATATAAGAAAGGCTGGGGGGTGTTTTGGTTGTGGATTTTTTTTGTGTGTGGGTGTTTTTTTCTTGTTTTTTTTTTTTTTAAGATGTGATTCTTGACTGTGGCACTAGATGGTGTTTAACCAAGCAGGATTGGGGAGATAAAGTGGAATCCCAAACAGAAAGTCAGTGGGGTTGAATAAAGGAGAATTATGGTTCAGGTGTTACCCAGGTGAATGAGCACCGCATTCTCGACTCCAAAATTTGTTTGCAAAATTCAGGTTTCAGCATCCCTTTTATTTTGAAAATCAATAGCGCTGACATGTACCCTGCTCTTAAAAAAAAAAAGTTTCGATTCCAGCTCAGCCATGTCTTCCGCCCTTAAATAATCAATAATAATAAAAGAATAAATCTAACAATAAACCTTATGGATTCTGAGAAAATGAAAAATATCATGTCTGGTTCCCTTGAGGAATTTCAATTTATACTAACTCTTAAACAGGAGGAAGATGTTTCTCAAAATGAATTACACTGTCCTTGTCTGAAAGGTTCCCCTCCGAGTGCATGGTATATATGTGAGCATAAACCCTGCTATAAACAAGTGCCAGGTGGAGTGCAATTACGCCATCAGAGCTTTCTGGGGCAGTCTCTTAATCTTCTAGGTGAGATAGAAATTGGATTCTGTGTCTTTATAGCAATAACAGGACATGTGCGGCCACCAGATGAGCGGACTTGGAAAAAACAAAATAATAACAAAAAAAAAAAGAAAGGAAAGCAACCCCTCCCCCATGTTAACAGTCCCCAAAGTGCAGCGGGACACTTAGGCAAACTGGGCGGAGTTAGCTTAATACAGTACACTTTAAGTACTCGCTTGGTGTATAATCTAAAAATAACTGCCACAAGGTCTTATCTAGGAAAACCATTTACAAAAATCACACAAGAAGTGTTTAGTTTGGCAAACCAAGTGTTTTCCCCTATGTTGGTGCTGTTTAGTACCTTGTGTTACAGCGTAAGCCCCATAAACCTCTGGATTTGGTCAATCTCAAATTAAGTGCCGAAGCGCCGATGAACAACACATGCACAGTACTAATAAAAGGTTAGAAACAAATGAAGCGATCCTCCTTCATGTGGATCTCAGTCCTAAAATACATTTATAGTGACAGAATTAGCAGCTCTCTTACTTTCATTTAGGTTTAGCATTACTAAATGTTTTCTAAACCCAGCATACAGGGATATGTGTACAGCTGACATTAGTCATCTTGATACCTAGAAGTAGCACAATTTACCCTCAATCATTGTGGTAGAGAAGTGCTTTCAGCACTAGATGCGTTCAATTTTCCTTGTTATACTGTGAAACAACAGAAAATAGCTGAAAACAGCAACATTAAAAAAAAAAAACAACACCAACAAACAATTGCACATCATCAACAGCAGTGAAGCCCTGCTGGCAGGGAAAGCGGCAGGTTGCGGTGCTGGAGCCGTGGGGCCACCACCCCTTTCATCTTTGGGATGTCTGCTCTGAACGTGCCACCGTGACGGTGAGCGACAGCTGCTGCAACCTGAGGGGTGCCGGGTGTCCGAAGCGGGTTTGGTAACTCCCAGCCTATTCCACGTCAACAGTAAATGCTGGTGGCCATGGGTGGGACATGGGTGGGCTCTGATCCCCAGCCAGCTGGGTGACTCTGTGCTCTCTGTGTGCAGGTCAGGCATCCAGCATCACTGCCATTTCTAACGTCCATGCTTGCACCTACCCACTCGTTTTGTCTCCCTGTCCTTGCGGAGGGATGCTGTGCCCCACCTCCTGGCACCAGCGAGGGGCAGGTTCCCCGGGTTCGGGGCTGCCTTGTTGCCTCTTGAGCTGGAGCAAGAGCAAGCAGCTCTTCTGGAGCTTTTCCGATGGACCAGGGCTTCTGGTTTCGTGCCTCACACTATGTTTGTGCCCTGTAGAGAGTTGATGTAAGGTTGTGTACGCCCAGGCTGAAGTACTCTGAGCCATTTATCTGTTTTTTTTTTGTTAATAGTGTTCTTATGAACATATTACCCTTACGTTATGCTTTTTCTCTGTAGCTTTCCAAATGCTCCACGTACATGAATTACACCTGAGGTCACTTCCGTGGGGTGAATCACCAGGTGACGCTGGGACAAAGCTGGGAGCGGGGTACGGAGCTCCCGAGCCCAGCCCACGGGCTGGCAGCCTTTGATGTGGTCCATGGCTTGGGAAGCTGCTACCGAACCCTGGGACTAAAATAAATAGCGAAGTGCGAGGACTACCACGTGGGATCAGACCCTCTACCTTGATGTTTGTGGGTTTCTCCAATAGCCTAACTCTTCCTCTGCTGATGCAAACCGAGTCCCAGCTTCAAAAGACCCTTTGTTTAATCAACTGATTCCTCTTTTTTATTTTATTAGTGGTTTACACATTTATGTATGTTGTTTTGCATTACTTCTATCGAGCCAGCTTTTCTACCCCTACAGCTAGGACAATCAAGTGATGTGTGAAATGTATAATGCTCTTTGATTAATATTAAATGTGGAGAACAAACACATTTGGAAGATCTTTATCTTCTGGTAGACTCGATTGTTTGCAGTGCTGAGGCTGGGGCTTGTGACGGCTCCTTGGGGACACGTGGGGTGTCCTCCTTGTTTTCCAAAGCCTTATTATCATTGAGTAAAACTTGGACCTTTTCTCAGTATTGCTTTTTTGTCGCATTTCTAATATTTTAGATATTTCTTGGTTCTTTAATGACTCACACTCATATTAAGTTTTGTAATTGCTGCTTTTAGTTTACTTTTAAAAGGCAACAGTTTACGATTATTACGGCTCTATCCTCCATTGCTCTGTCCTTCATGATACAGCAGAAAAAAGGCTCCTTTACGCTTTGGAAGTCAAGGTTTGCTTTGTGTGCAGTATAGTACTATCTGAAATTTTGCCCAAAATAACAAACGGGCATCTGTAACAGCTCTGCTTTATTGCATTTTAGATTAATTTCATATTCTTTGGGGATGACAAATGTTAGGAGGAAAAAAGTATTTTTGTGAATGAAAGATGTATTAAGTATATATGAAAAGAAATGTAATAGTTGTGCAACGTTCTGCAAATCTCTTCTTTTCTGGCCAGAAATAGCTTTCTCCTGCTTACAAATTGCTTTGAACACAATCAGTGGTATTACCACCAGTCATTACATATTTCTGTTATGTCTCTTCTGTCTTTCACAGCTTTTCTTGGCGTTCTGTGTCCAACTGTTTGCTCAGTGAGATAAGAAAAGTGCAATAGCTGTGAGTAAATATTCCAGACTTTCAGGAAACCCTGAAGAATTGTTGAAGAATGACACTGTGGGGGATTTGGGAATATAGCACACTTCTGCTAGCATTGACCAGGGTCGGAGGTTATCAGAGAGGAAAGAAAGGAAACTCGACAGCAATAAGTACTAATGCTTTCAATACATTTTGACCTTAGAGTCGGTGATGTTGGCTATGGTGAATCAATAGCATCTCTCCGAGGTGGGACTGACCTTGGACACGTTCAGGTGACGTTTGGTGCATACCCTCGTCTGAGGTGGGTGGGTGGGTCCGTGCATCGCCGCTGGCTTATGCTTTTGTTAAGCTGTGTTAGCAATTAAAACCAAACAAAACTAAAGATTGAGATAAAACCTGGATGCGTCAGGGGGATTGAGAGAAAGAAGACCCCCCTGTGCCGTAGGGAAGAGCTGAAGGCAAAGACGGAAAGCCGGTGGTGCTCCCACCCATTGTTTCATCTAACATCCAATGCTGGACACCAAATTGGTGGAGCTTTCACTAGGGCTTCACAAGGCGAGCAGTATTATCGATTACAGCAAATCTTCTCTTGTTGTTGCTCATCTTTACAAGTTATTTGTAAATAAAAGAGCTTTGTTTTTGCCTATAATAGAATTGCATAGATAAATCAGTGCTCAGCTCCTTCCCTTTGCTGTAGCCTCCTGCAATTTTCTCCATGAAGACTTCACGTTAAGCCTCTCCAGAGGCTTAAAATGAATCACAGAATAAAATGAAACCTGGCCTTATGCCATGTGTATTTTTTATGACTAGAGCTTATCTTACCAGGTGTGGTTGTCTACCTTGCACCGGAAGGAAATCCTAGCTGATGTTTCCTAACAGAAAAAAAGATGTTGTTTCTTAAGGGCTTGATGATACCGTCAACCTTGTATATATGTTTTGCCTAAGCATGACCTTGCTTAAGAATAAAGCTATTTCTGAGCTCTGTTTTAAGCGTGGCTTAACAGAAGCCCAATTGCTTGGCGGCAGTTGAGTGTGGAGGCTGTTGGGATGGGACTGACGGCGCTGCTGTTTCCGCTTGGTGTTGATGGTAATCGGGTTGGGCAGATGTCTCTTACAGCTGTGGCTAATGGGCTGCTGCCCTGGACAGGCACCAGACCTCGAAACTCTTTCTGCTCCACAGGAAATGTACAGGCCTGAGTGCATGGAAAAATAAAACCTGTTCTGCATTTGGCGTTATTATTAAATTCTGCCCTTGCTACTAAATCAACAAATTGTTGGTGCTTTACACTTGCAAGTTGGACTTTTCTGCCTAAGGTTGGGTTTCTTGTTTTTTTTCTTTGTTTGTTTTTTCTATTTTATTTGTTTGAAATAACCATTTAAATTATTGATAGGATCTTAAAACTGAGCTAATTCACTTCAATTTGTCCAATAGACAAAGCTATTTATAATTAACGGAGAAGCAGAGGTCACTTCGGTGTATAATAGCTACCAAGCCAAATGAATAATAATTAGGTAGTTTTTTATGCTAAGCTAAAAATTATGCAAGGACTACCTTCCAAATAGCCTTGAAATGATTAGCAAGAGATTCAGGTGGCAGGCTCTGGGGAAGGAGGAAAGAAATCCAAGGGGGGTCGCAAAACTGTGCACTTATTTATCTGGTTAGACTAGCTATGTTGGCACTAGAAACAAATGATCTTTTAAAATAAACCTTATCTTTAAATCACAGTGACAGCAGAAGCTATTGTAAGAACATGACCATGCATAATTGAAAAGGACAAAGGGTGAGGGTTTTACATAAAAAGAATAGGATTTGAGTGGTGGCTTGCTTCATCTTTCAGTATTTGTCCGGGCAGTTGGCATGCTTAGCTCAGGTGGAGACTACGGTTATCAGTTACATAACCTTTTGTTTTTCTTAACATTAAGATAGGGAAAAAGTGTCCCTAAAACTTCCCTACCACCTTGCTATATGTTTCTCTGGGGCTTGCATGCTGTTTGGGGAAGCAAGACATGAGGGAATGGCCTTGCTCATGCACTGTCGGGTAATGTGCTTTTGTTTGCATGGCCTGTTTTATTACTGTGAAACAATGAATGGTTAAAAGAAAAAAAAAAAACAAACCAACAAACCACTAATGTAGGCTACAACACAGAGTTATTGCACCAAAGCTGAAACAAGTGTAAAAAGTAGCAACAACTGCATAATGGAATGATAAAAAAGGCTCCTTACCTTTGCTAGCAGGACATAATACCAGTTCACAACACAATATAATTAGATTGCCATATCACCCCTTGTAAAACTAGAAAGAAAAGAAATGTAGGGGTGCATTAAAACTCCTTTCATTTTCTAATGCCTTTAGAGAGCTATTGGACATAGAGGACTTGCTCTGGCAAAAAACTCTAGTGAGCTATTAGGTTTTTAACTATTTTATAGGTTTACTGTTGTCAGGCCTAGTTTTTCAGTACAATGACTTTGTCCTCTCTCCCCCTTCAGCCTGTCGCACGTTTATCAATCTTAGAGATAACGTTTGCTATAAAGATAAGTCCAGGCTCTTATGAAGCACCGTGTGCTGCTGACATATCCTTCCTTCCCCCTGGTTTTTTTTTTAGCGAGTCTCACATGACTTATTTTATCTGATGATCTTTTGATACAAATTTCTTGTGTCAGCTCCAGATCCCACAGACAACAGGAACAAAACCCTGTCATGCAAGAAGCGGACACCATCACCTCTGAGCCAGGTTTAAGTGGAACACAGCAGAGGAGAGCAGAGATTCTTTTGGGTCAGAAGATGACCTTTCCTAAACAGTTAACCACGAGCAAAGCCCTTGCTCTTGTTTCCCGTTAATTAATATAATTATTTGCTCCCCATTAAGACTGTTAGGCTAAAATGCAAACAGTCGGAAAGGAAGGACTGAATGTTGAAAAGCAACTTCATTCTCTCTGTGAAGCTGATGAAATTTACTTCTAGAAAAAGACAGCTTTTGCCAAGGACAAATGGATGCAAAAATCACTACATTGCCATGGGTTGATTAGAATTGGGCCTTTTCAAAGAAAAACAATATTACTTATTTGTTGACCCACCAAATTTAGTCCGGACTCATTTTTTTTAAAATCTGTGGAAATATCAGAGCTGCTATAAGCGTGCACAGCTGACAATGATAAGTTGTGTGTATTTCTAACCAGGAGTTTTAAAATGATGCATAGGGAGAGCAGTTGAAAGAAAACTTGCAAACTGATACGAGCAAGAAAAATGTTCCAGTGGAAAAAAAGAAAGTTGAAACTTCCTCATATTTATTGTTTTTATGGCAGTGGGAGATGTCGGCTTAGCTGGGAGTTAGGGATTGATTGTGACTGTCACCATCCACGCCAAGCCCTTCAAGGCCTCCCAGGCAGCTTGGGACTGCGCTACCAAAAGCACACTGAGAAATAGATAGGATGCTGACCTGGTAAGTGAATGTATCTTGATGCGTCCTAGTTTACCTCTTTCACCTATTTCACATTTAATTGGCTCTGACTGGTCTCCAGAGCAGTGTTCTTGGATCCGTGATAAACAAATTCATGTTGCTGTAGAAAGACCAGGACAGTCTGTCTGGTTTCTTCCCCGTCCAGTCATCCCTCCTGAAAGCTGGCCCCTGGGAGCTGAGATGAGGTTTGCTTCCAAGGCGCTGCCGCGGCTTCTGGGACTGCCACATCCGCCGGCTTCCCAGAAATGTTTCCGTGACTTTTTCCTGGTCTTAATAACAAAGTTCACAACATTGTTTTGGCACTAATGGAGACCTCAGCTGAGCATTTCAGCTTAGATCTGCATTTTGCAGTGAAGAGGAGCTCAAGAGAAATCTGCTCTTCGCTCCACAGGTTGAATTTCCTACCTGACTTACAGGACTTCTGGCAGGTTAAGTATGCTGAGCTGACAGAATAAGGCTGGACCACACGGTTCCAGAGACAAGATGTTTCCAGCTGGCCTTAGGCTGACATGATCTGTGTATTAAATTCTATACCACAAATATCTGACAGGACAGTGTGAGGCACTTTTATTAGACTACTTAAGCTTATGCAAGTATTACACGCATATGAGTGTACATGCATGTATATGCCATAGTTTTTTATATATTTATATGTGTAATATATCTACGCTGTTCAATTATCCCTGCTATTGTTAAATTTTATTTAACCCCGTGTGTTGACTCTCGCTGCCAGCAGTGCAGCAATTGAACAGCGTATTTGTAAGCATATAGAAGATAACAAGAAGAAAAAAAAAGAAATAGTCATGTCAAACCTATTCAGTTTTCATTTAAAGCTGCAACAAACCTTGTGGGTAGTGAGCCAGTTTCACATAATATTACCATAAGCAAACATTTACAGGGTAAGTACAAAACCAGCTGGAAAATTGTACTCCAACACTAGACTATACCCTGCAAGTGTAGCCTGCTCTGCACAGAGGGGAGTGGATGAGGGGAGAGCCAAGAGGACAGGTTTTGAGCACAAAAAAGCCTGTTACGAACAAAAACTGAACAATATGGTCTTAGAATAGAATATTTTAGTCGGAAGGGACCTTCCAACTGAAAAGTCTTTGTGTGGATAGGACTAGAAAGAATAGGCTTAAATTGAAATAAGGATAAATCAGACCGAATAAGTAAGAAAATCCCCCAAGCAACAAACCAGAAGAGCAAAAGCTGTTGGATATCAGAAGGGTTTGCCCAGGAAGGTGGGGACTGTTGCTGGGGACAGGTGAAGAAGACGCTTGCTCTTTTCTCTCTACAGGGAAAAATAATGCTGTCACCCAATGAGGGGCTGGGGTCTTGCTCCCTTTTTTCTCCCTTCACCTCTCCCTTTTGCTAGACAAGGCCACCAAGGTCCCAGAATAACTGAGCAGTGTGACCTGCGAGTGGCAGCGAGGTGCTGGCAGCACAGTAGGCAGGAGGCGCGGGAATTGCCCCGGCTACGTGCCAGTTTGGTCCAGCCGGCGAGGTGATGCTTTGAGATGCAACCTAATGACCACGTAAATGCCTGGGAATGGAGCCAATATTTCTACAGTGGCACTCAGCACGAGGGGAAATACCAGAGAAAATCAAATGAAACTTTAAAAGTGAAAATGTCTCTTAATTGTTCAGCGGTCACAACCTCTCTCCATCAAACGCCCAAATAATGAGTTTCCCTTCAGCCCTGTTTGGCCTTGTCTTCCCAAGGTAAAAATCTGAGCTTTCAAGCATAAGAGACAAAATTGTCAGTGTTTTCTAGATCTGTGTGAAAGGACATGCTTTTGCTGAAGACAGCAGCTCCTAAAAAGAGGAACTTACCCCGGTTTTGGGCAATTTTTCTCTATGATGACAGTTCAGCAGTATAGGAAATGGTCTAAGGAAAGTAATTTTAAGAACATTCATTAACATGTTAATTATTACAGTGTTTCTGCACTAAATCACGTAAGTTTACTCAAAACATAAAGCCTAGTGCTCAAGCACTGCTGGGTGATCAGCTTCCAGAAACAACCAAAGATGACTTTTTTATTTATGTTTGATGTTTCTTGCTAATTTAAATGTCACAGCTCATATCTATGTCTCTGTTACCTCAAGGGTAGGCTACTCATGTGTGAACTATAATAGAGCTGCATCTCAAACAGACTTGAAAAGGTACTTCAATGCGGAATGCTTCTGTTTGCATTTAAAATGATATATTATTATTTATTATTTATATTGCAGTAATACCCAGCAGCTCCAGACATCTATTAGGAAGCCTTTACGGTCAGTGCAAACCAGACCGTAAAATTATGTCCCTACCCCTGATAGCTTTCATTTATAAGTAAATCCAGCCATGAATACATCAGCATGTCTTCACAGAAACCAGATACATCTGTGTCGCAGCATTGAGGTATTAGTTTTCAGTTATACAGCTGCCAACAACGGACTGAGATTTTATTGGACCAAAGTTTCCATCTTCCTTCTTCCACAGCTAAAATCACCTCAGGCATTCAGGCTTGGGGCTACTCAAGTAAATGAGGCAAAGTACTTGAAAGAGTATTGATTGGCTTTTAAATTGGCCTTATTTGGTGCAAATAACAACAATTTGATAATAGGTAAGTCACCTTGCAAATGTCCTGTGAGACTTTTGAAACATTACCGATGGAGGAGTCCTATTGTTGTATTCTCTCTCTCTCCCCCTCTTTGTTTCCTGGAGCTGAAAGGTTAGAAGCCCACACCACATGGAAACCATTTAGATCTATTTACCCAGAGAATTTTTTTTTCCCCTACAGATGTGTACAGGCTGATTGGCACACACCTTGCAAATGTCCTGTGAGACTTTAAACATTACACAGGGAGGAGTCCTATTGTTGTATTCTCTCTCTCTCTCCCCCTCTTTGTTTCCTGGAGCTGAAAGGTTAGAAGCCCACACCACATGGAAACCATTTAGATCTATTTACCCAGAGAATTTTTTTTTCCCCTACAGATGTGTACAGGCTGATTGGCTTTGACAGACAGTGCAGCCTCTGCCTCATCTGATGAGAAAGGCCTTGTGCTAATAAGCTAATATTCTCAGTTGCGCTCATAAATGATGCAGTGATCCTAACAGGCTTTTCAGCTTCTACCAAAGATCCCTGATCCATATGTTTAAGTGCACTCATAAATGCTGCAGGAACAGGGAAGGTTTGGAGCAGGTATGGTTGTTAACGTGTTGTTGCCCTTTTCCATTCTTCTATACATCTGTCATTAGATGAACTGTGCTTAGCTGTGTCGTGGAAGAAAAAGGCAATAGTACTGAGTGTGGAAAGACATTGTATCTGTTTTGTCTTGAATGAGATGGCAATCTGATGTCATACTGGCAATACTTCTTGGTATCTGGTGGATGGAAGGCAGGTTCTTTAATATGGATGCTCACATGTCAGAGGATGTGGCACCCCAATCCAGGTGGTGGTGTGTGAGACAAGAGTTGGGCCGAGGTCCTGGAGACTTTGGGCTGGGACACAAGATTCACTTATGTTTTCTGAGACCCATATGTAGCTCTAAAACATGTCATAGAAGATGTGTTGGACAGGCTTCTTTATACAGAGAAACAAAAATTGCCATCCCTCCTTGTTAAACTTGCTAAGTGCTTGGTGGCACGGTCAGGCTGCTTGACGGAGCAGCCAGGGGCCATCGTGTTTTGTAAAATTAAGGCTTTCCAGAAACGTTATATTTTATGAACTTGTCAGCATCTCAAGCAAGTTGTGTTGTCTGCTGCCCAAGCTGGGCTCTTGCTCCTCCTTTGTATCACGTACTATTTTTGTTTGTTTTTCTGTTAAGAAAAAAGTGAGTTAATTAAAAACGATATTTGGACTGGGTTTATTTAACATGCATCTATTCAATATGCAGAGGCATATCTTTTCCTGAAATTCCCTTTGTTTCTTTCCTTTACACAAAGACATTTCCTTGACAGTCTTGGCAAAAGCAAGACTCCACTAAGGCTGTCATGACCAGCCCAGATGCTCATCCTGCCCCAAGTCAAGGCTTGTGAGTCCAGCTTCCCACGTGGTCAGTAGGAGACAGCTATGCAGAAGATGAAGGAGAGCAAGAGACTCTTCGCATCCACAAACTCTGCTGGAAATCTGGGGAGACTGGTGCCCTCGTGTGTTATGTTCAACTTGCATATCCAATGTTTCACACCCACACTAACCATCACAGTCATATGAAGATAAGCACAAAATCTGCCTTTCCTCACTTTTTGCTGCCAAAATTATCTCCCCCCTAAGTCTTCCCTTTCTATCTTGAAAAAAAATCCCCACCTGCTAACCTGGAGCCTTCTGTTTTGTATGTTTTTCTATTGACAGAAAGATATATTTTCAGGCTAAATTGTTGCTTTGCTAACTACTCCATGAGCAGATCAAGGCACTGTTTGTTCCTCTGTTCCCTTTCTGCCGCTTGAGCGAATGCCTGTGTTTAAAAGCATTTGCCTGAATTGAACCCAGTAAATTCACTCACAATATTTAAGAAAAGCTGTCAGCGGTGCTGTGTTCCTTGTATTTAATCCAATAAGTATCATATATGTTCTGAAGTACAGAACTCAACATGAGATGTCTTTGTGCGCCTGTGGGCATGCATCTGGCTATTTATCTTCTGTTTTTCTGACTACTCTTCAATAGCCTGGACATTAATGTGATCTGGCCTACGACCGATATTCCTTTGTCACAATATACTCATCAGAGTTGGATTTGATGCGAGGGCTCTGAGTGCCTGCTTTACACTTGGCACTGGATTATGAGCAGGGCAGAGGGATGAGCTGCTGGAAGATGGAGTCAGCAGCGGCTGATGGTGATAGACCCTAGAGGCTCCTCCAGGGACTGCAGTGCTTTCCACGATGGCTCCAGTTCCAACACGCTGTCCCATAAAGAAGGCCTGCAGGGAAGAAGCAATGGGAACTTATAATAGGAGGGTACATGGGGATTTGGTTGAGTTGTGTGGCTTTTGGTTGACTAGAGTTGAGGATTTGGTGAAATGAAAGCCCCTTCACCAGCGGCAGTACTGTGAGTCCTTCCCAAGGATGACAAAATGCTCTTTTGGGAGGACAGAAGTCAAGTCTATGAGTAGCAAATAAATCTGTGATAATTTGGAGCTGGATCAATGACAGTCACACTGAAAAGCCTTTAAAATCTCTCTTCTCCTCTTCCCCATCTCCCCCAGCTTTTCATGTACTGAACTGTATTTTGGACTAGACTGTCAAAGACTTGGGGTTTTTTGTTTGTTTGTTTGTTTGTTTTTTTTTCAGGTTGGTGCCTTATGAGTCTTCCAAAAGCACCCAAGTGGGTTGGTTAGGCTTTAACTACTCTTGGTTTTAATAAGATTCAAGCATCTAATCAGTTTATTGCATGTGGGCTTTTAAAAAAATGTGTATTTGTGTTGTTAAACACCTTAATGTCACTGGAAGAAATTTGGCCCTTCAGATGGTAAATATTCATTTGCACAGTCTATATTGATAACTGGTTGTGGTTATTGGCATGGTGAAAAAGTTGACTTCACAGGCATTTCTTAAAAAATCTTGGAAATGGAAATATGGCTGTTAATAATGATTGTTATTAGGGATGGTGTTGTGATGGGGAGACTTAACTTTACGGGTAATGTCAGAAGAACATACAGTGGTAAAAGATAGTGGAGCCTAATCATTCCTTGATGTAATAGCTCATGGATTTCTTACCCAACATTCCTTGAACCCATGGGAAGGAGTGCTTTCCTACACCTGGCTTTGTAGACTTCTTGGAGAAAATAACCTTTAACCGAGTGACATGAATAACTCCATTTAAATTAAATGGAATAATGAGAAAGACGAAATCTCTGGCTAATATTTTACTTCAGAAAGGCAAACCCGAGGAGGTAATCTGTTGGAATGAGTAGCTCATGAGAGAGGCTTGGAGCATCTCTGTGCCAGAGGTATAAAACCTGCCTGCCAGTGGCATCCCTCCCCTGCATGAAAAACAAGTCTGCATAAGGCCTCCAGACGCGCTTACCTTTTCTGTGAATATGTAGGAAACTGGAAAGGAAAAGTAAGATTGATTATGGGCTTAGAGACTTGCAGCGAGGATCGGTGCTATAAGGCAGAAACTCATCAGCTAGAAATGTCTAATGAGGAGAAAGATTCTGGTGTGGAGTTTGATCACAGGGTGATTATGAACCGCTAAAACAGTATGGCTGTATAAAACCCAAATGTACTGTAAGATTAAACAGCTGAAGTATTTCCTCCATTTATACAGAGGCATTAATATCTTTGTGAATATTATCAGTAAGGGTACTGAATACAGCACTGATCCCTTATAGTCAAAATAGATGGATTCAGGCTGAAAAAATGTAGAGCAAAGCGTAGAGAGTTTGATAATGATGTGGGAGTAAGTATCATAGAGGATGAAACTAAAAGGGCCAAACCCATAGCTTATTTGGCCCAGCAAAATGAAACCTTTGAAGGTTGCTCTACATAGATAGAGAGCAAGAGTAAGGGAAGAACTTCTTAACCTAAAAGACGATACTGTCGTGACAGCAAATGAGTACAGATGAGCCATAAATTAATGGGAGCCGGGAGCAGCATGGTTCTGGGGAAGCCCTTGCAGGAGCTGGCGGGGTAAAAGAGAAAAGTCATTTAAGATGATGTTTGACTCAAGTGATGTGGTTACCTGCCTCTCAGGGGACAAAGTGACTCAGGAGAGTCCTTCCAGTCTCATGTTTCTGACTTTTTTTTCTTCTCTTACCCTTGATCAAGTAATAAGTACCTTCACTTATTAAATGGATGACACTGTCACTGTTTGCGAAGCAATTCAATTCAGATATCTGTTCAATAGCCACGAAAATATTCATGAATCCTGATTGTTTTGTGGATTTCAGTGCCATAATCAGTCAAATAAGATGTATTACGCCTTGGTGACTAGACAGTAAAACACTAGTTCTTTGCTCCATATAAAGTGACAGAGATTTTAATTGCATGCTTGAAAGGTCTGGGGTTGTTTCTGAATGAATCTATTAGTGCCGTTGTCTCTGGCTATAAATGCTCTCGCATAACGATGAGGCAAAGCTATTGCATTCACTTGTACGGAGCACTCCCACTCCCGTGTTGTTCAAATTGTTTTTAGTCAATGGTCAACACTGCGTTGAAATCGTGATCTCAAAAAATGAAGTGGAAAGCTAATGTAAAGTACCACTGACCCTTCCAAAATTCAAATGGTTTTCAGATTATTAGAGGAAGTGTACCGTGAGTTTACTCACACCTCATTCCCTGGCTGCAGAGAGTGTATCTTACATGGGTTTAATGTGAAGCCTTATTTGTGCTGGTAGGTTTATTATGCTAGTGGGACTGGTCAGCTTAAGGGATTAAAGCCACTTTTTCTCCTAAAATATAAGGATTATATTTTATTTGGCTATATCTAGTATGATGTCTTTGTAAAAGGCAATCCCTAATGCCCAAAATACTAGTGGAGAAAACCATGGGGAAGAGTTTTGTATCAAAAGCAGTATTGTATACTGACAAAATATCACGATGCCTGCTGGCTGCATTGTTCTGAATCTTGCTTTAGCATCCAAAGTCTTTTAAGAGATTCCTCTGCAGGTACAAAACCCTGTGATATGTGGAAAACCTGAGCACTGGCTGTAGGATTTTCTGGGCGTGCTGGAGAGCTTTGCCAAAATAGCTGGAATAAACAAGAGTTTATCTTCGCTGCTAAAAAAGGTACATTTTTCATCTTACAAACGAATGTTTAATATAAAGTAATATGTGCGAATGATGCCAACACAAAAATCACCCTGAAGGCTGGATGCATTAATTGCAGTGCCTTGACCACGGCAAGTTTATTTGTGGTAAAACTGAAGTGGTTTGCTTTTGCTGGAGCCTGTGTGCTGAGTATTTTCAGGCTAAAAAGACGCATCCTTTTTGTTCAGTCATGACGAGCCCCTGCTGTAGCCACAGTTAATGTCAACCAAAGGGTGCTTTGGGCACTGTTGTTATTTATATCAGTTCTGTAAACAGTCTCTCGCTGGGATAACTGGGTCTTCAGTGGGGTTTTTATTGCTGCAAAATATCATGCTTATAATTTTATGCTTGACTGGAACAGTTATCTAGCTAGGAGTTAAGTGTCCCAGTAAGAGTGAAGGTTCTGCAGACTGGGTGAAATTACCTCGAGTTGTGGACTGACAGAGAGGGTGAGTCTTGGGCAACGAAGAAACGGGCAAAATGTCTTCAGCAAAGGTCAGTCCCCACCGTCCTGCATCGGGGCTGGATTCCATGCTGCTGAATTTAAATGTTTTCCTCCTCTTTGTGCCAGACTCCATAAAACATATAAAACCACCTCCGTATGTTAGCACAAAACTCAGCAAGTGACTATCGTAGACCATAGGTAGAGTGGAGAAGAATGGTAAAAAAAGATATTTAAGGACAGATAATCTGCATGGAAAATCCTACAGTTGAGAATAATGGGTAGGGGAGGGAGAGATTTCCATGTAATAATGATCTGTCTGGGTCAAAGGGACAGACAAAAATTTCAAATTAGTCCTGGGCCTCTGTGAGAACTTGTCTGCATATTTAGGAGCCTTAAATTCTTCTTAGGATCCGAAGTTCTGCTCCCACTACTGAAGATTTGTAGTTTTTCTGCTCTCATTTCTTCTTTAGTGCGTATATATCCTGAGCAATAACAAGCCTGAAGTTACATCTTTCATTCCTAGCTGCCCAAAACCAATAAGACTAAATGACTGAAATACAGCATTATGGAACAAAAGCTTCCTCCTTCCTCATTTTCTTCCTACGTGACACAAGCTGATCACATGTCCTCAGAATTATTATATAGAAGAATATCTATGAAAGAAATCCTGAGCACGACTTCTTTCCTCTGTGACACGAGGAAATGATATCTCCATGACACAAAATTGGTGCAACTGGGCATGGAGTCAGATTCCAAATGTGTGATGATGTCTTAGTGTAATAGGATAAATTAATTCTTGCAAAAGAAAGCAGCATGCTGTTTGTCAAGGGTGTCAATAAATTTCCGCCTGTGTTTCCTTTTGTGAATGGAAAACAGACAACAAGAGAACTAACAAATTGTTCCTCTCCTTCAGTGCCTCAAACTTCACTGTAATGATGGGAAAGCAATGGCAACTTCTATAACCATCATGAAACTAGGAATTTACTGTCGTGTTTCTCATGAGATCTAATTTAAAACAGTGTTCTTGGAGAAACTCAGGTCAAGAGTAAAGAAGAAAAAGTTGACGGCGATCTGGTTTGACAGCTGGAATATCACAGAGCATACCAGGTTAAACTCTGAAGGGCTTTATAAGGACTTCTTACGGGGAACGTGCTTGAATCCCAGCTAAGTGGAAATAAATAGCAAAGTTTTTCTGTTTCTTTGTATATAATTTCCCCTATGTATGCATGCTGTAACGGCAGACAGTTTTGCCAGAAATGTTTTCACGATCTGCTGTCTTCTTGCAGCAGTCCTGGGACACGAGTCTTTCCTTGCCTTAGGAAGAATCACCTGGGTTTTGCACGAGGGCCAGCGAGCGGATGGGGCTATAGGTTTTCGAAGAGAATGCAGTCTGAAGGCAGAGTGTACCTGTTGCTGTCCGTCTTTCACAAGGATTTCTTGCCTCTTACTAGTTCATAGATCCTGTAGCTAACACGAATTAAGAAATAATCTTTCTGACCGGTGAAGATGTGGCTTTGGTCACCCAGCAATGTGTGTTTAATCCATCTTCTGGACTTAAGCGCTTCTCTACCAAAGTCCATGAAAATGCAGTAAATGCCTAAATTAAGCAAAATTTGACATCTTTGCTTTAGGTTTCTGTGCACTGTGTAAAATTCCTTCCACGCTTACCCTAGGACTAAATTTGGCACAGACATTTGTCAGAAACACAACAGCTAAATATTTTTTTTTTGTAACTTCTCTGAAAGGATGGGAGAAGACCATACCCTTTAGTTTTAGTCAATATTCCTAGCTTCAGAGAAGGAAAGAGGTATCCTTAAGCTCTCAATTCCTTTGAATTTGTTTTAAACTTTTGCAAAGGTCATGTGAATGAAGGGGTGGGGGGTACCTGCAGAGAAATGTCTCTTTTACAATAAAAGCAGGAACCTATAGTTAAGGCTATTTTTGTAGATTTTGCTAACAGAATGGGGTTTTTAACTGCCCTTATATCCTGGATTTTTTTTTTATTGCTAAAGGTAGCAGACCACTTTAGCAATATTAAGGGAAAAAAAAAAAAAGCCCCATAGGGCCTTTGAATTAAAGTTTCTTTTTCTTTAAAAGGTTCAAGACTTTGAAATAATGGATAGTGAGGCCTCCTATATTTGAGGGCTTTCCTTTTTGTGAAGCATTGCTTTTGTTTTACCATCCGAAACATCTTCTGGGATCCTGAAAACACTTCTACAAAGCATGGGTCCAAAAGTCACTTCTTTATAGCAACCTCCTCTCCAGAGGAGGGGAATAAGTGAATCTGAAGTAATTCACCTCAAATAAAGATAAAAACAGACACAAATATTGTCAAGCTTTAATAAAAGATTAAGCGTTGCCAGATGGGCGAGAGGAGGAGAGCAGAGGATGAGAAAGAGAATGGGGATGGTTAAAGAGCAGGATCTCATCCTGGGGGTGATCCTCCATTTATTGATATTGCTCATTTTAAGGGCAAGCAATGTCAGCTGTGCAGGATGAGCCCTCTCTTCCTCCCTTCAGCAGAGGTCCTTCCCCAAGGCGATATTAAAGATCGTGAACATTAGAGACATTGCCATTGTTGTAATCAGGAACTGGCTGGTTGTAATCGACCCAAATACAGAACAAAACCTCAGACAAAGCTGACAGGATCACCTGGTTGTTATGATGTAAACCTCTGCCAAGCCCTTTAGCAGCATTAATGTAAAAAGCAAACAATGTCATGTCTCTTTTCAAAGTTTACAGTTGTCTTTTTTTTAGGAGAAGCTGTATTGTATTGGCTTAGGAACTAGGTGGATCTACCAGCCTTACTAAATGTGGTGCCAGTCCTCATCTTTTCCATGAATAAGATGTCATTGAGAAATATTTTTGCTTTCCCGAATGTGGCATATTTGCTTAGAAATATCAGAAGTTTTCATGAGTTATAATCAACAAATTCAGGGACTAATGTATGCTGCTGAATTTTCCCACACCCTGGCCATATTGTGTTTTCTCTAAACAAAACTGTGCTCAAGAGCTGCCATAAGCTGGTAAAGCTAAAAGCAATGTGCCTACAAGGAAGTGCAATTTTGCTGTCTTTATTCTTGTAATTTAAATGGAATAGCAAGAGCCGCTCCACATGACCCAAATTTTCTCTTGCCGAAGTAGGACGACAGGAGATGGTTCTTCTCTATGAAGCAAATAGCTCGAGGCAGGCCAGAGAGAGATGCTCTCAGCCATTAATGAAGCCAAGCTGCATCACAGCTCTTCAGGTCTTTGCTTTCAGTTCAGGCAAAGGACATATGCTTTGGCATGCACAATTTAAAAATAGTTCATTTGATCCGCATTGGAAGAGGGACATCCAAACCCAGGGACTTAGAGTACCCCCGAACATGTCCCCTCCTGGAGAGAGCCCTTTCTCAGGTCACCAGGAGTCCTTCGCTTTGACCTCCTCTGTATGCTCTGGTCTTACATCTCATTGTATATAAAGTACATTTTTCACATAAAGAAACCCATGTTGTAACATAAAAGTATATTTTTTCCAAAAAGACATTTTTGGCAACCTGACAAAGGTCATCTACACATGCCAGCTACTCTTTTAAAACCTCAGATTCTCCGTTACAATAATGATGCTGAAATACGTTTTCATGCTTTAGAAACTTGTTTATTGGGTCTTTTAGTTTGGCTGCTACAGAATGAAAAAGATTATCTTCAGATTGGTTTAAAGTCTTAGATAAAGACTCCTTGGATATACAGGTCTGTTAATGTGGCAAGTTTGGGAATTTTCAAGCTTTTAGTCTGTGAATATGAGTTCTAAAAATCTTAACATCAGTGGAATAATACACAAATGGGTTAAATTAAAAAAAAGGAGCTTTTTCTAAAGACAGCTTATAATCCCCAGCTATTATCCAAAGTTTATCATGAGAAGACAAAAATAATCCCAGTTTGTGTTATAACCGCAGTGTAATGGAAAAGGTTGCGTCTGAAATGGACACTTGGCTTTGCAACTCAATCAAGGCTTCTGTTGGGAGACTTCACACCCAGCAGCTGACCTTGTGTGTTACTTCCCTGACAAAGGTCATCTACACATGCCAGCTACTCTTTTAAAACCTCAGATTCTCCGTTACAATAATGATGCTGAAATACGTTTTCATGCTTTAGAAACTTGTTTATTGGGTCTTTTAGTTTGGCTGCTACAGAATGAAAAAGATTATCTTCAGATTGGTTTAAAGTCTTAGATAAAGACTCCTTGGATATACAGGTCTGTTAATGTGGCAAGTTTGGGAATTTTCAAGCTTTTAGTCTGTGAATATGAATTCTAAAAATCTTAACAAACATCAGTGGAATAATACACAAATGGGTTAAATTAAAAAAAAGGAGCTTTTTCTAAAGACAGCTTATAATCCCCAGCTATTATCCAAAGTTTATCATGAGAAGACAAAAATAATCCCAGTTTGTGTTATAACCGCAGTGTAATGGAAAAGGTTGCGTCTGAAATGGACACTTGGCTTTGCAACTCAATCAAGGCTTCTGTTGGGAGACTTCACACCCAGCAGCTGACCTTGTGTGTTACTTCCACGTAGAGCTACAGCCGGATTGAATGCATCCCAGGTAGTGCTGTAATTTCAATGTGCCAATCACCTTATGAAAAACTAAATGAAAACGTTACCAACTAATAAGGCCTAATTTCATCATCCTTAAGTGCTAGAGATGAATAAGCAGTATAATTAGACTAACACTGTCAGTGGCCTTCAGAGGAGAATTGATTTTAAGCAAAGCCAACAGAAACTGAATAAGAAAATAATTGGATTTATAGGCTTTGGGATGTAGATTTGATAGCACTTTTTGATGAAATGGCTAGTGTATAAACAGTGAAGTCCCACAAGGGGTCAGGCATAGGAAGGGCTTGAAAGGAAGGTGCACAGCAATGTACAGCACCGTACAGCTTCTTTATAGAAGCTATAGCGATCTGACCTTACTGCTGTAGGTCTCTTCTTGAGAAGCACCCGCATCATTAATCCAAATTTTATAGTGATTTTCATACGCTGATCGGCTAAGAGTAAATTTAACCTTAAAGTTAGAAATATGCAGGTCTGTTCAAGGAGCTGTTAGCTCAGGTAGAGCATGCTGACCTGGTCCTTCAGTAGGTTTTGCCACCTGCTTAGTGGCAAATCAGTAGGTGCGTGTAACAGCTCTTCCCCACAAAAGTTCTTTGTAAATTAACTTAATCAGTAAATGACCTACTGTTAAAGTACAATGCTATTTTCCATCCAAAGAATTTCACTGACAGGTCTCAGGGTACCAGAACATTTTTATCTACAAATCAATAGCAAAGCTCCCCAACACTTGTACTATCAGACAATCAAAGCTCTGATAGCATGGCAATCAGTCATCGCCACTGGGAGCACAATACTGGCTTCTAATGACACGAGTGTTATCTGAGATTTGCAGGACCTGATCAATGGAACGAGACAGTGGTGGACAATCAATAGTTTTCTATCATTATAGCAACCCCATTCATACTGCTGGAATAAAAGGTTTGTCAGCATTTTCATTTCATGCATTTTTCTGGGTTTTTATCTGCTCAGATGTCTGAACTCAAACACGATTTAACAGAAGTGTGCTTGGAAGCAGGTTTTGCTCACATCCCAGATAGTTGAGTTGATTTTTTTATAATTACTTTTTATTGAAAATTATTTTTCTGCATATCCAAAAAAGGAAGGCTAATGAGCAATTACCTTAGACAACACTATGTTGGGGGGGAGTTGCAGAGGGGATAATGCTGCCTGAGGGCCACAGCTGCTGTTGTTAGTGTCAGTACCCAGGGCAAGGTGGCCCATATTCCACAAAATTGCAACCACCTCAGTTGCTACTTGTTGTGGTTTAACCCCAGCTGGCAACTCAGCACCACCCAGCTGCTTGGTCACTCCCCCCCTCTCCCCCGTCCCCGGTGGGATGGGGGAGAGAATCAGAAAAGTAGGTGAGAAAACCCATGGGTTGAGATAAAGACAGTTTATTAATAGGTAAAGCAAAAGCCGTGCACGCAAGCAAAGCAAACCCAGGAATTCATTCACTCCTTCCCATGGGCAGGCAGGTGTTCAGCCATCCCCAGGAAAGCAGGGCTCCATCACGCGTAACGGTGACTTGGGAAGACAAACGCCATCGCTCCGAACGTCCCCCCCTTCCTTCTTCTTCCCCCAGCTTTATATGCTGAGCATGACGTCATATGGTGTGGGATATCCCTTTGGTCAGTTGGGGTCAGCTGTCCCGGCCGTGTCCCTTCCCAACTCCTTGTGCCCCCCCAGCCTGCTCGCTGGTGGGGTGGGGTGAGCAGCAGAAAAGGCCTTGACTGTGTGTAAGCACTGCTCAGCAGTAATGAAAACATCCCTGTGTTATCAACACTGTTTCCAGCAAAAATCCAAAACACAGCCCCACAGTAGCTACTACGAAGAAAATTAACTCTACCCCAGCCAAAACCAGCACATCACTCTGCCTGTCTCTCATATCCATAGGTGTGCTTACATCAGTATTGGAGTACAGAATTTAAACCCTTGAATTTTGGCATTTATTTTATGAATAGTCCTGTGTAAGTAGAGCATGACATGAAAGTCTTCTCAGCTAATATTTTTCAAAAATAGAAGTCAAAACTAGTCTCCTAAATCTGTAGCCAGGCTCTTAAATAGAAGACCTGATTTTCTCAGTGCTAAGCCCCAACTAGCTCCTATTAATTGGACACTCGGCAGTCTTGAAATCAACTTATTTATGAGCTGAATTACAGATTTAAGGGCTTAAATTCACGTTTCTCTTTCCAATACTCTAGTTTTTGTAATGCCTGTATTTTTAAATTTGGTGTTCCAGTCATGCTGAGTGTCTGGTTGAGAGACTCACCCCATCTGCAGCAAACATTTGCAGCTTCACCCTCAGATCAGCAGCTCTGAGGTTGCTTCTACCCTTCCTCACAGATGCTGGGCTGAGCAAGGGGACGTTGTTTCACTCCCCTGCCCAAAATAGCCTGAGCCTTGCCTCGACTTACCAAAGCAATGGTGAATTTTTGTACTGTTTTTAGGTAGGGGCCGGAGTGAGACTTTGGTGATGACAACAGCTTTGCCAGGACTAGCTTCTCCATTAAATTTAGGGCAACATGACTGGATTCAATAAAGAAGAGGTAAAACATCCTTGTGCCCTGGAACTACTTTGCACCTTCACTTGCTTCTGGCTTGTTAGCTGAGGTCTTTTAACACGACCTCTGGCCCAAAGTAACCTAAAACTTTCATCTGGGAGAGGAGGAGTGCTTGGGACTTGCTGTCTGGCAGAAATAATATGTTCTAGCAGAGAAGGAGGCCCGGGAGGGTGATTCTGGGGCCAGCAGGCGCCTGCAGGGCAGGATGGGACCAATAAGTTACCTTCAGCTCCAAAGTGGCTTTCTTTGCTCGGCACACAAACCATCACCTCTGTTTGATGGGAGCTAAAGTTCATGGTCTGCTTATAAGACCAATGGAAAAAATGGTTCTTATTACATAGGGTCATATACTTGCCCTTGCCCATTAAAAAAAATAATGGAGGTTTAGGATTAGATTCCCACCTTTGGCTGGAAGTTAAACTGCTGGCCACGTGGAAAGCTCCGTGCCCTGCTTTCATTCATTATTTTGTTGTGTAAATAATTCAGTTTAATATTTCCTTATGATCTCTTGCCTTGCTACGGTTTGCTTATCCCCACAGCTATCAATTTAATCACATATTACAGCTGGATTTGGGTTGCTGGCTGGATACTATTTTTGGGCTCCCAGACAGGAGCATATCTCTTTATAAATTCTTTATCATATTTGTAGAGAAATATACTATCTCATTTGGATGTAATTAACTTAGTCACTACACAATTAGTTTATAGGATTTATTAATGCCACTATTAAAGCTAGCTAACAAGCTCTGGCAATCCCTATGTGGATTTTAAACCACAATAGAGACAGGCATAATAATAAAAGGGAAACTTTTTAATATTCTCCTGTGGGTGAAATCCCGGCTCCCTTACATGTTTTACACTGACTTCAAATTAAAGTGCCTGCCAGCAGTTCAAACCCCAAGGTCCTCGCTCAGTTTTTACTTTGGCTGCTTTAGGCAAATTCCTATTGCCTTTTGGTTTTTGCGGGGGATGTTTTCTGTATTTATAAGTAAGGGGGGAATTTGAGACAAGTATTTCTGATAGGACTTTCCCCATGTTTAAGCTGACATGATTACGGGAAATATCTTGCTCAGAAAGATGATTATTTGTGGAGCTCTCAGTTTTTCTGGGTTTGGCCCTGGCTGTTGCTTTAGCAGAAGTCAGTATACTTTGAAAGGAAAATTAGGACTGCGCTAGTTTAACAAGAACAGACTTGGAGCATGGAAACGTTTATGATTTCAGTGTTATGTTTGAGAGATTGGTTCTTGTTCTATGTTTATGTATTCATAGCAGTTTATATATAAGATAGATTTTTAAAAAAAGAAAAAAACCCGAAACACAAAAAAAACCCTCAAGCCAAACCTTCTATTTACCACGTTTTTTATTTATGGGGAAATTAGAAAATGCTAGCCTTTTTATCTTCAAGATTCCTACTTGAGGTAAGATGGCAAAGATCAGATTTTCATTGCAAGGTTATTAGATCTGGCTTTATGTGGATTCAGTTTATAAGAATTAAAGGAAATCTTAACCGTGCACCTTGCCTTGCCCCTGTGGCTCTCACGGCAGAGAAAGACATACGATCTTTTCCCCAGAACAAACATTATTTTCCCAGAACGAATTATGCCCTTAAACAAAATATAAAATGATGTAGTCGCAGATAAGTGCCATAAAGGCTGCGTGGTCCGACCCAGCGAACAGGCATCTCCGTGCAGGGGGACAGTGTCCGCAGCTGCTGTGACCCCAGCCCCGTGGGCATCGTCCCACCAGCTGGACGGGGATGTCTCCTTTCAGCAAAGCAACACGGTGCAGAGCTGCAACCCGTGACTGGAGGAGAGGAAACCTGATTATCGTAATTAAATCATGGGGCGTGTAATGCCTTTGAAAAACAGCAATGCCTTGGCAAGCCGTGATGTGTACTTCTGTGCCTCAGTTTGTCTATAAATTGAAAATAACATGTCTCTACACCAAAAGGTCTAAGTGATGCTCATATCTTGCTGTGAAATCTTTACATGAGGAATGGTGTATGGTGTGAAGGTCAAAAGTATGGTGGATGTTGTTTATTACCAAACGTAGAGAGAATTGATGGATATATCTTATTACCTACTAAAAAACCAAGTTTCCTGCTGGCCACACAAGGACCATCTCTTCGCATGGCCACCCTGTTGCCCTCTGTTTCATACAGATCGGGCTGCTTTTCTTGCACAGGACTTGCTCTGCTCTTGGACTTGAGTGAGAGGTTGTCCCTGGAGCCCACGGATGTCTCCGATGGGCCCAGGTTTTCCCCTGAGAGCAGAGGTTATCTGTTAGGGGTTATTGAGTTTATGGACCTGTGCACCTTCTTTGAGGTCAGGAGCTGTGATTTCTCTGACTTAGACACGTGTTTGCTCTCTTTCAAAGCCTGTTATGCAGATTTGTCATGTGAGAACGGGTGCTCCCAGCTGCGTTGGAGGTGCTTTGCCATATGTCACAGAATGAGATTTCTGACTTTACTCTAGGTGAAGCATCAAATTGATTTAAATTTTCTATGGAGAGATGGAAGTCATTTTGAGAATAATATTTTTGTTTTCTCTTTACTGGATTGTTATTTTCACAAAAAGTATAGGAGAAGCTGTTACTGGAAAAATAAGTGCAGTCTTTGAATGGAAAAACAGAGGATTTATGTTTACATAAATAAACATAGAGGGTAAGTAGGCCATTAGTTAGAAATTTCAGGTTTTGAATCAACATACATTGAAGAAATGACTGAAGGTATAATCATTAAAAATAAATAACAGTAATTCAAGTTCTATAAGCCCAGGTCATTCTATGTAGTTTAGAGCTTCATGTTTGGATACAGAGGCTGAAATTCTGGCTGTGCTGAAGTTAAAGACAGCTTTGCCATTACCTTCAGCGTGGCCAGAATTTCACCCCGAGGGAAGCTGCTGCAAGAGCACAGGATGATTTTCCATGGCAAATTCAGATTTTCTTCTCATTAGAGTATTCAGTTCGGAGCAGAGTAATAAATGGGAATTTCGGTGATTTGTACACCTGAACAGTGGTGAAAATGGTTTCCCTTCTCCCTGTCCTGCCACCTGGAAGAGAAGTCTCAGCTGTACGAGGGGCAGACAGCACAATTACACAGTACAGTCTCATTTGGAAATGTTCCAACAATCATACAGATGTGACAAAACATCTGAAATAAACAGGGTACTTGAGAGTCTGATTGTGGATAGATAATACAATTTAAATATTTGTTACTGTTATATTTTTTCTAAAGTTTGTCAGACTTTCAGGTTTGATTCAATAATAGCTGCCATTAAAAGCTGGTTGTATGGCTTCTTTATTCTCTCCTCATATTGAATAATTATATTTGCTCTTTGATGGAGAACTGTATTTTATATCAGTCGTTGTTCCCTGAAAAAATATTTTCCTTGGAAGTGAATTAGGCTTAATTAAATAGACTGACTTAATTCTGAAAGAAACTGTCCATCTAGACTTGTAATGCTGTTTAATTTACCCATTCTTATGTTGTCCTTTAGTTAACTCAGAAAGTCTTCCTTGAGAAGCTCGTTCTGGTTTGAAATGTTTTGAAGAGAGAAGTTGTACTAAGTCATGCTCATGGAAGGTGCTTTTTCACTCTCCACCATTTAGAAAGGGGATAAAGAGGCTGTATGGAGAATATAACCGGCTTTGCCCCAGTGCGGGCTGCCCAGGACTAGGCAGGCGTGTTCACTGCTTCCTCCTGAACTGTGCCCTCCTAGCTTCAGTCAAGTCATGGCTGTGACCCTCAGGACGTCTGCCTGTGGCTCAGTGAAGGACATAAACCCAGGGATGCGTCTCAGCAGGGCTAGAAACAACTTGTTCTTAGCCAAGCTGCTTAGGTGTGAAATTAATTGCTGGAGTAATTTGGATGGAGAGAAACCCTATTAGGACATGCCCATCTGTGAGGTGAGGAGATTCTTCCACAAGTGAAAAGATGTAATGAAAGAAGGCAAATACCGGCAGAGTTTCCCAACCTCCAGAGCAAGGGGTTGTGATCAAAGTGCTCTGCAGGCTTTGCGCTGCAGACTTGGCGTGCTGGGGACTGGGCTACTCTTCCTTTTAACTCAGTGATCATTGAGCGGTAAGAAAAAGTGACTTGCCCAAAATGTAAGTCAAGACACAAATTCACCAAATAGCATTTTTGTTGTATGTTGTACACAGGGATGGAATTACAGAGCAGGTGGCACTTTAGCTCACTGGAAACCCAATGCTTTTTTGTGGTTTATTATTCTAGTGATGTTTCCTGAAGGATCTGATAATTATTGCAATCTTCCTTCTTCTCGTTTTGTGGGTGATTTGATAGGATCTGTAATTTTGGAAAGAAGCTGTTTCTTGGGAGGCAGGAGCACGTTCCTGTGGTAAGCACGGTCTTCCTGACAGCACCTGGAAGACCCTCCGGTATGTTATTAGCAGCGCACTTCTGTGAGCTCGTCCTGAACCTCCCACTCGCAGCTGCTTCATTCCCCTTTCCGTGGCCTTTTGCCTTTACCTGCTGAGTGCATTTCTAAAACTGCCTGTAACAAAAACAAACCTCTAAAGAAAACAGTTGCTTCTCTGGACAGAGAGCTGTCATCACATCCCTTAAACCACATTTCCACCTGGCTTATGCTGACATGCCCAATCTATCATTATTTTGTTTACTCGGCAAACATTGAGCTGTCTTTCATGTGTATTGTCTTTGGTCTTAAGTAATCCTATCAAATTTTAAATGATCTGCATCTATTACGGGTTTGGCAGCATCTCTGCATTATCTATGGTGAGTCTATTAACCCTCTCTAAATGCAGCTATCTTCTCTCTTAATTTCCTGAGTCAAACATCAGCACAAAATCACAGACCTGTATGAAGTTAAAAGCCAGAAAAATCAGTATTTTTTTCCACATCGAAAGATATTAGGAAAGATTTGTATTGTATTTGCACTGACATTTACTTATACACTTCTGCATCAATGAGCTGTGCTACTTTGCTTTTTTTTTTTTGTGTTGAAACAAAAACTGCTGCAGGCATTAATGCATTGAAGAAAAACTATTCCCTGACTTCTTTCCTGCTTATCCTCTTTTTCAAACTGGAATCTTCCGAAGTAAACTCAAAATCCTGTCCTGCAAATAGCATATACTACACCCAAATCTAATTTAATATGCACAAGTGAGCAGTTTTGTACAAGCACATGAAGGAGCTGTGTTGAAGCTCCTTTGGAAACATCATGGTCCAAGGTAGAGAAGTTTAAAGGCAATATTTTCATGTTGTTTTCCTCAGCTACCTCTTCAGAAACTAAGAATCCATCTACTTAAACATATAAACCATCACATTTTTCAGGCCATGTGTTCTGATGGAGATTTTCCAGGCACAAATAAACGGCCGTTCCAGCTGGCCCCAGTGGGGATATTGCTGACAGCCGGGCACTGTCCGTGGGACAAAATAATTCCCATTTTAGTATTTGAAGTTATCCCTCTTTAGCCAGTACCATATTTCATGTATCTGTTGCCCAGAAAGCAGGCTTTCTACTGTACAGGTGGATAGTAAGGCACAAGCTTGCGCTGACATCTGGGTAAGACTGGCACCACCTGGGAGAAGAAGACATTGTTGACTCCATTCTACAGAGGGAGAACTGAGGCACAGAGCGAACCGGTGCCTTACCTGAAAATACAGCAGAAGACTACAGTAGAGCTGAAATTGGACCTTGGTAATTTCAAAGCAATACATAAATCTTAACTGCACATCTGCATTTTCTCCTGCCTCTCTTGAGGTCTCAGAGTTGCTTTCTATAGTTTCACCGTTGACAATTGCAAAGTCATCCTGAAGTACTCAGTTTGGTGCAGCGTAGTTTAACTTTTCTCTCTGGTTTTACACTGAGCATCTCACGTGGAGGTCCCTTAACATCTGGGCTTCCAGCTGTAAGACTTTCA
>NW_008824658.1:5785762-5795414 GCF_000699105.1 Pygoscelis adeliae
GCTGAACCTGAATTGTTTTTATGATGAGATGGCGACAGCCACGTCCGTTTGCAGTTAATTTATTCTGACTACTGAGACACAGACCAAAGGTTTAGGATTCCCACGCTGGAAATGCCCCTTGGTATCTTTTAAAATGTGCAATACTGTTCGGTTTCCTTGTAGCTAGCTTTTCTACTGAGACCACAAGTGTAGGATTTCTTTCCAACAAGATATTTATCATGTAACTCCCCTTTCTGTGTCCTTGTATTGAAAATCTCCTTAGCTAGTCACTAGATTAGGGAATATAGATGCATATTCCTTCTAATCTGCCCCCTTTACTTGAGCTTTTGCTTTGCCCACATACTTAATGTTTTTCTGGTCTTTTAAATTTAGGAGTAAGAACAGATTCCTGGATATTCCTTATTTGTCTTTGGTTAAAACAGGACTGCGTGAATAAAGAATCATATTTTATATTCTGAACATAAGGGAAACCTGATAGTTCTTGAAAATTAAAACATGAAATTGAAATTAAAATCAAATTTCAGTCTTTAATTAATCTGATAAATGGGAAACAACCAAATTGATGAAGGGGAGCCAGATTGCTGCATGACATCAAGTTGCACACCTGCTGTGCTCTGCGCCTTTAGGTTGACCAAAGGAACCCTGTCCCCAGCACCGCCGGCATTGCGAGGTGAAACTTCACCATGCTAATGCAAATGTGAGTGGCTGCTTATTAGAATTTGAGTTTTAAAATCTGCTTAATTCCCTTTGTCTCTTCTCCTGTACAAGTACAGCTGCCGGTGCTGTGGCGCTTGCCAGGTGGTGAGCTGCTTCACAGGTTCTCCCCTCTGAAGGCAGCTAAAAATATCGCCGAGCCTTGCAGGATCAAACCTGGAGATTTGCTAAGTTGTCAAAGCCAGCCGCTGCAGAGGACAGCGGAACTGAGCACGTCTAAATCCTCAAAGGAGAAGTTTCCTTTGGAAGTTCACTGACAGAGGTAACAAAAATCCATAGTTTCTCGGTGTAATTCATGCAGCCGTGGATAGCCACGCCGGCGTGGATGTGTTAGTGAGGTGTTGAGCACCCGCGTGTGTTGATCTAGTATACTTTATATGGCCTCTGCAAACGCTGAGTGGCTCTTGCATTCCTCCCAGGTCGATCACGGTGGTGATTATTCTTGTTCGGATACTCTCAAAAGAATATCATTTCCCGGTGGAAGACCAACAGGTGCTTTTGTCAGCCATTCTCAGGCACCCCGGCACAGCAGGGGGGTACTCCAAAGCAGGGAGCTGGAGCAACGACACAGACTTTAGTCTTATCTGCAGTCCAGTGAGGAATGCCTTTAATTTCTTACCTTCAGGGCAGTCTTGGGACGAAAAGGATTTCCAATGAGAAAGGCCAAGCCACCGCTGATGCAAGACTGCATAATTCTCTACATTTTGACATTTGCACACACAGATACTCCTGTCAAAAACGGAAGCCATCCTACAAGCTTTTTTTCTCCGAGGTCAGATTTGGTAATGTCAAATCTCGGGGAAGAAGGGAATTATTGTCGCTATTCCATAAAGAAAAAGCTCGCTGCGCAGACTTTCACACCCACTTTCAAAATAATTGTTCTTTCTGATGTGCAACGTGCACGTTTCCCCTTTGTGTGCTTGGTTGCTGACCTGATCCTTGATGGCTGGTTTTCCTGTCTGCGTAGGTAGAAATGCACACCCGTACCTTGTATACACAGTCGTTATCGTATTTTACACTGTGTGCGTGGGGACACTGATTACTGACCCTTAACTGTTCCACACGCTGATAGCTGTTTTGGCCAAGCTACTCCCACTACGTTAATGTGTTCACTACCTCCCAACCAAGATTCATCCTGAAGGATTCAAATGACTTTATCCATCAGCTCCAGGAAGAAATAAGGCAGGATAAAATGGCATTTTGTTGGATTATTATTCAGTGTCTTGAGCAACTTGAGTGCTTTTCTCTGTGGAATTAGGTGAAGGAAAGTAGAAAGGAATTGGATGGCTGTATTTCTGTGGGAAAACACACGGTCCATTTTCTTTACATTATCTCCTCTGAGGTCACGAAAGGATGGTGAAATAGGTCCTATGGGATGTGTTTGAAATAATTACGTTCCCAGGTTATTCAGTGAGTGGGGTCGTCTTTTACTTACAGCTCTGCTATTTAAAATTAAATAAATAATTTGCTTTAATAGTTAGTCTCCAATCATTGTATGAATTATGTTTGCTGTGCATAATGACAAAATTGCATTGTGCAATTTTAATGTGTATGTTAGCATATTTATTGTTGGACTAGGTTTATGTTTAAAGAGATGAGTAATCATCTAAAAATGTGTTAAAATGATATTTGATTTTTTTTTTTTTTGATGGCTTAGCAACTAAAACAAGACTCCAACCCCCTTCTCCCTCTGGTAAGCAGAGATGACCTGTAGTGGTTTGAGGGGGCTGAGGATGGTGCTGGTATTGTTTGACTATTGATTATCTGCTGAGTTTAACCCTGCATGTTTCAGCATGGCTCAGTGCGTGATGATAAAACTGGAGGGATAGGGAATAATATAAATATATATAAAAATAATATAAAACCAGGTTTTAGTGATAATGCTCAGTGTGCAGAGAAGTTAATGCAGCAATAGGGCACTGAGGCACTCTGAGCGGGGAACCCGGGAGAGGCTTAATTGATTTCACGGGTGCAGCCCCTGCCGCACGCCAGCCAAGCCTGTCCTGGAACTGGCCCTGGGGAAGGTGAGAGAAGGAAGGAGGGTGGAGAACAATAAAAAGAAAAAAAAAAAGAGAGGGGGGGGGAAATCCACGAGGCAATGGAGGATGCTGTGTGCAGCATCAGAGCTGCGCTCGCTAAAGGTTTGGGCTGAGAATACCAGACTAGAAGAACTGGGAATTCTTGTCACTTTAATATAGCGCTATTCATTTCCTTGGGCTGGTGATAATTCACTACACGTGACATGTTCGGTGGTGATAGGGCAAGTATCTTTAGGAGCTATGGCTGTGATGCTGCGGCCAGCTGCAGCTGTATATATTACAGCTGGGATAAGGCATTTCCCCCGGGCTGCTGGGGCGAGCCATGCTCGCGCGTCTCTGTCCTCCCACCAGCCTCGTGCACAGGATCAGCTCCCAGCAAGTCACCTTCCACCAGTCCCTAGGCAACAAGTTAAGGGAAACCTTAAAGAATGACTATCTTAATTAGGAATTTTAATCAGTTCTGGAGGAAAATAAATCCATTCCTTCCCCCCGAGCCCCAGCACGTTCCTGAGAAAAGAGAGGTTTGGGTAGGTCTCAACCTCCAGAACTATGAAATCAGCAAAATGCAAGAATATTAAGGAAGGAACCTTTTCCACTACATGTAGTTTCCCCCCATCACTAAGCACACGCTGCCTGGCGAGGAGAAATCCATCCCACCACCCCCTGCGCAGCCAGGGGAACATTTCCTTTAATAATTCCATATAAAAAGCTTTAAAAAAAAAATAAATCCATGATTCCCTTTATTAAGCCGATTCTTAGTCTGGACCACTCTAACTTGGGGAATATGGGCTGCTTTTCCTCTAAGCCTTTGGCTCCTGGGCTTGAGGGAGAGGGGTTTAGGTCTCCTTTCCTCCTCCTCCAACAGCTGTATGGGCAGAAGTGCTGCAGCCTAACTCACATCCTGGGTAAGTTGTATTTCTAAAGGGGAAGAAAGCACTACGGTTTAACATCCATGGGAAAGAAATCGGAAGATGCAAATCTAATACAGAACCGTCACTTCGCTTTAAAAATCTCCCATCCCTAGTGCATTTGGGTAAATGCAGACCTTGCGCGTGAGCTAAGAAGGGCTTTATTAGCCTAATGGAAATGGCTTATGATGTCTAAAAAGGTCTGAATGAGTGGGGCCCGTAGCAATCCAATAGGGCATCACACAAATTTCTTTTAAGCCCTCACAGAACTCCGTGGAGAAGCCGATCCGTTTGCTGGGGTGGGGGCTCTGCCCATCCCATCCGATTCTGACACAAAGATGTAATTTTCTGTTCAGCTCTGTGTTACAGGACAAAAGCTCCTATTTTCTACCCGCTGAACTGCTCTTTAAAAGTTGTCATAGAGGTTAATAATTGTACCTCTGGGGATCTAAGGTTAGGGATATGACTTTTCTGTCGGTATAATAGAGTCTGCTTAAATTTGTGGATTTAGCTCTGCATTGGGATCAGCAGAGAATATTCCCAAGTGCATAATGAACAAAACCTGTCAATAGAGATCCATATAATTTTCAACTTATGAAAGACAACTGTTTTGCCTTCACATGCTTTGTACAGCATGTGTACATGTACTGCTGTGCACAGTGATTTTAGATCTTTTTTCATTTTGCTAATTTTTTTTTTTTCTAGCATAGCAAAACAAGCTAAAAACTTGGTTATTTAACCATGGACAGTCCAGCGAGAGCATGTCCCACTCTGAGATAGTGAACATTATGTTAAACCAGGGTGTGTAAGCAGGCGTAAGTTTTTCCATATGCTTGCCATGCTTCTGTAGCTACGGCAAATTGAATGAAGAGAAAGAGGTTGTCATCTTCCAGGATACACTTAGTTTCACTGTTTTCCTCCTGTAAAACTACTGGATTGTTAAATGACCCTGCCAGGGATTTTTCCCCATCTAAGCTGATTTAAGCTCACTTGCTGCAAGCTGGGACCTGAAGCACCGCAGTGCTCATCAAGTTCGGCTCATCCCGGGGCTTAGCAGGGAGGAAAGGTCAGGCGGGTGCAGAGGTTTCCTCATCACCCAGGACTCCTTCTGTGTTTGCCAAAGCCTCTACCTGCACTCAGGTTGCATGTACCTGGAGTTGCACGTTTGCCCATACATGAAGTCAAAAAAACCCAATTAATTTAGTTTTCTCATCATTAGAACATTACTGGTCTATTGCATTTCAGAGACATCTCAACACCGACTACCTGGGGCTGTGGTGACTTCTCAGGGTGAGAAGCTGTGGGGTATCTGGTGGGCAGCTGCACGTTTGGGAATTCAGAAGGGCTGGGAAAAGAGGCAAAACAGGGGCAAGGAGGTCAAAGGCAGTCTTGGCAAACATAGAATGAACTATTAAGACCACAACTAATTGCTAGGACTAGCAGTGGGGTATTAAGGGGGCCTTGACAAACTCTGCCTGTGAGCGTATATTGTGATGAGGCTCTAAAAACGGGCTTCCTGGTGTTCATGGACTTAGGGAAACAGAAAGGCGATGGAGCAGAATTTCGTTGTGCGTGTTACGAACATGGAAACGCACCACTGTCTTACTTCACGTGCCTCTGAGCTGTCCAGTAGCCTGGAACAGGAGGAAAATTATTCCTGTGTTTGCCAAAAGGGTCATGTACGCTAATGTCACGATCTGGCTCATTGAACATTGCTATTCAGGTCTCCTGTAAGGGACTGAGGACACAAACTAAATACATTCTACTGATATAAGAGGTTTCAGCTTGTGTCTGGAAAGGTGACCTTTTGGATCCAGGGGCTTGGCTGTGAAGAATTGTTTGTTGGTCCAGCATTATCTGTATTTTCAGTGCTGTAGAGATGCGGGATGCTATGAATATAAATTTTCACTAAAAAGAAATAAGAGAAACGAGCAGCAGAACACCAAGCCTTCTAGTAAAAAACAACTGGCAGTCTTAACACTAGAATGTGTACGTACAGTGTGTTCTTATTTATTAGAACTATCTGAAATTCAGCATTTCTGTTCTGTGGAAGACTGACATTTCAAAATTCAATGAAAAATTAGAAATTGCAAGTATATTTGGAAAAAATATTTCCATGCAACCAAAATATTTTTTGTCAATGAAGTTAAAATGTTTCATTTTGATTTTGGTGTTTCAGTAATACATATTTTCATTTTACCTGGAATTCCAAGCGATTGCTCTGAGACACACACTTTAAATGGTGGTCTACTTGGAACTGGTAATCCAGTAATAACTTGTTTCAGAATTTTTAATTGGTATTCTAATTAATTACTTTTGCCATTGGTATTTTAATTGGATCAGCAATTGTTGCTTGATTTTCATGTGTGATTGGTATTGAAAGTGTCCTTTGTAACTGATACCTCATCCTGTTAGGGTGGAAGAGAGGAACTGTGGGTTTGGGTTTTGTCCTGTTTAGCTGCTGTGGATAACGAGTGGAGAGAGCAGAAAAAAAGTCCCGGGCTCTTTTTTTAATTTATTTTGACTTTATTTCTTCTTTCCTGCTCTGCATTTGTTCTCACAGGATGATATTAGGAGAGGAACTATGCTTCAAATCACACCTAGAAACCAGTAGCCTCTACCAAAAAGTTGCATCGGGTGCAGTTTTTTTGTTTTTTGCCATCTAGCTCAAGTCATCAAAACACCCCAAGAATACTTAAATAATCCCTTGGATTCATTGCTGCTACTTCTTATTTGATGCACAAAATTATACTTTATAAAATACCAGAAGCATCTTAGTGCTTTCAGGACAGAAAGTGTGCTTACTGAAATATTTTATTCTGTACCTGGTTTCAAGCCTTTGGAATGAACTGAAACAGGACCTGGCTGTGAAGTGAACCTTAATTCAAGCAGACACATTCCTCTCTCGAGCGGGACACGATTTCCTGGTCAGTATGTGTGTTGTTTTAGCCTTTAATACCGGGTTTTTGCTTCAGTGGTAGACATCCAACTTTGAGCGGAATGTGAGGGAAGTTCCCTCCTGGTGGATATTGTCTGGCAAAGACTGGCTGGGATGTACGGTCCTTGGCTTGTCTCATTCAGGGAAAAAATGCCTTTGAGGAGATTTCCGAGATAGTTGGCAGGAATGGCAGATGCCAGTGGAGCTAGAGAAGGTGCTGTGATGGTGCGGTGCCTAAAATCTTTACCAAAGGCAACTGGCAGTACCTTTTTTTGTTCCTTTTGATTAATGTAATGAACCTTAAAATGCAAGTTTAGAAAACACACGTCACATAAATAGCATGTTCTTACCTGTTTCTGCAACAAATATTGATGAATTCCAACTGAGTGGATACAGGTGACAGACAAATTCCTTATGTTGCAATTGCAGGGGCAGATTTTGGTCAGGATTCCACCTGTGTAACCCCATTAGTGCCCTGCTGATGTCAGTGAGGGTGGGAGTTCACCTGCAGCATCTCTCTCACTCGGAATGAGCTGAATGCCAAGAATAACTGAGCTGTATTTTTGAATTCCAGGTTGAGGTTACGGGCTGCTCAGGTTGCAGGTTTTTCATGAGGACTTGCCATGAAATTCCTGAAAGGCATTAAATATGCAGTAGTGCGCAGTGTTATCTTTAGAGCAGTGCTTCAGACTTGCGCTACCCTTTTAGAGATGGTGTTTCACGTCTTCCTTTTTCTCACACTGGAGTAAGTAAAGAATTGTAAACTTCCCCAACTGTGTGAAATCCAACATGTAAAAATGTGTGTTTTTATGATTTTTTTTTAATGGATTTGTGAAAAACTAGTCAGAGATGAAAATCCAACACGTAAAAATGTGTGTTTTTATGATTTTTTAATGGATTTGTGAAAAACTAGTCAGAGATGAAAATGCTATTTATTCTTCTGCAAAGCAGCCTCATGTGGTGGAGCCAGGAGATACTGTGACCATTGGTAGTGTCGGCATGTCCACGCTGCTGACTTACAGAGTTGCTAAGCAACATCCAGAAATGCATTCATACCTTGGCACATGGGCATCGATCCTGCAAAATTTTTCATGTGTACCCCAGCAGTTCAATTAGATTCCACTGGCCTATCCATGTGGCGCCAGACATCAACACATTTGCAGAAGCGGGGCCCTACCTTCTGGACTAACTTTAGGGATAGGTGACGGGTGTTGCAGCCCATGTCCCCTGAGATGTTGTCCAGGTGTCCCCATGGTGCTCCTAAGGCACAGTCGCCCTCATCCTCCCTAAAAAACTGTCGTCAACAAATGCTCTTAAGTGGCTCATTGGTTTTTGGTGTCCTCAGCTTGAGGGTAAAAGGAGGGGTGCATAAGTAGAGGAAACCCAATTACATTTCAGTGATAGGTTCAGAGGTTCCCAACATAATCAGTTCGTCCTCTGTGATCTTTGGCTGAAAATTGCTGGCTAAATGTCAGTCTGTATCATCCTCTGCAGATCTTTGCAAACGCATGGATGTTACTGTTTAATATGTTGCTTATTCTGAACTCTATTATAAGTTTCTATTTTTAAGGCTATTGAAATCAAACTAGATTAGCTAAAATTTAGACTACTGAGACAACTAAAAGAACATTTTATTATCAGTTATTACAGTAGCACTGAGCTTTTAAGATTCAATTATTGTTTTACTTTGCTTCTGACAGCTTTTACACCCTTCACCCATTCTGATTTAACTTCTCCCTGGTCCCTTTTGGTTTCCCTTGTCTGCCATGTATTATTTCATACATACTGAGGAGAAGATCTTTCCTTCAGCAGATAGACAATAGGTGGAAGGAAACCCTTGGGAATCTATCAAGTTAAAACCACAGACATCTAAGTGAATTATTAGTATTTCGAGTACATACTTGGAAGGATAGACATTGGCACATTAACAGTTTGTTAGTTAATGCAGGCAAAGAATATAGGTTGGAAAGGACTTCTGTGAAAATCCTAAGCTTGATTTTCTACATTTTCTACCTAGCTCTTGGTCAGATCTCATATACCATCTATGAAACCAAAACTCCTGGAAGAGTCAATAACAAGTCTATGTCTGCATCAAGCACAGGGTCATGCCTTTAGCACAGTAGCCCCACTCCTGAATGTTATTATTGACTGGCCTGGGGCTCCCTGATCTTCCCTGAAGCTCTGCACTGTGAAGGATAAATAGCTGGGTATATTTATACCAACTGAAAGAGAGGAAATTCGTAATATAGTTTGTTCCACGTTCTGCCTAGTTTGTTTGGCAATAATCAGGGTTACAAAAGTTTTATATCAGCTATTCTGGTAACCATACTTTTTACGTAAATAAGGAACAAAGAGATGAAGGTCCAGAGGGTATTCAAATCTGCTTGACCTCGTCCCTTAACTGTGCCGGGATTCACGCTGGGATGCAGCAAGTACAAGAAAGGGAAGCACAGCCGATGATAACTATCACAGAAAATTCTCCAGGAGCTCCTGGTAGCCAATTCATCATAATGGGTGAATTTCACCCCAGTACTGAGTGTCACTACAAGCCCTATTCATCATTTATGTCTCAAAACGCTGTATTTGGAGGAGGTAAGTGGTGCATAGGCATTTTGCTGGCTTGCTGCTCAGGATGAATTTTGACCTACATGCTCAGAGTTGCTCTAAGTAAGCAGAGTAGAAAGTGAATGTATCTAGCCCTGAGAAAGAAGCTCTCTTCCTTGTGATAAGCGTTTCAGAGGTGACAGTTCAAAATGATGAACGGTGCGTACTGCAAACAACTGAAGATTAATTAAAAAGAGAGAGTTAACATTCTGCACTATTTCATAATGCTGACATTCTCCTTGAAATATATACAACATCTGCGTGCTGAAGTTCAGCCAGACACGATACATCAATAAATACTCTGCTTTGAAAAATGTAACTTCTTGATAAATATTGCATTAAAGAAGATGATGCTGGTGTCTGCTCAGTGTCTGTTGGGTAGCCTGGCAAGACAATATTGAAATTATGTGCTGCGCTCTCCGCATGTGTTGCATCAATTAGGGCTCAAT